>NC_136016.1:8153750-8495000 GCF_048128805.1 Centroberyx gerrardi | reverse complement strand
GTGCTGCGCTGGTGGAGGAGGTGCCTGAAGTTCTCCTTTTCATCACACTTCATACTAGGTTTCTCTGCTTAATAGTTTTTTTTCTTGGCAAGCAGAAAGTGCAGTGCAGCAACCCTTAGTCATATTACAACATACTGTAGCTACACATGAACATCTCGTGGAACATGTTAATGCTGCATGATTACAATATTTGCAACATTATGAGGGCAATAGAGAAAGCTAATTCGGAGTATTACCTCATCCTCTGTGGAATCAATTAATTTGTGGTTCTACCAGTGTTAATTGTAGCAGAGATTTTAATGTTAATGATCTTATATACGCCACGGTGTTTAATATGGATCATCTGATGTATGCATACTGTACCACTGAGCTGATAAACCCTGGCTCCACTTGCTTTGAATGAGCGTGAGTGCATGTAGTGCGAAAATTAGTATGTCTAGTGTGCTCACTACCTCTCAATATAGGCTTTGATCCCGCAAAGATGAGATCTATTTTTTTTCAAAGTCTTCCCTCTCCCTCCATAGAGATTGTTTGTTTGCCAGAGTTGAAAACAATTGGGATGAATTTGATAGTGAGTGGAGCTATTGGGACAGGGCAGCACCATAAATGAATGCCTGACTGTGTTTCTTTTAGGTCAATTTGAATATGTGCTTTTAATTGGTCTCTGTAGGCTAAGACTTATCTTCTCTTTTCTGCCTTCCTCAAAAGTGTCTGCATGTGACTGCGTTGAGCTGCGGAGCCTGGGAGCAACGGTGCTCATTTGAAGCCGGGGCGAACATGCTCATTATCTCCGACCAAAGGCAAGATTGATTTAGCTGAAAGCCGGGGTAATTTTGAAAAAAAACCCAAAAACACAGGGAGGTAGAACTGTAAACTGATCAAGACAGTAAAGTCTCCTTGCTGTGGATCGCTGTTGGTCAAAGCGAATAAGTTTAAAACAAAAAGTACGGCGGCGGAATCTAACCAAAGGCGCCATCACTCAGCCGGAGCTGCTCTCTCATGGCTTCAGAGCTCCTCTAACCTTTAGAAATGGTATATTGGAAAGATATCTCAAAGAAACATTTTGCGCGCCATTCCCATTTCTTTGCCTCTCTGTTCTCCCGAGGCACTCCACATCTTCATTTTTCAACACTTAGAAGAGAGGAAGTGTGTATGGCTGCGTGTGTGTGTGCGTGTGTCTGTTTGTGGGTGGGTTGAGGGTGCCTATCTCTTTTTTTTCCTCTGACATCGCTCACTCCCCCATTGATATAATTTCATTGACAGTGGCAGTGATTCTGTTCTCCGGAGCTACACAGGGGTGAAGGATAATTGGAGCCGTGGATGTCTTTTTCATGGGAACAGGCTGAAGAGTTTGTAATCGGTTGGGAAAGCGGCAGCCGGCGCCGGCGCTATTCTCTGCATCGCACAAAGGGACAAGATCCAGCGATAGGGCTTGTATAAGAGATCTCCAGTATTCTCTTACACAAACACATGTATTTTATTCTGACGGAAACAAGCAGAGCCTTCCCTCATGTACTGTAGTGTCAGTGTTGGCTAGCAGATAGGAATTTGTCCGCTGTTACTGGATGTAATAGTCACTGCACTCTTTTTTTTATCTTGCACAGCGCTGCATTTGTGTCAAGGGATAGTGAGGTGACCATGTAGTGAAGTGGAACTGCATTGTCTTTCAGCCATGTAAGAGGTCAAGCGGTGTTTTTTACCCCGGCTGCTGTGGGGGGATGTCAGAGAGAGTCCTGTTAGCACGAAGGTACGATGTTGGCTGGGCGTCAAGCAAAGCAGCGGTGCACCAATTAGAGTTATTAATTATTTTCTTACAACTTAATACTCTTTCATTTAATGCATATTAATTGATGTGCTCCCGAATCCACACTCACATAATCCACCAAGGATTTCTCAAAGGCAAGCACAAAAGCCTTTTATTATCTTAAGGAGGAAGTGGTCTTTTGGGACGTAAAGAGCCCCTGCTCAATTGTGTATTACATTATGAAACAGACGTAAGTGAAATGAAATTACAACGTATCATCGGCACGGTGAAGGATCCTATTGAATAATTACCTCGGCAGAGCCATTGTTGTAATGTCAGACTCGTTCTTTTGGATGTGATGGGAGGGGGGGGGCGGGGAGGGTTTATGAAGTCCTCATGCGAGGGAATAAAAAGCAGTTTCAAGGTTAAATGTGTGAAGGCCAAATGTTTGGGGAGGATGGATTAATTTCATGTCCCATAATGTGATTTGCAATATCTCCTCCTCTCCTGCCCTTGGTTTCTTTGGAGATGCGCGTGCCTGATGAGTGCCGAGGGCAGGGGGGCTGGGGTAACTACCGCCCGCATTTATAAGTGTTTACAGAACTACTAAATGGAATTATGGGAGATGGTGCATGCTTACAAATTCACCATCATTCCCGGACCCTGTCTCATTACTGAATACAAATTCACTGGTTATCCTGCTGGTGTGTAGCGGAGAAAATTAGCTTTCTCTCGTACATGCACACACACACACACACACACACACGGACAGAAATGCAGGGTGGGGGGTGGTTCCAGGAACATCACTGTGCATCATTAATTCCAGGGCAGGCTATGAAGGAGATAGGGGGAAGGACCACCACGGTGCCAACAACAAGATTCCTCACCGCACAATCTGCCTAGGAAGCAACTGCTGCGCACGCCACTTTATCACTTACTATCTGCGGCTTATCCACGCATATCTGCATATCGGCTCGCTTAATGAAGCTGTTGGGTTTTCTCGTTTTCTGGGAAATTCGAAGCAATACTAATATTTTGATAGAACTGTAGCCATTTCATATAGCGCCATTAAAAATTCATAAATGCGAATAACCGGGAAGACACCTCGCAATATGTCATCATTACAATGTGTGGAAGTGATAAAATCGGTGATTGAGGTCGGCACAGGTAGTGGACTGTTACGGTTGGGGTGGTGGGCGAGTGAATGTAAGCAAAAGCATGCATGCTTGGAATTTTTTTTTTTTCTCTGGCTGCATATGTTGCAGTTGTTACAGAGTGATGAATATGGGTAGGATCAGATTCACCTCCTCTTGGTTTTCCTGTTTGCATGCCCTCTCTGTGTCACGCCGCCTGCCTGGCTCGCTAGCGAAACCTCATCTTGTTCCCCAGTGAAAGGAGCGCGGAGAGAATTAATAACATGCAAATGCTCTTCCAGGTGTCAGTTGCAACACGCCTCACTATTCTAAACCTCTCCCAGGACATTCATTGTGTCTCGTGTTGCGGGATGACCCTCCCACCTTTCATATGTGCGCACACATGGCACAGCAACAACAATGGACGTCTTTCCACTCGGCGCACCGTGCATCAAGTTGCGGTTCGCCTTCCTCCTACTTCCCAGCAAGAGCCGCGTTCCGCTGAGTTCACTCTCACCTTTCCTTTCAGCGGCTGAACCCCGCTCCTTGTTCCCAGATTGCCTCTTCTCCCAGTGGAGCTCCAATCTGATGCAGAGCTGAAGTTAAATCTGCCCCACCTCCACCACTGATTTCCTGCTTTGGCCAAGCGTTAGCCAGGAGAATGAAGGGAGCATGGCTGCTCTCACCCATTCATATCTCTCTTTCTGTCTTCCTTTCTCTCCTTCTCTTTCTCCCCCTATCTCGCTCTCCATTCCCCCAACACCCTAGTGAATGTCTCATTGCTTATGTAATGTCTCTAAACATTTGTGCAGCATTAGGGGAAGTCGGGCGTGCCAAAACTGTGCAAAACGTCCCTCTGTGCACCCCATAGAGGTGGGACAGATGGCGACCCTCGTTCCCAGTCTTGTAAACTGCCTGTGACAGGAGAGATGGCAGATACACAGCTGAACTAGGGCAACGCTAACTAAGGCTTTACAGGCAGTGGTGGACACAGTCGCATGCACACTCATCAGTGTGATGCCTATTATCAAGGGCATAAAGCATCTCAATTTGGTTCTCACTGCATTGTTTTGCGGCTTTTAATTACAGCTCAGCGTTGTTTATCGATTGCACATTGATGGCAGATTTGATACGGTTATACATGGTAGAAGCGGTGTCACGCTGCCCCACCTGTGATCCAGGTTGTAGCTCGCCAATAACAAAGGCCATCAGATTCCTGCATTAGACCATCCATCATGATGTTAAAGAAGGTGACCTGGAGTTGTTTTCTAATTCAGTCGTTAATCACCGCCACGGCAGACTGTCGGGCACTTTCACTTTGTTCCCCTTAACAACTCTCAGGGCAGAGTCCATTACTGGGTAAACAGACAGTGGAACACAGAGGAAATGAATGAAGATGCCCAGCGCAGAACCCCCAGAGGTGAGATCAAATGGCAGGCCCGGTGATGATGAGGGATGTTTATAGCTGGCACTCTATTAAGAAGAGGCTCTTCCCTGCTGGCGCCTAATGAACACCTACCTTGTGAAACGGTTGTTCTGAAGCTTTGCCTTACTCTGAATTGCCGGTCATTTTCATCAAAATGTGCCCTAATTGCTCTCAGCGGCGAGTGGGGGAAGGGACACTGATGGACAGAATGAGTTTTGGGGGAACTTGGCAAGGTGACTGGCTTATGGCAACATTATCCGTGTTGATTTGAATAAATCCCCAACTCCATATTTCCCCCTTTGTATGTTAATGAAAGCCAGTTATGTCCTTGGAGAATGATATTTCAGGCCCTAACTCTTCTCTTCTCTGTGTACACGGTAACGCCTCCTCCAGATGTCCCCCACTGCGGGAGGCTGTGAGACACAAGCGAGAGGCTTAACACCAACCACACACACACACACTCGCACACACACACACACTAAGATCATCTTTGGGCAGCCACTTCAACTGACCAGTTACGAAATAAGACCTTATGGGCCGCTGAGCAATTGTATGTTGTTTCTATCAAGAAGAGAGTTAAAAATTGTAGTAGTGTGGGCTGGGGGAGAAAGAAAAACATCTCAGAAAGGAGAATGTTTTCGGAAACCACAGACAATGTACCATCTGCACACGGCGGGGTGTATGAGCGACACTGGACCACTGCTGTGAGGAACTATTGCATTGTTATTAAATGGCTGCTGCCTCACTGGCAACCATATTAAAGCCTCAGATCCTGTGCCTGATGCGAGGGGATGAGGAGGAGAGGAGGAAAAAAAAAAAAAAAAAAGAAAACCCTAAAAAAGCCCAAAACAAGCCTGGCCTTTTGGACATGGTGACACGATGTGCAGCTGCGATGGCACAGATTAGATGGCAGTACAAACTTCTTCAAAATGAAAAGGCAGAAAAGAGGCTTTTTTCCTCTCTCTCTCTCTCTCTCTCTTTCTCTCTCTCTCACCCCCTCAAGCCTCCCTCTCTCCCCGCCCACCACCTCCATTGGCTCAGCATCTTATGCAAGGTGCAGTGAGAGGACAGCTTTTTTTGTACTCAGGAGCTGTGTCTTAAGAAATGCAGATTTAGCAGCTCAGTCGATACCAGGCCGCGTTGCGAGGGTCTGATTTTCTTCTTCTTGTTCGTTTTTTTTTGTTTTTTACAGTAAACTTTTCTTTATGCTAACAATGTCGGCTTAAAATGCCCTTTATCCCTCAAGCGGCATCTGCAAAATTAATTTCATTTCATTTGTGCGCGCTGCAAGATTTGTCTCACATTCACGGCTGTAGGAGTGTGTGAGTCCACTTCTGCTGTAGCAGCGCGTTGACCGGCTGAGACTCGGTGCCCTTTGTGCACATTGAACCAGTGGCACACAGTGCATGAAATGCCACTGAGGAGTGAGAGTTGATTAGCTACTCTTGCTTTCCCTCATCTCATTCCCTCACACTCAGGGCAGTAAAATGACTCTTGAGATTGCGTGTTCTGCTAACAGTTTCTTGTTAACTTTCTTTGTGCCAGAGGTTACTGGAAATTATGCACAATTCCAACAATGTATAGTCCCCGCCTGGCTGTCTCAAACTTCTTGTAGCGAGCCTTCTGTGCAGCTTGTGCCTGAATTGAAATAACAAGTATGACATGCATTAGGAGACATTCTTGTTTCTTGCCTCAGAGTGCTCTCGTCGCTGTACAAACTCCAGACTCTGTAACCAAAGGCCAATGTTCCCTGCCTGTCCAGCCTAGCCCAGCGTCTCTTTCTGCACATCCCTTCAGTCTGTGAGGCCTGACTGAGCGTGTCTGAGGGGGTGTGATGCTTCTCACAGCGTTGCCATGTCTATTATTTAACAGAGGCATTCTAGGGCTCATGAGAAATCCATTTTATTTTTTTATTTTTTTTAAATGTCATTGTTTCTTATCTATTTTATGGGGTTTTTTTTAGCATCCAGATTTTTGGATTTCGTTTTTTACTCATTTTCCCTATTTTTTACCATCTATTTAAAATAAACAGAACAGAAAGGGCCATTTATTTTTCTTTGTTTTAGACTCAAAGTAGGCATTGCAGGTACTAGGTCTATCCTTGTGAGTCCATTAATACTCTTCTGGCTAACAGTTGTCACCCTGATGTGTAGAAATCAATAGTATAAAGTGGTGAAATAGATTTTAGTTCAGTATTCACCAAATGGTACATTGTCTGGGTAATTGGCGCACACGTTGGCCCTCTGTTGAACAGCGTGGCTCCAGACCGATCCCAGCTTTAGCAGCCAAACTGGTAGTAGAACTGGTTTGATGGAGGTCACTGCAATAGCATGTCTAGGCAATACTTGGTAGGGAAGATAAAGGAGGATGTTGCGCCATGACAGGAACCTGTTGTGGATTGAACACTGACGTTAATTACCTGCCCTTAGGAAATTGGATCAATCCTCTCAGTATTTTCCCACTGAGAACTAAATGATTGGGAAAAAAAATAAAATAAACAAACGCATTTGCAAATGCTGAGCCGTGCTCGTAAAAGTTGGAGTCAAGTGACTTTGTCAGATCAGTAGCTCACTCAATCCTCTCCCCACTCCAGGAACTGTGTGAGGGGTGAACGGTGAATGCCCATAAATATGCATGTGCGTTCAACCTCCTCTGTTTTCCTGACAAAGTTTCCAAGGGCCTGCTTTGAGGAAGCCGTCATCCCGCTTGACGGAACCTGACATTTGGAAAGGTCTGTGAGGAGGATTTGTTTGTGACAGCTTCAAATTACAGTGTGGCAGAGAGGGAAAGGGAAAAGGGGAGGGTAGGAGGGATTGAGGAAGAAAATGGCTCCTGCCTATTTAAATGTCACTTCAGCGAGGTGAATGTGTAGGCTCTTTTTTTTTTTTAAAGCATTACATGGGCATTTCTCACAATGGAAAAACATTTCTTGCCATCTCCCTCTCTCTGTCTCTCTCTGTCTTTCTGTTTGTCTGGCTCAGGCTATTGCTGTTATTGGCAGCGGGCTTTCCGCTTTGTGAAGATTTGCCAACATCTTTACAATAACCACAAACCAGTTAGTTGTTTGTTTTGTGTAGGTAGTGACTGAAAAAGGACTGATAGCTCGGGTCCCTTTTGGATTTGAGGGTTTTTGCTGGACTGTATGCGGCAATGCAAAATACATATTAATTTTTAGTGCTCTCCCACTCTCTCTCCAAGTACAGGAACAAGGCGCAAGAAATAAAGAAATAGCCCTAAGTACAATCTGGGGGAGGAAAGCGGCTTAATATTTGCATACACAGGGAAAATAACTATGATAAGTGTGCTGCAATTTCTGTATATCTTGAGTGATTTCTCTTATGCAACAATGGATTTTTTCAGCAAAGCCTGTTATTTCTTGTCAGCACTCAATGCACTTATGAGTGCATACGGGGCGCTGCCTGTCACTGACCTTTGTGGAGAGGATGAGACGGCGAGGCCAAAATACAGCGAGTGTCCCTCAGCAATGATAGTCAAATGTCAGTCAAACGTGAGGACCGAGGGACGGCAGCCAAGCTCTCATACTGAGCTTCCAACAATAGTAAGGATGAGGAGGTGTAGAGCCCCTTGCCTTGACAAATGGCTGATGACACTGTTGGATTACGTCCTCACAAGTCATGCCAGCTGCTGGAATCAGATGACAAGTACTTCCACGTCTAGTATGTGTCTTAATCTGTCGCCGGCGCTTCCAGCTGCAGCTCATATATAGCTAGAATATTCATCACACAGACAAGCGCCTGCAAATATCAATAAATGATGTGACTTAAAGTGACGCCCGAGCTCGACAACTGGTTTCCTGAAAGGCGTTTGCCCTTTTGCCCACTTTTTCATTTCGCCTGCTGCCGCGACATAGTTTATTGAAGAGCTGTCTGCGAGCGCACCACAAGGACTTGCGGCTATCGCCAAGCTAAGCCATGGAAAGCTGCTTCCAAACTTCAGCGGGCAGAACTTTCCCACCAGGGCAAAGACGGAGACTTTGAACTCCGCTACTGCAAACAGAGCATCTATTTTAACAGAGGCATTTCCCATAATTAAACTAATGCATAGGAGTGTATGCTGGGTTGGCTCCCCTGATTAATGGAGCAATTACATAATCCATTACACTGAATTATGAATGCGCTAATGATGAGCTCATGTTGGGTAATGATTCTTGGAGTTTGCTTGTGTGAAATATGAAAGGAGACAGAAGAGGAGAGGATCGTCTGTTTGCAGATGTTCCTCTAATCACCGGGAGGTAAAGTTGAGAGGGGAAAACAAATGTGTGACTTCCCAGAGAGCGTGCCAGTTCCCCCACCACGGGTCATTGCTTTCTGTTCTAGAAAGAACGCCTCCTACTGTTCCCACTAAGACTGTGTGTTGTAGATTTGAGGATCTCCTGCTATGAAATAATAAAGGCCATACAAATCTGAATGAATGCTTTATTTTTGTGACGGGGAAAGTGACGCAAGTGAGTAAGAAGGAAAACGACAATATAAGGATGACAATCTGGGACTGGCTTGGACTTTATAATGATCTCTGTCGAAAACCTTTTGGCTGATGTGATCCAATACCCATTTATTAACATATTCTACAGTATATGTAAGGTTTTTTTTCTCATTAGCATTCTTGTGTACACTATGAAAACATTCCTGGGCTTGTTGTTGTGCGGCGCACTGCTCTGACTGGCTCAAGCACAAGGCAAATAGCTCATATCGTCTACACAGGCTTAGGTATCTGAGAATGCCAATCACCGATCTTATATTTAGAGTGAACATCTGCTGGTCCTGTGTGTGGCTGGGTGGGTGTGGATGTGGGTGGTGACAGTAACATGGCTCTTCTGTGCCAGATGATCAGTATATCTTATTTAATAGGAGGATCCCGTTTTAGAGAGCTGCCACCGACCATCATATTCCTTATGGCAGCGTAGCGCACACTATGTTGCAGAGAGAAGAGGAGTCCAGGCTTGAGATTGTGTGTTTACTCCCAGTCCACCTGCCACTGTGTCCAACCCAAGCTATTATTGGAAATGTAGTTTTGCCTTACCAAGCGTTGCCTTGCTTGGTGAAAAGAAGGAAAGAAAGAAAGCAAAGGTTGAGAGGTAGAGAGAAGCAGGTTGGTGTCATGAAACCAAAATACACCTCTATCATTTGTCTCAGCGGCCACAAATCACGATCAATACATAGATAACAGAATAGAATACAGTTTTAAAGAAGGAAAGTTATTAGGCACATATGCATTGAACGTACAAAATATTAGGGACACTTTCTCTTTTCATGAAGTACACTGATGAGGTGAATGTAAAAGCCATTATCCCTTATTGATTTCCCTTATTAAATCTATACCAATCACAAAGATAAAGAGAAGCAGACGAGTTAGAGAAGGATTTCGAAGCTCTGAGACAACTGAGATGTGGATTGTGCAAAAAGGGGCTGCAACTCAGTATCAGGAAGATGTTCCTAATATTTTGTACATTCAGTGTATTTCCCCGCATGGGATTTAAACAATCTTTCCAATATTGCTACACAATGCACTTATACAGCGCATCTGATGTCAAAACTGGCATCAGTCTTGCTTGTGATCCTACAGTTTTTTTCTATCAGGTTACATGCTCACAGTTCTAGGAGCATAACACAAACAAAATACTCAGACTGCAGGTTGAGATTTGTTGATACAAGAGAAAAACTGTATGGTGCTCTTTTTCAAGGTTTTAGCCTACTTGTTAAGAATCACAAGACCCCTGAACTGGAAGCCGTGCATTTATCCATTAAGTATTTAATTACTTTAAATGGCCCAGTCTAACAATGTCCTTTATTATCAGTTGTGATTGTTGCATTACTGGATATTGTATATCTGACTATTTATACCTCAACATTTTTCTTAGTGGAAAAAAATCTTCCTTTGAGTGTTTGACAAATCTTCCACTCCGCTATTATATATGATATCACTATTTATTCAAGACAAAATGCATTTTCTTAATCCTCACACAGAAAAAGAGTCAGTGTGCCACTCAGATTCTGCATCATGACTATTGCTGATGGCTGAAAACTGCTGAAAACAGAATATTTCACAGAGTAAATGCCCAACTTTTGAGTTCTCAGCGATTTCATTTGCTGATGGTTCCCTCAGGCTAGAATAGATCTTTACATATAGGTTTATTTTGGTCCGGTTCAGACCTCAATAGGGGAAGTTGCACAGAAAACCTTCCAGTTTTGTGAGCATGCCTCCAAGCACCTCTGTCGATCAATTCAGTTTAGACAGGCCACTGTGCTTCTAGAGGACAGAACATCTTTCATAACATTGCTTTTATGCTTTCTGCCAGGTTTGCAACTTGTTCCTCACAACCGTAACTCACCACTGTGAGTCCCATTTGGTTTAGAGCAAAGTATATCAAAATGTGCACTTCAAACTTTTATGTTGAAATTCTCTCCTGGGCAGCTAGTTTGCCTGCAGTTGATGTTCCCCAGCATGTTGAAACACCACTGTCATTGTCACTCAGTGCTTGTCATCATAGAGGTTTGGTTCGGTGCCAGATCTGTGGATCCCACCTGCCTCTCACGGTTGTGCACATATTTTTTCATATTTCATATTATTATTATTTTATTTTTTGTGCACTTCTTGAGTGTGTATAAATAGTGGCAAGGAAGATTAAAGAGGGGGCACTACTGTTGAATCATCTCTACCCATTTTTGCAGCACAGTGACATAGCTATAAACTTTCCTCTCTTTATGGGAAATTGCCAACTAATTGCCTAATGTCTAAAAGTACACAGCCACATCTGCCTGTCCCTCCCCCTGCTGTCTTCTGCTCATGCATATCAGACCTTACCAACCCAGAGGAGACTGATAGCAGTCTTGGAGCGCAGGTCATATATGATGATATTATCACAATCATCGTTAGCTAACTGCAAAGCTGCTACAGCACACGTGTCTATGTGTATTTTTGTGTGTGGTTGTGTGTGTATGTGCATATAGCATGCCATCTCTGGAGAATATAGGTTATTTGCAAAACGTGTTGAGTTTTAATTGGGCTCATGTTTACAAAATGTTGCCTACCTAGGCGGGCTCATTCTCTAGATACACATACAGGTGTAAATGGATTTCTCAGAATGCTTTTTCTCCCACTAAGTGCATTATATACAATGGTGTTGTTTATAAGAATTAGCAAATAATAATTTGTTTTCTCTTGATGCAGCACTGTCTGCGACAGTAACTTCTGCTATGTGATAATGCGCGCTGAACTTCTTTAGCTGGGATGATTGACGTCCATTATTTTTCAACCCGCAGTGTCTCTTTTAAGCTTACTGTGGATGCGTCTCCATTAGAGCTGGTTCATTTGAAGTTCAGCATGTGAGTCCATTTTCTTAGGTAAACAAACCAGCCAGGCTCCCAACTTCCCGCCGAGGACACTTATCTGCTTATCTCCGATAGAAAATTGTCTTCTTCTCGTAGTGTAAAATCTCTCTCTCCTCCCCGCTCTCTCCAAGGTAACTGGCTGGAGTGTTGGCCTTTTGTCCGAGAGAGGTGTTCTGTGTACCTGGTGAAAGGAAAAGCACTTCTGCACTTACAGCTTGTAAAGGAATTTTGTAAGTGCGGTTTATGAGGGGAACAATTGTTACGAGTGGAAAGCAAAAACCTTCTTGCATTTCAAATAAAGCGGTTGCTGGTGGAAAAGTGTGACTTCTCTCCAGGTAGAGGCTGGCAGCACTCTTTATTACATTGCTAAGTATTGCGGAGAGTGGGAAAAAAGTATTTTGAATTTTTATGAGTGTTGTTAGTGTGTACTGTACATGTATGTGTGAGTGCATCTGAGCATTAAGGCTTCTGTGTGTGTGTGTGTGTGTGTGTGTATCTATATGTATAGTGTAGGTTGAGGTTCACCCCTGCTCTCTGTGCTCTCCAGGCTGCCTACAGCACACTGGGCTCAGGGTTTTATAGCGGGCCTCTGGGCCTCTGGGCCGCGGGCCACCGGCTCCGCTGTGTTCTGCTCTGCTGGCTGGGCTGGCCCTGTTGTGAAATGTGATCAGTCAGCTCCATTAGGGCCTGGACCGGGTGCTGTCGGAGACCAAAAGGCCCAATCCCTGGCTGTACCACCCAGGAGCTGATCTCCGGGGATTGGCCGGGCCGGGGAGCGTGCGATGCCCAGTCGTACTACTGCTGGGAACACGGCCACGCTGCCCTGTTGTTGTGGTATCGCCGCCTTGTTTACCAGGCTTTCTCTCAAGCTTACATTTGACATTGAACCAGTTTGACATGTTAGATAGCAATGGATTGTAGAATCAGTAATGTAGCGCGATGTTATCCCTCTGCACATTTTTACTTCGTTATATTCATTTTTGTTATTAATAATCCTGTACAAAGGCCAGATATCGTGATATTTATTCCATTGAAAGCCAACGGAATAATGATGATCTAAGTGTTAAGATGCTTTTTGGAAAGTAGGTCAGGAGCATGTTTGATTAGTGATACTGTAGTCATACATCAGGCACGTGCAACAGCCACTCCCAGACTCTATAGGGCCTCCCCTGATGCTGTGTTGCTGTAAACCAGTTATCTGCTGATCTCTGCCTCAGTTAAACCATCGTCTGATTGTATGTTCGAGTGCTGTTGGGTTTACTGGGTACACAACTTTCCCACTACGAAGCACCACTTGAACGCCCCTCCATGTCAGACAATCAGGTCGGGGAAATGGGAACTCTAGGTGCAACACAACGTGGCTGCCCAAAACATGGCAGTAACAGCGGTATAAAAGCTTAGATAACTGCTTACTTGAAAATTGATAAATCGCCTTATGCGTCTCCTTTCATCCACTTTGTCATGCAGGTACTGATGGCAGCTCTGTAGGTGTTTTTTGTAAGAAATCAGCGGCAATCAAATACGAATCGGACGCTTCATCACCTCCCTGTTTGTTTTTGGTTCCGACCTAAAAGCACATGAATGCGCTCGAGTCGGGTGAGCGACCTCTCAGCTCGGAGAAAAGTACATCTGACGTGCACATGAATGCACCGTGACTGCTTTCCACTGTGGGCTACATGCAGAGGCTTTGAAGGCTGCTGGACTGTGAAGTGGACTGTAGATGAAGGAGATCGTGTTTATCTTACCATACCTGAATTCTAAGCTGAATTCTTATGTGGTCTCAGCTAATAATTAACAATTCTCATGTCTTTGAGATAAATTTAACAAATCTGACAATGCTGTTAAAGGGGCTACTGTGTGAGTGTATATGTGTTTATGACTGGTCTGTCATACCGGGCCTGTCTTTGGTGACCTAAGCATCGTAACTGCAGTGAGAGGCTGACAGAGAAGTGCTTGGGACTGGAGAGACTCTCCCCAGTCCGACTTCTCACCACCGCATCTGCAATTAATCCTCCCATGCTGCTCCAGGCCCCCATCCTGCAGGTTGTTATTGTTTCTCCTTAGCAATTTACCGCTGGGAAATTGATTTGTTTGTCGGGTGCACATGCGAGGCTCTGTTCATGAAAAATGGATAAATGTCAGCGTGGCGGCCTCCTGTAACGATAAGGACAAATACAAAGGGTGCAGCTGGAAACCGCCCGGGCCAAATCTGCATTCTGTTTATCAGACTGAGGCGGGGCGACACGCCGAGATAGCAGCAGCCACCGCGACGCAATCGACCAGAGGGAAATGGTATAGATGAAATCTGCTGTCAAAGGTTGTGAGCCCCGGCGAGACGCGATGACACTATGACCGGCGTGGTGGAAACAGCTGCTGCCATGGAAGTGTGGAGGCTAACAACCCTGCTTACACCGCAGCACAAGCTTTCTAACCTGTCTACTTTGCATAAAATCAACTTGGCTGCCTGTCAGTACGTTGCTCTGTAATTAACCTGCGGCGGCCCAAAACGAGTGCCCTCTGAAAGGCTTCATTAACCTGTGCCTGAGAGAGGCGGCCATTGTCCTCCACCTCCCGTGACCTGCACTAAACCACCAAACTACCTCCCATTTTTTTCTACTCACACAGGGAGCTATAATGGTAGAGGGTAAGCCCACCTAAACCCAGTTTACCCCCCTTATGTGTATGTGAAAATAGATTTTCACATACACATACACACATTTTGAAGCTGACATAAGTAGGGATGGGATGATCTGCTAACTCACTATATGATTCACTACTCGATATGGGGTTCACAATTCGACCATGATACGATGTAATAAGTAAAAGTTCAATGAAAACAAAGTATGACTGCGGAGAATTGTTTATTTCGTAGACACATCATTTTAGCGATGGCATTGTCTTGCTAGAATGTAAACAACAATTTCAAAATCTCACTACAAAGTGCAAATAATAGAATTTGGATGGAGAGCTTGTGAAATTGTGATGGGCAAGCTGTCTCATTTGTGATTACTACAGCAGAATAAAATATCGCGATTCATTTTTCTGCCCCACGATACGTATTGTCACATTTTTGTATCGCAATATATTGAATTTCAGTATATCATCTCATCCCTAGACATAAGTCTGTATGATACCAAATCATACATGAAAGTAAGAGGCATCAGGGATTTCCCAAGAAACACATTCACCTTTTTTATTTACTGCTACATTTCTGCACACACAGCACAGGATAGCAGTTGTATGTGTGCAGCTCAGTTCTCCACTTTCTACTGGAGGTGGAACAACAGCCAGGTTAGTTTTGTCAGGTAAGGACGTGTAATTTCATGACAACATCACCCCCCCTCCCCCTCCACCTCCGAAATTAAGCTTTCTTCTTGTTTAGTCAGCTTGACGCCTGAGCTGTATTTTTCACACCATCAGCATGCAGTCCTGGAAAGCCAGAGCCCAGGGGACACGGGCTCTGTAGGTGTGTAGGTGTGTGTGTGTGTATGTGTGTGTGTGTGTGTGTGCGCGCGCACGAGAGAGACTGCAGGGCTCGCTGCTTCTCTCCAGTCAGATGTAAGTAGCCAGTATGTGTGTCGTCTCCTGAGTGCAACACCAGCATGGCCCACTTCTGCCTGACCGGCTATACACACACACACACACACACACACACACACACTCAAGAGGACATGGAGCGTCCCAGGTGAGTCAGGCAGATGGTATTGGCACACATCCAGGAACCTATACGCCGAACGGGACAGGACCACCCAGCGCACATGCGAACACACACACGCGCACACACACACACACACATACATAAGCATCCACACACATGCACGCACACATACACATCTAGGTCACAGAGAGAAAAGGGAAGAGAGAGTCTCGGTGGGGAACCTTTAGCCTACATCACAGCGGCTCTGTTTTCACAGTCTACGGGGGGGCTCTGAGATCCGCGCGAGACAATATGGCCTCCCCTCTCATCCATAACTAAAACGCGGTCACAGATGATGATGCATTATGCCTTCACACGCGGGAGGTTCGTCGGCCCTTTCGGCCCGCGTCTCTGACCGCGCTCTCTCGCGTTGCCGGGGACGGAGATTGGCACAGCCTTGCAGAGCGAGCACTTCAGAGAGCGTTATCACATGTCAGGCTCTCGCTGCCCAGATTCCGGCAATGGCTGGAGATAGTATTAGCAGGCAGCTCACACTCTGCTCCCAGGCATCACCGGGTAACTAGGAGACAGCGGCAGAATGATGGGGACTATGGCTACATCATGTATGAATCCTCTTCTCCCCTCATCTCCTCTGTGTGTGTGTATGTGTGTGTGTGTGTGTGTGTGTGTGGACGTGCATCGCCTCCAGCCAGGCCATGCCTCGTGCCCATGGCCAAACATGTCACTCCAGGCTGCCGTGTGCTCATTATGCCATTAGCTGCCTGAGGCCTCACTCCATTTGCTGGGCAGGAAGTGTGACGGAGCCCTTTCACAGGGTCACCCCTCCTGCTGGAGACCGGTCAGCTGAGGGATGTGTGTGTGTGTGTGTGTGTGTGTGTGTGTGTGTGTGCATGTCAGTAGACAGACAGGCAGAGTGTGCCTCTTGCACTTAGAGAATGTATTTGACACAAATCATGATTTAGCCCAGGTTGTGAGCTGTGTAACCTGTTACAGGTATGCTGTATATGTATGATATATCATTTGCGCTGCTGAAAGATGTTGACAAAAAATCAAATTGCGAGTTTTTCTTGTTTTTCTTGTCATACATTTTTCAGAACTTTAAAATTGTTTCAAGAAAAGTGATTTTGTAAAAAAAAAAATAGATGTCAGTGTGCAGAATTTGCTGAAAGGTTTTTACCAATATTGTATTTGATTCATGGACCAGAGATTACCCGCAGCACTAAAAAACCTTGTTTAGAAATCCATTTTGGATGCTCCTCTCTCAATAATTGCAGCCTCTGCAATTTGGAAATTCATATTGTGATTTCAATTTTTTTTTTTCAATTAATTGTTCAGCTCTACTCCACGTTGCCTGTTGTAACATCTCTTGCAGAGGATGTACAGGTCAAGAAGATGAATTATTGGCTCTACTGCTAAGAAGTGAAATGTTGTTTTTTTATATATACCTCAAAGCATTTCTCACCATTCACACCGTAGCGTAATGAAAACCTAGATCACATCCGGTGAGTGTCTATCTGTCATCTTAACATGCACATACAGTATATTCACAGAGATGCGATGCTCAGGCACCATTTCATATCCTGGTGTGCGAGGGGTTAATCCATCAGAAGGGAGTGTTCCTGTGTGGCTCAACCATATTCTCTAGGCCTTTCCCGCCCCATCCATCGTCTGAAGAGGACGAGCAGCTTATTTTCCCTGCATATTAAAAACCGCCGTGAGAGGTGGGAGGCAGGGCCTCGGGAGGACAGGGATTGCTGGGGGAAAAAAAAGTAGGGGAAAAGAGACAGAAAGTCATTGGGGGGGGTGGGGGATCTTTTTTTTTTTTTTTCTAAATAAATGATTAACTAAATACAAGCCCCCACTCCTGTCCATTTTCAAAGAGGGGCCAGCTTTGATCTCCTGGGCCCTTTGAAATGATCTGAGGAATGAGAGAGTGGATGTGAGGGAGGGGCAGGGGCAAGTAAGAGAGACAGGGACGGGAAACGCCACGCCTCGCCTGCCTGTTGAAACATCACAGGTGTACAGAGGGAAGAGACAGAGAGAGAGAGAGACAGAGAGAGAGAGAGGGGAGCAGGGGGAAGGTTGCAGGGTAAAGCTTTTGGCTCACGATGACTGCGAGTCGCTGGGAGCTGGGACTTGGGAGCCGGGTGGCGGCGACTGCGCTCGCCCCTGTGTGGTAAAGTGAGCTGTTTGAGTGGCGCGGCGTGGATATGCCTTGGGACAGATTAGCTTCCCTTTAACCCCAGAGATCAATGCGGCGACAGATGTCTCTTCCCCCAGTCCGCTGGCAGATCTCTCTCTCTCTCTCTCTCTCTCTCTCTCTCTCTCTCTCTCTCTCTCTCTCTCTCTCTCTCTCTCTCTCTCTCTCTCTCTCTCTCTCTCTCTCTCTCTCTCTCTCTCTCTCCCTCATTGCGGGAGGGTGCAGAACTGCTGGCTGTAAATCCCACATCTTACTGGCTCTGCCATGCCTGGTGGCCCCTGTAAAGAGCATGTTGCTGGCTGAGGCGAGAAAGCGCTCTCTAAAGCCTGCGCTCAAGTGACTTTCTCCTCTGGATGTTTAAGCATCTCTCTCTCTCTCTCTCTCTCTCTCTCTCTCTCTCTCAGAGCTGTGCTCGATGACTAGTAGCCGTGGCAATGAATTTTGAAATGTGTGTAATGTATTCGGTAGGCTTCCTCTGTCTGCCTGGGAGTTTTTAAGAAACCTCAGTTTAATTCACTTCAGATTCTGAGCTTTTTTTTTTTTTCTTTTTTAGCCTGGGAAACTTGGGTATTTTCCTAAAGTCACCTGATACTTTTCATTTTGCACCATGTCAGTTATTCTGTTGGAGCATCGGCTTAGTACTTTTATTCCCATGGGGCTGCTGGATCCCCACTTTCATTAAAATTGTTTGGAGGGTTTCTCGGCTTCGGTGCCTCATAAAACAAACTGTTATGATGAAAATAACTTAAAACCACACAGCCTCAACCCAACACTTCTCCTCCTCTGTTTTATTAGTACACACACACACACACACACACACAGTGAAATATTGTGTTTTGCTGAGGTTCTAATGAGTCCCAGTAGCAGCGGTTTGATTTTTCCCTCCTAATTTGACATGCTTCACTTGGGCTGGGTCCCTCTCGCTCCGCAGACCTCAAATCCTCCATGCAGAGGCCTAATGAATCTCCTCCATGTACACACACACAAAGGACAAACAAAACAAACAGGAAACACTCACTTCCTTGAGCGTCTAATTGTCCCAAACATGTCAATCAATCACCAGAGTTTGCTTGAGTCCTCCACTACCACTGACAAAGGACTTGTTAGCCGCCCGTGAGAACATAGCAGCCGATTTTTCCGATAGCACGGTATTAGACTCATGTATTGGTTTGCTTCTACCGCTGGCAAAGTTTCCTTTCCTTTTGCCGGAGAGGTATGAGGAGATTTGCTTTAGTAGTTTCTGCTTAGGAAGGTGACATGAAGAACAATGAGTCGGACCTCACCGGCCTCCCTGGGCTCTCCGTGTTGAGTTTCAGCAGTAATTGAATCGGGGGGTTTTCTGCCCACAGAAGACGGTGTGAGTGAATTGTCTCAGATAGTTTATAGGGTAATAAAGTCCCTTCACACCAACACCTGCCAGCTGCGCTCAGCTTTGACCAAAACGGTCTATTTAATACCTCCCACTGTGCACCTGCAACCCACCCGTAACGGTCAGCGCACAGCTCAATCACAGCAACAATACACCCGATATATTGCTGTTATTCCGCGCGGCGTCTCCTGGATGCCTCCGAAAGTTATGACTGGAGTAATTAAAATCGCAAGTCAATTAGCCCCGCGTTGTTGACCTTGTTTGCAGGTTTGGATGCTCTTTCGTAGCCCGAATGCAATTACTGCGGCCATTTTCTCCTATCTGATCTCCTCATCTGCTAGCCTCAGCCGCTGGCAGCGCTCGCCGTTGTAAATACCGAGAAAGTGCTTTCCTGGACTTCCTCGTCTCTTCGCTACAGCTCACATCTTTGTCCAAACAACTTCTGTCTCTGCTGCAGAAGAATGGCTGAGTGGGCGAACGGACAAATGGATGCAGCGCTGATTGCATCTGAGGATTGTATTGTTACAAAGAGTCTTTCATACATCACCGTCGATGTTTACTTGGCCAAGTTTTGCGCTTTGAGGTTTGGTCAGTCTGTAATGTGCAACTGTGAAAAATGCTGTGATGAATAATGTTAATTACATCTCTGACAAAGCCGTGCGCCTTTAAAATGCCATTATTGGGCGAGCATGCATCTTCCCTCTCTTGCTTTTGCAGCCAGCTTTCGGTATTATTAAGGAATTGTGCATTAACGGGAGTCAGCAGTTTTCGGTGCTGCAATCTCATTACATTTACAGGGAAGGGATGGAGAGCAACAAAAAAAATTAATTGGAGGCATGCGATAGTTAGGACAGGAGCCTGGGCAAGGGCAGAATAAATCAGAGGCCCGGGTGACAGCTTTATGGCTCTGGAGAGAGAGAAGTGGTTAACTTTAATGGGAGGAGATAGAAATGTTGAGTTACTTTATTTTTCCCTCCTCCTTCCATGCCATGCACATCCCGGCCCCCTTCCCCCTCATCAGCTGAGGCACATCCCCACCCCCCCACCCCCCCACCCCCCTCCTCACCCCTCAACTATTTGGACTTGGCTTGATATATAGAGTTAATTCGACCCGCTCCCCGCAGTAATTCATGTGTTTCATACATTTAATGTCGCGCGGACACAGCGCAGTGTGGAATTGTTAATTTTCTGCACAGAGATTGCAGCACCCCCCCCCCCTTCTTTCTCTCTCTCTCTCTCTCTCTCTCTCTCTCTGCCTGTCACCTACCCTATACTCTCTATCCCCACCCCCTACTCCTCCTTTCTCCCCCCCCCCCCCCCCCACTCCCCCTCCTCCCTCTCCCGCCCCTCTCGGTCTCTCCTTGTTGTATTTTTTTCCATTACTTTGTGGGTTAATTTGGCTAAAAGAGGGTCTACTCAGGGCAGTATTTCATGCTGCATCAGGTTTCTTGTTCCCTATAAAAAAACAAAACAAACGCCCCTGCTTGGGTCGACTCCACCACAACAACCATTCCCACGTAGGAACCCTCCGTCTCTCTCCTCCGTCTCTCTCCTCCGTCTCTCTCCTCCGTCTCTCTCCTCCGTCCACCTCTCCGGAGAGATCCACGCAAGCATCTGCCCCCCCACACCCACCCTGAGCTGAACTCTCACCTCCTGGCCCTGTGGTCACCTCCTGCCCCCCCCCCCCCCCCTCTGCCCCACTCCCCAAGTTCACCAAGGTCATCCCCTGGAGGGGCCGTTCCCACTATAGCTGACTTAGGCCCTGCGCTTTTTTAATTGGGGGGCAACGGCGGCCCAGTAAAGCCGAGCAGTGAAGTGGCTTCTGTGGGGTAATGGGGCCCGCTCTCCATGCACTTGATTTAATCCGGGCGGGCCTCTGTGTGTGGTGAGTGGGGGGGGGGGGGTAGGGATTGGATGGGAGTGGGGTTGTGTGTGGGGTGGTGGGGGGTAGGATGTGAGGTCGTGGATGGGGTTGTTGTATGCTTTTGGGAGCAGATGGATGAGGTCGCCGAATCATATTGACTTGAACCACTGAACCCAGTCGACAAAGACATTATGAGTGTGTTCTGTTATGATCATAAGATATACTATCATATATCATATCGTTTTCAACAACGGCGGCATGCACAACTCACTGTATTCATTTGATTATGAAGGTATCTGATATACTAATAAAAAATAACAGTAGCTGTGGACATATGGCTCTGCAAAGTCATTCAAGTTATGAATTACAAGTGCAGCTGGAATAGACGCCACTAATTAACCTCGATGTCATACAATAACACTTTAGTTCTACATCTTTCACCGTCATGTTCAAAGACATCGCATTGCTTTGTGAGCTCCGCTTTTTATTTTTCTCTCCTGCAGGTTGGAGAAGGCAGCGTTAGAATTCAGCAGCGTTTCAGAGGCCTCGGCTAAAGAGACCAGCCAGCTAAAGAAAAACAGCGAAAAGCATTTCCCCCCAGGCCTTGAACACAACTCTGTATAAAAGTTGAATCCGTCACCTTAACTTTACATGGAAACTATCTCAAGCAGAAGTGAGCGGAGGAGAGAGAGAGAGAAAAAAAAAAGGAGCGCTTGTATTTGTGGTCTGGCAGTGTTGCGGAGTACATTGTTTAGTTTATTTATTTAATTTCAATTGGCAAGGTAGAGGTGAGTTTAGTTTTTTTTTTTTTTTCAGCAGTGGGAGGAAAAAAAAAAAAGGAGGGCACGTTTGTTTGTGGTGCTGTGGGAGTGCGCCGATACGAGCGCGAGGGCTTTGTGTCAGGAGACATTTTGTGGCAGGCAGGAGAAGAAACCTAGCGCCGCGACAAGGGCTTTTCACTTCTATAAAAGGCATGGCGACCCCCCCTGACCCAGCGAGTTGAAATGGAGGCCACCGCCTATACTCATGGCCTGATTGAGGGAGAGAAATATCTCTCAAACTATTTCATGATTGAAAACAAAAAAAAAAACAGAGCAGGATGTCTGTATTTACCTCTGTTTTTGGGGATTTTTTTTTTAGGAACTGTGAGTGTGTGTGTGTGTTTGGTGTGTGGTTTCTCTGGCGGGAGTGTCACTCGCCACTACACAGACTACAGAACTGACCTAAACCCCGAGGCGGTCAGTGAGTCTTTGGTGAGCGTACAATCCCATGATTCATCCCTTTTCATGGCGTTTCCTCCCTGTAGTGTTGGGGTATGTGCTGTCAGGGCCTGGGAGGAGGCCTCACACACACACACACACACACACACACACACACACACACACCTCTTTATGTACCCTATTCCATGTACCCTATGCTATCTAGTCAAGTACCAATATTACACAGCGGTTACAGCAGTGCATAGATAAAGATGATGACATTGTATTCACATTAATGGTTTTTATTAGCCCCCTTTGATGTTAAGATTGTTGGATAAAATGGTGCTTTGATTGGTGTGGGAGAAGACACTAAATTGTAATTGATGGCTGCTAGTCAAGCGTAGATTGCAGAGTTTCTGTTCACTGCTTGTCTATGATGTAGGAAAGATACAGATTTTTTTTATCCTGTCCTTGTCTTGGAGATGTGTATGACCCCAGGACTGTGTGTTACATAAATACCAACCAAAAATGTGAAGGTTTTGTGTGCGTGTTTGTGGATAGCGATGTGTGCTAATAGTGTTAAAAGGTGATGGAAGTTTCACCCAGATGCCCCTCCTTTGTTTACCATGGGCTCAGAGAAATGCAGGAACAGCAGAAACGCGGCGACTGTGAAGAGGTCGCATTCGTTTGAGAGAATTACTGACGTTCACGGCCACACACTTTCCCTTTCTCCGTGCGCTTGATCATCTCGGAGAAAGAAAGTCCGTCTACTCGTTAAATGCGTATTAACAGGTTTCCTCCGCTTTGGAGACGAGGAGCTGCGGGGATGCGTTGGGTCTTTGGAAAGAGAGCTGGTGCTGTGGATGCATCCCCGCTCTAATCAATTCAGGTTAGGGCAGCATTATCAGTGGAGCTGCCACCAGAGCCACGCTGCACAATAACTCAAGGAGGGCATTTGAGGAGTGTGTGAGTTTGATCCTGTGCCAGGGTGATGAATAGCTGTTTTTTCTCTTTTGTTGCCCATCAGCACTTTTATTCCGCAGTTAATCCGCCAGGCCACGCGCACTTACCCCACTGTAATTTTTCACCTTGTTGTGTGAGTTTGTGTGTGTGTATGTGTGTGTGTGTGCAGGTGCGTGTGTGTGTGTATGTGTGTGTGTTTCCATCTCTCGCTGTCAACGGAAATGCTCTCACACGCTCACATAAACACAAGCGGCTGCATCCGCCCCGCCCTGTTGTCATTGGAGGCTGATTTAAAGATGTGTGTGTGTTTGTGTGCGTGTGTTTTTGTGTGTGTGTGTGTGTGTGTGCGCCAGTGGGGACCGATAGGATTGACACCTTGTGAAAAGTTAGGGAGGAGCAGGAACCATATATAACGTGTCAACAGGCCCCGCCGGGGGGAGAGCCTTGTTACCGGGGTCTGTCAGGTGTTAAAAGGACTGTCATGTTGCTGGAGATAATGCAGCTTAGCCACTTTATTTACTGCCCCGTTTGGAGGGGAGGCTTTCCGCTCGGACCCCCCCCCCTCCCCCTCCCCTTCCCCTTCCCCAAGTGACCACATTTTGTTTTACCTATGAAACATCTGCTTCTATTAGATCTCTTGCAGTGGAAAGGTTACAGCTCCACCGCACAGACAAATGGTTAACGAGGCGTAAGTGGAATGACCTGAAATTCTGTACAGAGCTGCGTACCCCGGCGGAGCCTCCCTACCTCCTCCTCCTCGTCCTCCTCCTCTTCTTCCTCCGTCTGACCGGCGCTGATTAGGGAGTTGGGGGGGGGGGGGCCTTGTGGTCATATTTTAATACCCGAGCACCTCGCGCCCCTCCTTAGCCACACACTGGCCACGTCTCCGCCGCGGTGGAGGGGCTAGCCGGCCTCCAGAGAGCTGTTCTACATACGGCGGACAAGGAGCACAGCATCGCGCAAAAGCCTGCTGAGACTCCACACCATTTATCTCCCAGCTGCAAGGTTGG
Organism: Centroberyx gerrardi; assembly: GCF_048128805.1. Taxonomy (NCBI): domain Eukaryota; kingdom Metazoa; phylum Chordata; class Actinopteri; order Beryciformes; family Berycidae; genus Centroberyx; species Centroberyx gerrardi. The sequence continues at coordinate 8,471,085 of NC_136016.1, read as the reverse complement.
GCCAGGACTAATTGACTGTGCTGTGTGTGTATGTGTGTGTGTGTGTGTGTGTGTGTGGCGGTCCCAGTCCCTTGGCGCATTAGTAGAGGCTGAGATGATAGGATGTGGTAAAGAGAGAGAGAGGCCAGCCTAGTGTTCAGAAGGGGCTCGGAGAAAAAAAAAGCCCTCCTGTAAAGTCAGTTATTGGCTCCAGCACTCCAAAATACAGCCAGTTAAACAGTGCACAGGGAGTGGAAAAAAACACATAGCTGATGCCCTGAGTGTGTGTATGTGTGTGTGTTTGTGCATGCACGCAAAATACATTTTAAGTGTGCGTGTGTGAATCCCTCTCCCCGTGTGGTGCAGTACAGCCCTTGTGCTCATTTCTCTGTGTTCCTCTCACCACTCTGCTCTGGACTTTATCAACACATTGTTTGACTTGGCCTCCTCCCAATGTAAGCCCAAGTACAGCATGGAGTTGGCTGTCTCACCGTCCGCTGGGAGTGGGCTGAGTGGTGTGTGTGTGTGTGTAAGTGTGTACGTGTGTGTGTGTGTGTGCATGTTTGTGGGCACATTCTAGGGGGGTGGAAGCACCTCTTTCTCCTGGACCAGGAAGCTCTGAATCACGCTGGCTCTTCCTGGAAGGACCCAGAGGGAGGCGAGCTGAGCAGGCTGGGCCCAGGCAGGCTGTCTGCGCTGGAGCCTGGCCTCTCGCTGACACCAAGCTGGTGGTGAGCACAATTCCTACACCTCAGCCTCGCAGGCAGGCCACGCCTTCGCTCCGCTCTCCAGGTTGGCACACACTGTAGGCATTTTTTTTTTTCTTTCCTGTACTGGGAAGTGTTTTTTTTATTTTTTTTTTTGCTTTGGCGCTGCGGCTCGCGCTGATAACCTCGGCCTCTGGAACTTTGAAAAACAGGCTTTTATGGGTTGGATGTAAATAGAACGAGGTGGGTTACGCTTAGATGTGTGATTTCAAACGCTGCCTTGTTTGGAAGTTGCCAAGCTTTTGGAGGGACACGTTCAAGCATAACCGCTGATGCTACGATACTAATCTCGCTCGTGCTGTAGCTCAACAATTGTGAGATTTGATTGCGCTGCTTACCTAGCTAAATAGAAATGTGTCAAATTGGCACCTGCCTACGTTGTCGCAGCCCCTCCGTTCGTTCATGTAAATCACACACACACCGCAGGCATGATTCACTTACCGCCTTCCGGGTTTTTCTATAGGAGCCGAGGACCTGCGCATGTAAGCTGATATTAATAGTGGAGTCGGGCTGGTGCTGCAGGGTGTCCACACCTTCCTGTTTTCTCTCTCCTGGCCACTCTTTGTTTTGGCCCGGCGCTGACAGATTTACCTCTGGAGGAACTCCACCATCTGAAGGGAAAAAATGGCCTCCATTGTTCAAACGGGGCTCATAGTGGAAAGAAAACAGAGGCTTTTTGAAGAAAATAACACGGGGGTAATAATGGATTGCAATATCAATAGTATAAACAACCTTGTTATTGAGACTTCTGTTTGTTATTTCTAAAGGAAATCGAGAGGGTAGGGCGATATTTTTTTTTTTTCGGCGAAGTGTGCCTCTTTGGGTAAACGTGTAAGGTCTCGGTGAGAGGTTCGTTGACTGGCTTTGAGGGGGATCTCATTTCAGCTGCGTTTTGAGTCTCTTAAGCGGTTGCTGAAGTCTGGCTTTTGATAGGAATCAGCTGTAAGGAGCGCGGATATTACTATGCGTTTTCCTGCTGTACACTGTCAGATAACTTTAACAGTTGTCTCTCCTCACCATTTTCCTGTCAAACTCCATTGGGAAATTAAGTCGGGAGAAGCAACTGCTGAAGTTATCCAACTCTATCTTAAAGCAAGCGCTTGATGTTTAGAGACTTGGCGAAGTCTGCGGCAGACACCGCATAGAGACATCACATGGAAATTCAAAGAGGCTGTAGCATCAGCTGGGAAAGAGACTAAGATACACAGAGCGGTGATTTCCCAGGGTTGCAGTGTAGACCACCAGAACTCAATGGAAGATTTCAGCGAAAGATTCACGCATTGAAACATATTATTTGACAACATACTAAAAATAACTAGTTAGATAATCCTAATTTTTCTCTTCATACTTTCAGCACTCTGTAATAACAGTCCACCCAGTACAGATCAAAGTATCTGCAAATGAACAGTGATGGCCTGTGCTTGAACTTAAAACTCAAAAAAAAAAATAAAACATGTGAGTAGAGAGCCAAAACATTTATTTATTTATTTTTCCAAAAAAGATGTGTCCTGTCCGAATATTTCTGGATTTGATGGTGGATAGAGTTGCTGTGGTTGAAGCGTGGCTGCTCCATTCTCACCAGATACTGAGTCTGTGGCTGGAATGCGGTTAGATTGGCTGTGCACACAAGTGTAGGATTGTTGTACTACAGGGCAAATAGGCCACGCATTCATCGCTGCATAATGGATGATACAATTAAAACCCATCTAAATGAAAAGACCGTTCCCAACAAATCGTCTTAATCATCAAGTTATTTTAAATTATGATGCATATTATTTAAAGAGCATGGGGGGAAAAATACATCAAAGAGAGGAGTTGCCTCCTGCTGTTGCATGTATTCAACATATTGGCTGGACAAACATTGAAATCAACTCGAATGAAAATGATCGTAAATCAAAAAATATATTTAGTGTTTCAAAAGGGGCAAGTTATATTAATAATTTGTGTTTTTACTCTAATAAACTCAAAAGCCATAAATGTCACATTAATGCCATTAGGAGAAAGCTACTCAAGCATATATCTAAAATCAAGCATTAATGGAAACTGTCTCTCAGTATCTCTTAGCACTGATGTCTTCCCTTCCTGACAATGATGGAACGGCCAGGTGAGAAACAACCAAGCTATGTTATGGTTTTGATGTGATTTGAAAAACTGTGGAGTTTTAGACTTGTTCGATTTATAACACAGGGATATTTCATTGAGAAAATATAGGCCTACAGTAGCGTTCTGCATTACACCAACCCACACACTATTGGGAGTAAATTGCCATGTGTGGAGGTATATTGCCGTTAGATATATCCCCTTAATGTCAAAACCTGCGCTGTGATGCATCAGAACAGGAGTCACCCCTTTAGCAGTAAGCCCGAGGCTTCAAAACCAGTTCCTCTCATCCTTAGAAAGCAGAACCATATTGGAGTAGACCCCTAGGCTTAATGTCAGCAAATTAATTATGGATTCACCCAATTAGTTCACAAACTACACTCTGTGTTCGAGGGGAAATGATCGCTCCCCTAAATGACTTGTCTCTTCAGTCTTGGCCTCAGTGTGCATTGTGGCTTTCTCAGAAGTGTGTGTGGGCGTGTGTGTGTGTGTGTGTGTATGCGTGAAGTGAGGCACAGCAGGCAGGTGGCCTGACCTTTTGAATTATTCACTCCCTCAAACTCGTCCACAGACGCTCTCTCTCTCCACTTTGGCTTTTAACAATCTCCCTCCTGTCCAAACATATTCCCCTCTGTCTCAAACAAAAGGAAGCGGCTCCTCCGCTCTTCAGACGCTCTTCCAAATCACGCTGATTCGTGTCAACACGTGAAGTGATACTGTAACTGTAATGAGTCTTTTGACTGTGCGAGGTTGCCTCCCATTTGCCGGTGGAGAATCTATCAATAGGCCCCCCGCGGTGTCAAGGCGATGCCTAATAAAGTAAGTAATCACTGCTTTCTAATGAGAGTCTGTCAGGGGCGGCTCCGGTATCTGCTTACCAAACCAAATTATTTTCTTATTTCAGCAAAGTCAATTAATCACATCGGAGACAATTCTGTTAGTCGTTCTCTTCCAGTAGGAAGATGGATTGCGACGGCGGCAATGTTATCATAGCGTTTCATCGTATTACAAGATGCTGTAGTGAATTAAATTCAATTTGACTTTGAGTTCTTCACATTCTCTCGTGTTAAAGTCTCAGCGCTGGGTGGAGACTGAAACTGCTTCTTTGTGAGTGTGTGTGTGTGTGTGTCTATATCTATTGTGCTGTATTAATATCCCCGCTGACTGCCCTTCCCCCCACCTCTGCGGACAGTGGCCCGGACAGTGATCTCTGTGTATTGCTGACATTGAGGAGGGTTTGTGGAGCGTGATTGTGCTTACAGAGGAGCCGTCCTTGGGAGACAGAGCAGGCCGTCACAGATATGGATTCCTACATTTAATGTCTCGGCCTCTCGCGCACAAATGTTTCTCTTTCACTGAGCCGCGGCCCGCGGGCAGAGAGTTTTATCGATCATCTGACTTTTAATGCCTCCTAAATATTAAGATTCATGTATATGACCTTTGTGTTTGGATTGAGCATGGGAAATCCCTGGCTAAATACCCTCCCAGGCCCCCGCTGGCTCCACCGCCTGCTTTGTTTCAATCTCTTTCCTTTCACTATGGGGAAAACGGTGCTCGGTTTCATCTGTTCTTATGAAAGCACGGGGGTCACGGCTTGGCTGTGTTTTAGAAAGTTGCACTTGGTACAGTAGGGTGAGGTGGGTTTTTTTTAAGGATTTGGGAAGACTCTCTGCTGGTGCTTGCCTGAGAAAATGAGGGAGACCGAAAAAGAAGGGCAGAGAAGAGGGTGGGAATAAGAAATGCGGAAGGTTAGGGCTTCTGCTCTGTGGTTTTAAACGTGGATCTAGTTAGCCTCAGTGAGTCCTCCTCTCTCTTTTTCTTCTCTCTCTCTCTCTGTCTCACACACACACATATGCACACGCACAGAGCCCGACAGCCCTGGAAGTGGGCCCAGTGATTGATGACGCTGTTTGAGGGACCTCAGAGACAATAGCGCAGGAGAGAGGTGGACGGATGCGAGGGAAGGAGGAAGGATGGAGGGAAGGCGTTCAATGAATCAAGTAACGCGGCGAGGCCTTCCAGCAGCCCGCTGTTGTAGTGAGTGCCGCCGTGTCGGAGCGCCGCCCCGGAGGTGGCCCACGTTGTGTGGGCCGCTCACTTCACGATCGCCCTCTTCTCCTCTGACTAGAGAAAACAGCGGAGACGCACAGATGTGTTATGAATAAGTTAATAAAATAATTTGCGTTGACACAGAAAATAATTGTCTTATATCTGATCCACTAAGCTTGCGTAGCCATGCTGCTTATGTTGGACTGCGCTCCAAGAGAACCTGTGGCTGTCCGGGGGTGGAGGTGGGCTGGCATGTGAAAGTGGTTCAAGGATAAAGAGGGTGTCGTTACTCAACCCGCAACCACACGTGTGCATAAATAAGCTGCCCACCATGCAGTAGGGTGGTGCTACATGTTAAAGTTTAAGATGTTGCACTTAAAGGAAAAATCCACCCTAGAAACACTTGAGTACTTAAAAAAAACAACAAACCTTGCATTTCTGGGCCCAATTTGTCTTTGGGACCCAGGGGTGTATTTTACTTATTCCTGCAGATAACTGGCCAAATGCAGATGACATGACATAATGTTGAGATATAGATAGCATACATTTTTCAGCGATCTAAAACATCAACGGTACACGTCAGGTTTTGGTGTCAGTCGCTCAGAGTCAAAGAGCGAGGGCTTCTTTCTAGACTCATTTGGAACAATGTTCAGTAATCAAACGTAGAAGAGGCAGAGAGACTGATTTCTCCGTCGGCAGTGGCCTTAATGGACCAGAATGCAATGCAGCCACAAGACATGTGTTTTGAGTAAGGGGTGCGGCCACGATCATAGACACGCCCCAATGATCATGAACTAGTTGGCTAGAGTGTGTGAACATAATGCTTGATTGAAAGCAACAAGTTCACGCCCCTTCTCTGGGGGTTGTCGAAAGGCATTCTGGGAAATGTAGGAAATCACTAACTGAAATAGAGGTAGACGTGGCAGGTTGAGGGAAGCTGGGTAGACCAAAAAATGAGATATGTAATAGTTGATTGATGATATCTAACAGCGTAGAGGTATCCAAGGGTGGATTTTACCTTTAAGGTGCTGTAAACTGGTCTATGCACGTCCCAGTGTGGCCGGGCAGCATCCCGATAACGTCCTGCTTCACCACCACCCACATCCACATCCACACAGGCCCCGAGGTCCGGACCTGACCGGCCCGTCCTGATAAATCACCCCGACGAGCGAAGGGAAGGTCGGCCCACTTTCAGACCGCACCGATCCATCACAGATAATGGCGGAGCGTGTTGTTTTCCAAACTCATTGAACCCCCTTTTCTTTCCCTCCGTTCTTCCTTCCTTTTTTCTTTTCCCTTCAAAAGTCCGACCACAAAGGACTGATGAAGACTTCGGCTAACGACTTCGCCCCGACACTTTCTGGCAGAAAGCGCAGAGACGCTTTAACCGGTCTCAGCACTTTTTTGAGAGGACAGACGCCTCTGGCTCCGGTCCTAGACCTAGAATAATGTGACATTTGAGTTCTCAATGCAACGTTTAATCCCAGTTGTGTGGTAATAACTTTATTCTAATTCGGTGAGGTGCTGATGTCCTCTCCGCGCTCTTGACCTTTTTTCATATGCTGCCAGTGAAGAAATGCATACACTTCTGTTTCCCTGTGTCAACACAGATGCCTTTGTATATATAATTGACTGCATGTCTGTCAAACAATGATACTCGCCCACTCAATAAAAGGCCTCCTCGAGCAACATTGTCAGCCCACTCAAATTTCTAAACTTCTCCATCTCAAATAGCAAAGTATGATTATCTCTGCCAGTCACAATCCGAGTCAAAATAAGGTTCAGTGAGGGTTCAGTGTGCAGCAGGTGAGTGAGGGCGGGGATGGAAAGCTGTGCCGCTTTCAACTGGCAGGAATCAGACGTTGCTGTGGATTTGCATCATAAATAAATGATTACCTTGCAAGAGTCTGAAATTTTTTAAATTGTGAGCTCAGAGGAGGAGGAGGAGGGGGGGTTGTAATGAATTGGCGCTGTGTTGTGTAGAGGTTTGGGGGATCTAAGCGAGATGGTGTGTTCCTCTCTGAGTAGATTTTAACTACCCTCTAATGGCCAGAATGTGTCATTACAAGACAGTCTTTCATCCATCAGGCACCTCAACTCAAAGGCTTCATTTTGTCAACAGATCAATCACTCCTCAGTCGGAAGTTATATAAACTTCTTTCGCATTTGCTTTGTTGAAGTTTTATCTCTTAGATGTGTAAGTATTCCAGTGCTTGCTTTGTTTTAAATGGCTTTTCTGAGGGAGGTAAAAAAAAAAAAAAAAGAGTAGATTGCCATTTGTCTGAGGTGAGATTCTTCATACGTCAATGCGATCAGTAAAGAATCTGATGAGTGACAAGTTGGAGATAACTTGCTTAGATGAGTGTTTGGCAGAGAAAAGAAAAGCACTTCAAAACGGAGAAAAGTGGAGCTTTTAGAGCTGGAAGCTTTGTCACTTTTAGAGCAAATGGGGCACTTTGTCACCAAAGGTATCTTGTGTGTGTGTGTGTGTGTGTGTGTGTGTGTGTGTATGATTCCCTGATTCCCTGTATATCTATTGCCTGCAGCTTCCCAGGCTCTTTGTGAGAGAGAGCCTGAGTGACTTTGTAGTCAGGGACTCTTTAATGCTTCCCTATGTCACAGTGTGTTTTGTGCTTGTACATCAATGTTGTGCGCGTGTGTTTATGTGTGTGTGTGTGTGTGGATCCTGTGTTTAACCAGGTTTTTCCTCTGTTTGTGCATGCGTGCCTGCGTGTGTGTGTGTTTCCTCCAGGTGTGTGTGCCGAGGCGGTATGCCCCGGGGAGTACTGCTGACAGTGCGCTAGGAGTCTGAACCTTGTCGCTGTTTGTGGCTGAGGAGGAGAGGTCCCCCCGCCCCCCCCGCCGTGCCGTGCCGCGCCGTGTCGACACCATGTCCCTGACCGACAAACACAAAGTGAAGAGGCAGCGGCTGGACCGGATCTGCGAAGGTAAACGACCATGTATGTGTGTGTGAACACGTTCTCTTTCTCTAGCTCAATTGCACTTTCCTACATCGCCTATTTGCTCTGATTCCTTATATTTTCCCAGCAAGCATTGTTCCAAGTGCCTTTTCCAATACAGTACGGGATGATATTCACTGTTTTTTGTCACTTGCATATTCAGCAATGTGGAAAAGCAGATACCACTATATCTCCTGTGCATGTTCTTGCGTTGTTGTTTTTTCCCTCCATTAACACTGCTGGTGTATCGGCTATATGTCCCCCAGCCCACCATCCTTATTGTTATTAGCACATCCCGGAGACCTATTGGTGATCAATACCCATTGATTGCTATAATCTTCTCCTGGCACACTGCACATGTCAGATACTCAAGTAACAACTGTATAAATGTTGACCTCATCAGCAAACATTTATCTGGGACGTAAGTGAGATTACCGCCTCACTACGGTTCCTCCCATCAGCTGCTGCTGTGTTTGTGGAGATGTGTGTGTCTGTGACTTACGCGTATGGAGAATCCTCCAACATCTGAACTCAAGCTGGACTACTGTAGGGAGCTGAATGGTTTTGGTGTCTATCCAGGCACGGCTGTTTGAAACCGTCCAATTTTACCCCGTGAATTGGAGCGATTATTGGGCTCTAGGTTGTGGAATAGAGAGCAGTAGTGTTGCATTGAGGGGCCTTCAGAATCTAGTAGAAATCCTGAGTGAATCCCGATAGAGCGTTGGTGCCCTCCTGCTGTGCAAATAACTACAGAGAACGATCAGGGACCAAGGAATACGAGTATTTGCGTGGGTGTGCAGGCTTGTGTATGTGCGTGTTTAAACACACTTGTTTGACTATGACCCGGTGTGTGCTGTGTGTGTGTTTGTGTGCTTGACTCTCATGGGTGTGTGTGTGTGTGTGTGTGTGTGTGTGTGTGTGTCAGACTGATATGTCCTGAGGTAAAATCATCTCCTCTCCGGTGTCTGGGTCCCCGAGAGGCTTGTTAAGCTGCCGGGTCCTCCTGGAGCCGGCGTAGGGAGAGGCAGACATGACTGCAGCGCTGGAAAATGAAGCTAGACGCACCATTACCCCCAGTGCCACAGTATTTGTTTTGCACCATGATGTAAGCACCTCTGCGTTGCGCGCGTGAAACGAGGAACATATTGCGCACATCCTGCGACAGCGCGTTGTTACGCCTAAGAACCCCCCTCCCCTCCCCTCTATTAGTCAATAGGGGTGTGGATCCAGGGAGATTTGGATCCATAGTAGACCGTTTCCAAATCCAATGGGACAAGTATTAACTCTATCAACGCCCTTTTATCATGCCTACATAATGCACTCCTCATCATTATTATTTAAGGTGAGTCATTAACGCGATCATCTTTTCTTTTTACCACAGGTGGATTGCTCATTGGTCGAAATCCGTCCTGATTAGAATCGCCGTCCGCATCCAGCTGTTGCATTCATCTGAATCAGACAGCTGAAGTAGTTAGTCATTCCTGTGGGAACAACAGTTAGTCTGCTCTACTGGGCAAGAGCTCAAAGCCCACAGGAGACACAGAGAGAGACGGTAACAGGTGTTGCTGTGATGCATGCAGAGCTACTTCGTGGTGAGCATACCTGCCGACGCTCCCTCTCTCTCTCACACACACACACACACACACAAACACATACATGCGCGCTCACACACAAACACACACACACACACACACTCGCGAGCACTAGCTCTCCAGATGGCCATCATACAGGATCAGTGAATCAGTTCTCTGGCGGCCATTGTGAGGGCGGAAAGAAAAAAACAGCTTGTGATTTGTGATTTGTTCACGAGCCAATGACCAGGCAAAGTTGTCCCACTGATTGCGTGTAGCAGCATGATAAGGCTGCCATGGCGATTGTCTCTGTGAAAGGAGAAAGCGCACATGAAACAAGGCTCCGCTTTTTTGTCTCGCGCTCAGGTAAAATCCCCACCGGGCCTATTTGGCTACAGTTGGGAGTAACTCATCTTAATCCAGGTTCACACTTCAACCAGGCACACTGTTGGCAAACAGATGAAGACCAGATGAAGCCGTGATTTGTGGTGTCTCTCCTCCATCTCTTTCATGCAGAAATCTGGAGCGCTCTCTTTCAAAACGTCTGCCGAGACCACGCTCTCTCTCCGCTGTCCAACTGAGCCTTGGTCATTGTTTCCATTGTTTTCTTGGCTCCAAAAAACAACTCTTGTCATCCACAACAATTCGACAACAACAATCCAACCCCATTTGAGGCATGAATTGTAGGTTGTATTTTTTTTTTGTTTCTTTCATGATACAGATGCCCAAATTGTTCTGTCAAGCGGGCAGCCCAGAGTGAAGACATTGGCATTTACGGCGCTGGGATCGGAAATATGACTGTGTCTAAGGAAACCCTGTGGCTAGATGACAAGGCTGATTAAGCCATTAAACTCCTTGATATGTATTTAGCATAATCTGGCCTGCCTGCAAATAAGGAGGTAGAGAGCTGGGTGCGACTGTTTTTATCAAAAGCTGTTAGTTAGCCCAATCAAAGCAACCGCTGGGAAGCATCAGCTTTAATTCAGCGCTGTGAGGGATAGAGAGGAGCGCTCTCTCCCTCTCTCCCTCTCTTTCTCTCTCTCTCTCTCTCTCTCAGGGGTGAAGAGATTCATTTCTGTCATCTGAAGAGATGAGGAGTGATCTGCCACGGCCCCCTGTTCCTCCCAGCCTCAGGTCCTTTCATGTTCTCAGCTTAATTTGAGCTGAACCAATGTTTATCACTCTGCAGCAACTGGGCTGAATGGCTGGGAGGGAGGACAATTCTTCTCATGATCTGTTTCTGCCTTGGCTAAGATTGTTGTTTTGCTTGTAAACTCCAATACTATTTCCCCTCTGGGTTAGATTAGAGTTGCTCTCCTCGTCGGATAATGTTTTAATCAACATCTGCATTTTATTCATGTCGTGTTACATGCTGATACTTCATGGATGCATAGTTAAGCGATATAATTCAGCTATATTAGTTCTCACAAAAGTGGTATAGTGGGCCATTTGTTCTTTCTAGTTATGATGCTGAAAGCCACTCAATTTTGCTTTGTGATTGCCTATCTAACCATGGTACGATTGAACATATTGTAAAATATGGCATTTAACAGGCTGTTCTTTCTTGTTTAACTACAGTCGCTGCTTTTTTTCATTAGCGATGTGGAGGCGAGTTGCATCTTCCCTGGTTCTCCAATTCTCTCTCTCTCTCTCTCCCTCCCTCTCTCTTCTCTCACTCAGCTGCACACTCCTCGTCTCTCCAAAAAACAAGCGGGCTGTCGCCTCTCCCTTCTGTCTGCCCCATCTGTGATGCAGTATGGGCCACTGGCTTGATAATGATAGGCAGGCGGAGAGCAGAACCGCGCACGAGGAGGAGGAAAAAAAACAAAAAAAGGGAACAAACCAAACCGCTAAAATGGAAGACAAAACTCTAATCAATTGCCTCGCCAGAGTCTAGCAGAGGTCTCGCCCCGTTGATAAAAGGAGGCTTACAGTAGTAGCTCTCGCTCTGCCCGACAGCCCTCCCACCCGTACTAACGTGTGACATGCTGTGTCACGCACCGCAGAGATGCATGGTGGGAAAGAGGCGGAGGACGGCCTCTTGATAACACAGCAGATGTGAACCCCTCGGAAAGCCATCGGCCCACAATTGATACCATGTGTTTTTTTGTTTTTTTTTCTCTTGCTCGCCCCCCCCCCCCCCCCCCCCCCCCCCCCCCCCCCCATCCTCCCTCCCGCCCCTGCTCTCGTGTTGGAGTGAGGAAAGGCCCGGAGGCTCGTTAAAAGTTTAATATACTGTACAATCACAGTAATTGACTAGAATTTTCAAGTTCTCCCAGTCATGGTCTTAATTTATGAAGTCCCTATGAAAGTTTAATGGATGAGCAGTTGCAGAGTCGCAGCTATCTAAATCATTCCGCAGCTATCTGGGCCCGCGCCGCCTGCCAAGTCCCGCCGTTAGCGTCCCGTGCCCTAGAAAGATGGCCAGATTGCTCCGAAGGCACGACTGTCGCTGGACGTCTGTTCCGCACATTGTACCTAGAGGTCCTTCGCAGAGCCGCACGACAGGCTGTGAGCTCGCAAGCCGAGGGAGCGCTGGCACACAACCCCGTCCTGTCGTTGCTCACCAGATATCCCCTATGTAAGTTTGGGGTTTCATGTCTTCTATTGTATTATTCATGCCAGAGTCTTCTTGAAACTACAGGCTCCCCTGTCGCATGATGTGTGGAATATAGCATGCTCACTTAATTATGGAGCAGCTCTCATGAGGGGCATATCAGAGGGAGCTGACAAGATGAATTTGGTACCCTGGTTTCTCTCGCTTATGAATTGCGAGAAACGCTGCAATTTGCATGGTAGGAGATATGATATGCCATATCCGTGTTTCAGTTTTAGTAACACTAGCCCGGTCGGACCTGAGATGTTTATTATTGTTATTAATATTTTGTCAGGAAGCGGGGCTCTGAGTGACGCGCAGCCCAGGAAGGGGCTTATTAAAAGAAGTTATTGTCGGCGATCGCTGCGCAGAGATGCAACACAATGATTAATGGTGTGTTTTACAGCTGACAAAAAAAAAACACAGGCAGTCTCCAACCTGGGAGGACAGCGCTGAGAAATCACGGCAGGGAAAGTGCTAGGTATGCTTTACCTCCTATGAAAGGAACCGTCCTTCAGATGTGCATCATCCTGGACTGATGAGAATCATAAAATCCAACTGCTCTGATTTTTTTTTTCCATGAAATACATTTTTAGTTTGTTTTGACCTACTTAATGTTCTCCATTTCGGATGTTCCATAATGGAATAATCTGTGTTTTTTGGTCTTGTACAGGATGATGTAATATCACAATTGCATCACTTAAGCCCTAAACATGAAAACAGGCTGGTTATAGCATTTCCCTCTTGGACTTGATAGGTAGTCGCTCTGTCTCCCTTTTCCAGAATAAGACAACATACACAGTTACATACAGTATTGTAGCAGTGTCTTGTCATTCCCAAACAGTAACAAATGTATCCCATCTCAGCCACTCTGTCTCTGTGTCTCAGCATCCAGATGATGTCACTGGAGACTTGCTAAAAAAAACCTCTTCTCTTAAACCCCGGTAGCCTGATTTGGAGAGGAGTGGAGGAGTAAAAGAGCAGGGAGAGAACAGAAACAGGCTTACAGCCATCCAATTGTCACAGTCCAATGCAGTCCAATCATATCTCCTTCCCCTCCTGTGCCCCTGCCCTGTTCTATCCCACGCCGTCTGTCCTTGAGGTAAAGACACAGCTGGCGGAGTGGGACTGCGGCCTCCTAACTTATCAGCCTTTTTCCCATCACGCACTTATCAGAGCTCCCTCCTTCTCCTCCTCCTCTTCCCGCTGTCTTTTTGTTTACCTTGCTCTTGTCATGGCAAGTAAACACTGGCAGTTATCTCTCTGATGGCAACATCTCAGACAAGCGAGATCTGCTCTGCTGTACATCTGGTGTGTCATAGCTCAGTGCAAGCACTATGAGGACAAAGGGTTTCATTGTGGCACATTTTATAAAGCCAGTATACCATTACATAGCATGACATTAGTATGACACTTTTTTATCTTTGAACCACTCATGCAACCATTGTCATATAATGCTTATGACTACAAAGATATCACATAGTTGTGTGTGTTTCTCTGTGGCTGTGCATTTGCATGTATGGGTATCTGTTTACATGTGTGTATGCATGTATGTGAGTCTGTAGTTGTCCAGTAGGGGAGGCTGTGTGTTTCTCTGTGGTGCTACCGTCGCATCTCTGGCCCTGGCCTCCTTGTAGTAGCCAGCGGATTAAGTCTGAGCCTCAGTGGATCCTGTGTGTCAGTCCCTTCCCAACACCCAGAGACACAACACAGCATGAATGTCAGTCCCCATGCTCCCCAGTCCCTGTGGGAAGATCCATTCACATCCAAAGGGACGCAGGCTGCGGGCCAATGGAAGCGGCTAGCGCTAACCTCTAAGCACAGTAAATACTGTAGCTTTACACTCAGTGAACACGGCCAGGGCCCTCAGCAGCATGCTGGCTGTGTACACTATCTGGTTCAAGTGATGTCACAGGGGGCAGCGGATTTAAGCAGGTTTTAGTTTGACTCTAATCCCCTTGTGGCAAACGCTGTGGACGAGAGAACCGTCCCTGCCAATGGCGTGGATCAACCCCATTGGATTAGCGCGGCCCGTCCCCTCCTCCATTCTGCCGCCATTGTCCAGCATGTGCGTTTTACCCCAATTTCTTTACCCTCAGTCTTGGTTTGGGATGTGAGCGTCATGCCCAGCACAAGCATGATCCCTGCTGTCCTGTGTAGAATGGAGTAGAGCCTCGCCTGAAAGGTGTGTTTTATTTGTGTGTGTGTGCGTACCCTTTTTATGTGTTCGTCATGTTCTGCTTCTCTCCTCATGGAGTTCTAATGTTTCCAGGGTTGAATAATTTAGATAGGCTGCCAGCAGGGAGCTACATGATAGCACAGCCTTAAGGGAGATGGGTGGGGGGGGGGACCTACAGCTGCAGATCAGGTAAAAGGGTACCTCACGCTTCACCTTTTCTCCTCTCCTCTCCACTCCTCCCTTTTGATGGGGGGGAGTGTAACTGGAGAGTTGAAACACAACACCCGGCTCTGTTTTCCCCTTTTTATAGCTGTCCTCTTTATTGTCTTTACTGATGCCTAACTCAAGCGAGCAGTCGTGTTTCGGTGGCTCTCGGGGCCAGTGCGGTTTGGCATGGACTGACGGCCAGTGCGACAGGGCCACGGGTCGCTGTCTCTACTGTGGCACTATTGCGGGGCGAAGGAATTCGGTGGCGCCGGGTGGGGGGGACGCCGGGGTGTGGTTTCAGCACCACCCACAGCTTGGTGAGAAACAGGAGCCGTACACGACGTTCCAGCCCTCCGTCTACAGCCAGCTCCTGCTGGACCGGCATGGGCCCGAGGCGCGGCAGCTACTGAGGAAGAACTCCGTGCCCGAACTGAGCAGCAGCCTCTACCTCAGGCAAATGATGGCAGGCCGGGCCTCTGCGCCTCCACAGGATTACTACCAGGCTGACGCCGCCTTATCTGGTCCCCCACCTGAAGAGCCTGGCTTTTATAGGGCCAACCAGCACCTGCTTAACAGATCAGCCTTGCATTACGGCTCCAGCGCCGGGGGGGTGAGGCCGGCCTGGGATCAGGGACAAGCCAGGGCCACCCCTTCTGCGCCGGGCTCCGCTCCTACACCCGCCCCCGCGCCTCCCCCCCCTCCACCTCCTCCCCCGCCTCCTCCGCCACCCCCTCCCCCTCCTGCTCACGAGCTGAGCCGTTTGTATAGGGATCCTCTGGGATCCAACATGATCCCAGACGTCCAGCGCATTTGCGGCAGCTCTCCCTCTCCTGCGGTCTACGGGGTCCAGCCCCCTCTTTCCATTTACGCCGCCGAGTCTCTCTCCGCTCACCAAGCTTATAACGACATCAACAGCCTCTCCCTGGACCCCCGCCAGGCAGCTGCCACCTGTTTAGTGGTAGACCCGGCTTCTCAGGGAATGGACGGAGCTTTCCCTCGAGCCTACGGAGCTATAGCCTCCCAGAGGCTGCCTTATGACCCACACTATGACCCCAGCTCAGCTATGGTGGGTGCCACAGCTGGCATGACCTCAGGCATTCCCGCTCACCATCCTAGCACCGCAGACCCCAAGAAGATGGTGGACCCGGGCTTCTTGGCTTTCTTGCGAGCCGAAGGCTTGGCTGAAAGCACCATCACTCTCCTGCTGCAGCAGGGCTTCGACTCCACCGGCATGCTGGGGATGATGGAGGACCACGATGTCCGCTCTGTGGCCCCTAACCTGGGCCAGGCCCGCGTCCTGTCCCGCGTGGTGCTCAACTGCAAGACCAGCGGGACGAGCCTGGCCACGCGTACCCGATCCAACAGCTTCACCCATCGCAACGACCTGTACACGCAGCCGCAGGGTTTGAGCATGGACCCCAGCCTGATGCATCAGCCCCCCACCACCATCCAGACGGTCTCCCCCAGGATCGAGTTCCTCGGCAGGAGACCCAACAGCGCCCCCTCCCAGCACCTCCTAGAGACCACCACCTACCCAGGAACAAGGCCCCTGGCGACGGGAGCTTTCCCCATCAGCCCCGGAGGATACAGCAACGCCGTGACTCAGGGAAGACCCGTCTCCATGTACAGTGCCCACACCGGCCTTGCCATGTCCGCTCAGGGACAACAGCCTCTGGCGCTCCCCGGCGCCCCCGGAGCACCCAAAACCTTCACCGGCTCCTACTCCCCCATGGAGCTGATGAAGAGAGCCCCCAACCTGCCCCCAATGTCACCAGTAGTGTTGGCCAGCCCCCTGCACAGCCCCCAGCTGCTCCGGAAAGGGAACACCGCTGCCATGGAGAGCACCGCCGTGCCCGCCACCGCTTCCAACACTCTCCAAACGCAGAACCTTAACAACAGCAAGATGGTGGGACGCCGCACTGGTCCACCTGTCATAGTCTCAACCATGGTCACCACGCCTGACACAAGTAACGTCAATCCTCACCTTCCTCACCAATCTCTTCTCAACCCCTTCTCCCCAGTAGCTTCTGCCTTGCCCCTGTGTTATATAGATCTTTCTTATGTATGGATACTGTCAACTTGTGTTCAACTATTGAGGCTGCATTCCTTAATTTTTCTCTAGTGTGCCAATTGCAGGTATTGCTAATAATTTTGTGTTTTGTTTTTTGTATGCTCATATCTTAGATTAGATGCATAGAAAGAGATTTAATTCTGCGGTTGGGTTTTATTCAAAATAGTTCATGATTGATTTTTGGCATACTTTGAAAATCATTACAATTTAGCACTGACAAACCTTTTTGAATGGAGGAGTAGCATGTATGATGCATCTGACAAGTTAAGCAGCTTTTCTCTAAGAGGTCTGTTTTTAAATTGCACAACTATTTATACATCTATTGCAACAGCGTTGTGTCATGTGCCCGAGGGGATCCTGTCTGTGTGATCCAAGTTGAAACATTTCTTATGAAATGCACTCTAGTTATTGAGGTCAACCTTTTTCCCTCTTTTTCTTTCACTTAATATATTGGTCAGAATCTTTTTGATTGAGGCCACAGTGTGCTTTGGAGTGGTTGTATAGCTCCATCATACCATCTCTGTTCCGAGGTGTCTTGTGTTTGGTTTGTTTACTGGTTACGGTGGAAAATATAAATGCGAGTGCACACAGCAATCCGGCAAAGTCCCATTTTAAATCTCTTAACAGGCTATGTGTAACCTGCGAGTATCTCATTCTAAATCCGTTTTTAATATGACAAAGTTAGTAAATGTCCAAAATACATAAAGGGCTAGCGTGTCTCTAGTATTTACAGATTTATTTCCTTGATGGAGAGTTGCTGTCCCTATCTATTTTACACTGTACTCTCTCCTAATCAGGGGCTTAATGGCCACAAATCCAATAACGCTAATTGGATGTGTGGTTGTTGTGCTATAATAGGTAACTGTTTTTATGGACACCCTGTTGACTGTTTGAAATTCCAACCGCATTGCATCGTGGCTAGAAGTTTTATTTTTTTATTATGTTGTAGCTGTGAGCCTGAAGTTTAAGTCAGTCTGACGTCAGACAGTAGATACACAGATAGTTCCCAGCTACTTACTCAAACTGAAAAGTTAATTGACAGTAAATTTCCCCGGCTCTGTGCTGCTTTGGCTCACTTGCCAACATTTTTCAGAATATGCTACAGTTGAAGCAGTTCTGTGGGAGATTGAGACACAGAAGATTGCCGTTAAATCCATAGCAGTTATGATGCTCGCTTAGAAATTCTGATGAATCGATTTGCATGGATATAGAGTTTCATCCATGAAAGAATTGAAGTGTTTTACTTATGTAGATGATGTAAGCATGCTGCCGCAAATCACTAAGACAAGACCGGGCTCCTTGTCTAGCTGATTTTTTTTTTTTTACGCTGGTGTTTTCCTCAAGGATAGCCACATATTCCTTTGAATATATTAACATTCGTCATCAGCAGGCACACAGAACAGGTAATTATGTGGATTTTTTTGTGGAATTTGCTAGTTTTATACCAGGTCAAGACAGCTAGTCTGGCAGGTTTTTGTATTCAATTTACCATGAGAGTGAATTCTCCAGCGAGGCATCATCTCAGCTTATTGTTATAAATAAAGGCCTGGATTCCTCTTCCCAACAAGTTGATTTATTTCCCTGCTGATGAGAGTTGATGAGCGTAGGGAAGAATTAAATCTTTTAACCTTGCTTTTGGCCATGCGGCCCTGCGTCCTGCCTGCCTGTCTAATGGGTCTGTGGGCTGCTCAGTACTTGTGATAGAGTAATGAGTTTTATGAAGTGATCCCTTGCGTTTTCACGGCTCCTCTTGGTGTGTTGTCAGGGAAATTGGAAGCGAGGTGCCGGGTCTGGAGGAGGAGTTGGGGGGTGGGGGTGGGAGCGAGGCGGGAAGTTGCCCCCCCTCCTCCTCCCTCCCTCCCTCCCTCCCCCTCGTCACATTCCTTCTCCCATGCTTTGTTTGCCGCAAATCTACGCTGCTCTCCAAGGTCGCAGCGGCAGACATTTTTTGTCCTCAAGTTAAACATTCTTTTAGCACAACAAACTCATTTGCATGTGGCTGACATTTGTTGCTTCAGTAATTTCATCTGATAATGGGCAGCCCTTGCCGACGATCGGAAAGCATACTCCTTAATTGTGTGTTGCTAGGCAACCTGGGTTTCGGTGGTAATCAGAGAAAGATAATCTTCACATTTAAGGAAGGGGAAAAAGTGGAGCCCTGCATGCAGCGCTGCACATTTATTTTGTGCACTTGTTACTTTCTTTTTTTTTTTCTTTCTTTTTTTTTCGGAGCAGCCATTTGCAGTTTGGAGCGGGAGAAAATTGAGTGAAAATAATAAGATGTTGCTGTGGCACTTAATGAAAACATCTCTCTTACTCCCCCCCCCCACGCCCTCTCTGTCTCTCTCTCTTTCTCTCTCTCTCTGAGCAATGTACATCTCAAGAGATTGCTTCTCATTTTTGTGCAAAGGCTCTAGTACCCTGGTGAAGAGCTCTCTTATTACACGCATGGTGTTTTATGTTCAAACATGCATATTGATGAGAAGTTGACACATTATGCTTTTGCGCCTACTGAATAAATTGGTAGTTCTTCCAATACAAACCAGTCTCCTTTTTATCGTCATACATCAAAGTGTACATTTCACACATAGCTGTCACTGAATCAGCATTGCCATATAGTCGATTCCCTATTTATTCTCAAAGCAGAGGTTTGAAAACAAAGATTTGAGCAGCAGGGAAATCGGTAGCTCCTAAAGATGTGCGTGATGTGCGTGATGGAGGTGCAGGTGGGAGGGCCCTGCCTGTGTACTCCTCTCCGCCGGGCCCTGTGTTGGTTGGCTAAGGCCATAAGTAGCATTAATAACGGCATTAACTGGTTGAGTCGAGCTTGGTTGCGACAGTTCCCCTTCCGCCCAATGTAGGGAGAGAGCGCCTTGCCGCACCCACATTGGCCATGGAGTTGTCCGTCAGCGCCGTACCGCAGAGCAGCACAGGTGGGTAAACCTAACTACACTGTCACGTGAGGCGGGCTAGCAGCTAGTGATGCGATTAGCCGGTATTTTGCTTGGTAGATTAACTCGGGTGGAAACTACACGTGGTTTCCTTACGGAGATAATCCTGCGTGTGATCCACAGAACATCTTCGAGCTGTACTTTTCTGGGCTGGAGAATTAGGAGGCTATGTAAGGGGGATGGGGGGGATGGGGGGGGGGGGGGGGGGGGGGGGGGGGGTTTGGGGGCGGGGCTTGTAGCTTAGAGGAGGAAGGGTGGCTTGTGCGTGGACCGGAACTTGGCAACAGCCCCCCTCAAAGCCTTATGGGATATGTTACCTCCATGTCTTGATGTGTTAACTTGTATGTGTCTTTTGTCTTGGTGACACTGTGCCCAGGTTGTGTATATCAGATGGTTCCTGGGAGGTTAGTCAAAACATGGCAGATCCCCCCCCCCCCCTTTTTTTTTGACAGGAAGCCATCAGCTTCGCGGCTGACAGTTATGTAACCTTCAAGTGCACGGCTCCCGCGGGGCCCTCAATGGGATTTTAATTTCCCTGCCTGTGTTTGGAAGGACATCCACGAGGATGCATGCCTAATGTGCTCTCAGCTGTCCTTGGCTCAAGTGCTTTGTTCAGGTGTCCGCTTCTGACATTGATTTCAGCGTGCATTCCTGCCTGTTTTCCACTGGCTAGTCGGAAAGAAACATTCTCCCTTGTGTCAGTGTGCTCAGAGACTTGTTTCTGCACATGCCTCTGTGTGTGTGTGTGTGTGTGTGTGTGTGTGTGTGTGTGTTGAAGCCAAACCAGTGTCCATCTTTCCTTTTTGTGCAAAGCGCAGCGTCCATACTGGTGCGTGCGTATGTGCGTTTTTGCGTGCATGGGTGTATTTTAGTGCTTATTTTGGCACACGTGCGTAAAGCCAAAGTATTTGTGTGTCGTGATAGATGGCCTGTTGCGTGTGGATAGATAGTGTGGGAGCAGATGTCCCTCTCTCAGCAGCAGGAAGTGTTTGTCTTCATCTGAGGCCGGCTGCATGTGACAGAGCTGAGGCCCCCAGAGCTAACATGCTGACAGCAGGACGTGGGGACAAGACCCTAAGTTTCCTCTATCTGTCTCTTTCTCCCTCTGAAGAGCACTCTATATATATATATGTCAAGTACAATGGGTTGACACAGTGCTGTCAGGCCCCTAACTTGTTGTTGATGTAGCGATGGGTAAAGGGGCTTTTATTGTGGAGGACTAATGGCTTATGTTACCTGTCTAGGAATAGGCTGGGAATTAGAACGGGGAAATCCCACTGGCCATCTGTGTGTGTGTGTGTGTGTGTGTGTGTGTGGACGCTACTATACAGGCATCACGTGTCGGTGGGGCTCTGTGTCATCCTCCCTAATCCCGCTGATATGAATGAGCGGAGACAGACAAGAGGTTTCATCTCACACGGTATTGGTCAGCAGATATAATGGGGAATGCGGCTTTATAATACTCGTCCCAACCCCCGCTCCTGTAAAAAATGCCACTTCAACATGTTGCACAAAGGACGAACACGCACTCCACGGCTCAGAGGACTTACTCTCCGGGAAGATGCAAATGTAGAAGTCGTGTGTGTGTGTGTACGGTGCACACAACAGGTAATCATCCATACTATCTATAAGAGCTGGTCACCGCTCACGTATGGATTCTCAAAGCCCTCGTCTGCGCGCAGCCCTTCTGTCACGTGTCTCCAGTTTCCCAAGAACCTGGTAAATGTTACATGAACTATCTGCTGCTCCATCTCTGCTCAGGCTCTGTATTGTTTGTCTCCCCGGGGAAATATGGCCAGGAAAATCTATTTTTCCACTGCAGTAGTTTTTCTCAGTGAAAAAAAAACAAAAAAAAAACAGAAAATAAGTGAAAGAAAAAAGTGTTGTCGAACCCCCATCCTCTCTCGCTCCCCCCCTCCCCTCTCTGTTTTCTCATGGTTGATCTTTCCAAACCATCAGTTGCGTTCACAGAGGGATTAATGGTTTCTGTGAAGCGAGCCAACCCGTGGAGGGAACGGGCCCTTTGAGCGAATGAGGAACAGCTGGTCTCCCCTGCTTGTGACAGCCTGTGTGTGTGTGTGTGTGTGTGTGGGTGTGTGGAGTGGCAGCTGACCCCTGCGCAGGGTCAGAATTGTCCTTCCTGGTTCAAAAGTGGCCCTAAGGTCCCCTCACCGCTCCCTAACGCACAGGGGGCCAAGAGATTTTCACCCAGCTACTGTAGCTGCTAAGTAACAGATACATGTGTCTTCTACAGTGTTAATGCGTTCACGATGAAGGACGTTTCTCTTTCCACTAGAGTGTCTGCAGGAGAGTCTCAAAATGTTTTAAGTTGAATTATCTCAATTCAAGGCCTTGAAAGATCTTTTAATGTGGTTAAGCGTTATGCTTAGTCTTAAATGCAGTTTCAGAGGTCTTTACAATGTTGATTTTTCTCATTGCACTACTTTTCAAGTGAGAAATCTTTGATACTGCTGCTCCTTTTTCTTCACTCTTCAGGCTTATTTGGGGAATGAAATTGGTCAAATTTGATTTGAATTTGCATTAAAAAGCTCTGGGAAAAAAAAGTCTTAAATTTGACTTGGAGAGAGAGAGCTGCTCCTTGAGCGGGTTTCCCAGAAAAATACACCAATTTCAGGTTATAGGGCTTAGGGATGACAGGAGGCAAAGTGACTGGAATTTAGCCACTGTCACACTGGTCCCTGTTTGTTCCTTCACAGGCCTAAAGGTCACTGCAGAACACTAATGGGCAGAGGAGTGTGTGTGTTTGTGTGTGCTTCATGTGCCGGAGTGTGTGTGTGCTCCTCTTGTGACATGTTTTGATCGGCGAGAAGGATCTCGCGGCTATTTTGGGAGAGCGCGTTGTCATGTTTATTCTAGTAGGCCTCCGTCCCGCGGCTGTTTTGTTTACAGGACGGCCGCGACGTGCGCCCGCCGCTCGCGCCGAAATAATGGCAGCGCTTTGATATAATCTCCCCAATTATCTGTCGTCAATTCTGCCGTATGATTATTCTTCTTCTCCGCGGCAGCTGGGGAGGAGATTGGTTGTGCGCACGTCCAACGGAAAACAGCTGCATCCACTAAAACAGACAACTACCTCTGCACACCTCCCCGGCCATTTTTTTTGCCCCCCCATTTTCTCCCCCTCTCTCTCTCTCTCTCTCTTTCTCTCTCACTCAGTGGTGGGCAGGTCAGCCTGAATTATTCATCAGTGTGAAATGAAAAAGCTCATGGATATTGAATATCCCCTCTGAAGTGGTGGCCAACCTTGTTTTTTTCTTTCTTTCTTTCTTTCTTCTTCTTCTTCTTCTTCTTTTGCCACCGAAAAGAGCAAAGAGCGGCAGATCTCATTGCCAAGGTATTTCAAAGGTTAACCGATTGCTTTACCGCTCACACATATTTACTTTCTTCACATCTGGGACCGGCGAGGTTGGGGGGGGGTGGGGGGTGGAGAGCGCGAAAAACGGAGAGGATGGAGAGGAAGATGGAGGAGATGAGAAGAGAGAGAGAGAGAATAAATTATGGTTTGGGATCACATAATCCCGGAGAACAGTAATCTGTGTTGCTGTGGCTGTTTTGGAAGAAGACGTTACCCCCGACCACAGTGGGCTCCCCTGTTATGTCGCCGCAGCTGATTCAGTAACCTTGTTTGTAGCCCGCTGCGAGGCCTGTTCTTTCACGGAAAGAGTGTGTTTGCGGTCGGTTGCGGTCGTCCCTATCGACCGGTTGTCATTCTCCTCCCATGTGGCCCAGCGTGTTCCTCCATTGTCCCCCTGCCTCGTCTTTTGTCCCGCGGTTTGATCTGAGGCCCGCACTGCAAATCAATGCTACCGCTCGCCATTCACTCAGCTCAGTGGCCAACAAACCCAGCGGGGACGCTCGGAACATCTCCCATGTGAGGACGTTTAAAATGAACAGTGAGGGTAAGGGAAAAAAAAAAAAGAAATCCTTGAAGCTGCGTTGTGCTCTGTTGTGCTTTTTACTGTCTTTAGGACATTTTAGTCATATTAGAATATTTCGGCGTCCGCCATTTTCTGGCATTAGCCTCTGTATTTGTCTAATGAGTGAGCTGAACGCTGTGTCCCTGAAGGACGGAGACTTAAAAGAGCCTCCTCCGTGCCAGAGAGCGGATGCTAAGATAATGAATAAATGCAACTACTCAAGGGGGCGAGCTCTCACCAACGCCCCCCCCTTTTTTTTTGTATGTTGTACATGCTAATAGCACACGGAGTGTTTTATTCGTTCAATAATATCCGAGAGAACAGTGCGGCATTGACCCCTTGTCGCACCCTGTCTCTCATTGCCCATTATGTTACTTCTACCCTGTACTGTTTCAGTCATTACAGTCCATTTTCCCCCATTCCCAATTTCTACTGCAGCATAGACAATTACCCAGGAATCCTTTTAAGAGTATTCCCAAAGAGCAAATGTGCCTGCGGGAGGCAGCCAGGGGGTTTTACCGGCAAACCCTCTCCAGAACTATTCTTAACAGACTCACAATGATTGACAATTGGAGAGGGGAGAGCAATTTTATTTTCCTATGAATAAAAAATAAAAAAAACTCCACACAAATTATTTGTCTTCCAGGAAATGGTTTTAGGGGGGGACCCGCAATCCCCCTTTTTTGTTTATTCGAGAACGTCCCGGTCTTCCCAGGTAATTGTGTTTTTTTAGCGGTCGACCGGTGAAACGCAGGAAGTGAGCGGCGACCGGAGGCGTCAGGTGTTCCAGGTGCGGATCGTGTGACCGAGCTGCCACCTCCAATTACAGCGGGGGGGGGGGGGATGGGGGGCCGGGGGTTGGAGGGGGTGGAGCTTGAGCCCGACACAGGAAGTGTGAAATATCATCTGCCACGGTTTGGAGGGAGGAGGGAACGGGGCGGGAGGGTGGGAGTTCAGAGAGGGGTGTAGGAGGAGGAGGGGTGGGGGTGGGGGGATTTATGATGATGAAAATGGCTGTAACTCGGGCCGTAGCGGCTCTAAAAGGCTGTAAGTGGACACCTCCGAGTGTCTGACGGCTGACTCCTGGTTGACAGCACCCCGAGACCCCGCTGTATTTATTGTAATGGAGCACAGCTGGGCTGCAGCTCCGACGGGTTAATAGCCGTGCGACAGCTTTTTTTTGGGGGGGGCGGTGAGGGGGGGGGGGGGGTGGAGTGAGTGGGAGGTATTCTGTATGTGTATGTGTGTGTGTGTGTGTGTGTGCATGCGTTCTTATTTACTCATGCACTCCGCCGAGCGGCATGCAAGGGGCCGCACTCGGGGAGGGCGGGACCGTGCCGCGTCTCCACTCTCGCTGCCAGGCCAGATGGCTCCTGTCACCGAGTGGATGGAGGGGAGGAGGGGGGAGGAGCGATGGAGAGAGGGAGGAAGGAAGGGG
Organism: Centroberyx gerrardi; assembly: GCF_048128805.1. NCBI lineage: Eukaryota > Metazoa > Chordata > Actinopteri > Beryciformes > Berycidae > Centroberyx > Centroberyx gerrardi. Next base: position 8,446,279 of record NC_136016.1, on the reverse strand, counting down.
GGAAGGAGGGAGCGCCGAGTCGCCCTTAACAGCGCCAGAGTGGCCCGTCCCCAGAGCCCCTCACATCTGGAGCCCACCTGCAGCTGGCTCACCCTTCTTCCTCCTCCTCTCCACCCCACCACCCCACCCACTCGCCCCCCCCCCACTCGCCCCCCCCCACTCTCTCTCTCTCTCTCTCACACACGCTCACTTTCCCTCATGCACTCGCACTCACTCGCTCTCTTTATTTTTCCAGAGGGGAAAGAGTGTGTCGGGGGAGGGAGTTGGGGTTGGGGTTTGGGTTGGGGTGGTGTGTGTTTGGTCAGGCTGTGATTTGTGGCAGTAATACCCATATTTCAGCAAGTTGAGCGCGTCTCTCCGCCCACCGCAGAGACGCGGGACCCACGGAGGGCGGGATGGATGGAGGGACGGTAGGAGGAGGAGGCGGCGGCAGCAGTAGTAGCGTTTTATTTTATGACTGCACCAGCCTCGGAGTGCTGTGGGTTTCGCTTTTTGTGTTGTAGTTCTTTTTCTTTCATTTTTTTTTTTTCAATCCTCCCCAAGTAAAAAGCGAGAGCGAGGATGTTCGCTTTTCTTTCCTTCCCTGTTGCTGCAACTGATCCAGAGGCCACAGGGGGGCTGTTCCTGCCTGGAAAATAAAGCCTGCCTGCCCCCCCTGGCTCCCCCCAAATAAAATACACTAATTTGCATTCCCTCGCTGTAATCTAGCCCTCTCTCTCTCTCTCTCTCTCTCTGTCCCTCATCCCTACATCCTTTCAGCCCTGGTCCTTGCTGTTCTGTGGGGAATGGAACGTGGGAGGGGAAGAGAGGAGGGGAGGCAGAGAAAACAAAAGCAGAGAGGCAATGTTGACTCAGGGTTGTTATCTGGACCGCTGCTGGTAGGGGCTGTGTGTGTGTATATATATATATATATATGTGTGTGTGTGTGTGCGTGCGTGCCTGGGGGGTTATTTACCCTGGCTGCTGCTGCCACGGCAGGTGCCTCTCGGTGGATCAACCTAGGCCTCCCAAATAAATATTCACCACGGGGAAATTAGACTTGCGTCACTCCATCACTCCCTCGTCGTGCCAAGAATGTCCACTCCACTGAGGACCGGCCATCTTACTCCCAAATCCCACTTGGAGTGTCACTGAGCGTAAAGGACACAAGAGAGATGAGAGATGAGAGACTTTTTTTTTTTTAAAGAGCGAAAAGATAAACCCTTCAATCGAGCCCAAACCCCGTTATCAGACAGGTGTGTGTATCTGCATTGTAGCTGTATCTGTATTTCATACGGAGCGGTGTGTCGGGACGGGAAACGAGCGTCTCTCCTGACATTTCGGTGGGATGCGCTGGCAGCGTGTTTCCTCAGATGTTTTAGCGCTTGAGCTAAGTTGTTGTTCGGCGAACAAACATGACCTTTGGCTAAGATTACGTTGCATTATTCATGGCCTGTGTATGACGTGTGGGTCCAGAGATCGCTGTCTATAAAGAAGAGATATGTTGCTTAATTAGCATCTTAGTGCACGTCCATTTGAGTAATGGCAATAATAACAATAATGAAAATAATATTTTTTTCTGTCTAGAGTTTTTATTAATTATCTTTAACAGAGCTGACAAAGTGATTTAACAATCACATAAAAGCAAGACTCATACTCATAAAATAAGTTTAAACAAGTAAAAGCAAGATGGCACCACAAGATAAGGATAAGAATGAAGGGTAAAAACAATAAAATATTTAAAAAAATAATAGGATAAAAGCCAAAACAAGAGACTGGACATTTTCTGTGTAACCACACTCTTGCCAGATGGTTGACGGTGGTTGACAGTGTTTACTGACATGGGTGCTATCTAGGGTGCTACTGCTCCTGAGCTGCCCTCCACCCCACTGACAGGAATCACCTGTGCACCCCGCCCCATGTTTGGACCTCCTTGGCAACCATCGTCCTCCCTGACAACCGAGCCTCTGGCCATCGTGTGTTCAGATGAAGCCCCGGTCTCCGAGCGGCAGGTCGGCCCTTACTTTACCACTCGCTTTCTTAAAATCCCTTTAAGTGCTTTAGAGGGATTTAAAAGGCCCCGACATCCAGCGTCCTCTCAGCGGCCAAGATCCAGCGCTTACAGGAAAAGGGCGCTTACAGTATAATTAGGCTGCTTAAAGAAGAGGACTCTCTTCTCAACGGTAAATCCGCACGGACAGTAAGGAGGCTCGGGCCCTTTGTCGGCTCCTCCCGAGCGTGACGGCCACCGCTGATGTCTCACTGTGCCAAAGGTCAGGGCTTAAAGGAGCAGCCAGGCTCACGCAGCAGGAGCGAGGCGGTGGTTGTGGTGGTGCGGTGTAGACCGAAGGAGAGATAGATCAGTTGATGAGTTAGATATTGAGTCGGTGAACTTTGAATTTGAAGCGGGAAAAAAGTGTCTGTATGCTCGGAGCAGGGAATCTCATATGGGGAAAACCAACGCCGTGACTTTATTCACCTATCGTCATACGTCTGCAGTGCTTTCATGTATTTGGACGCTACTTTGTGCATCAGATTGTGTCTTATTAAGTGAGTGTGTGCATTTGCTTTAAGGCGGCGGAGGCTGAGGAGGTGAACAGATGTAGCCTTGAATACTGGTGTAGGGCCCAAGTCTGGCTGCTCCCCCCCCCCACCCCCCATCTGAAAGAGGGAAAAAAAAAGGGGGGGTGGAGGGGGTTGGGGGTGTGTGTGTGTGGGGGGGGGGGGGTGGAGGGGACCCGCTGTGCCAATCTGTTCTCATTAGTGTTTACTCGCCCCCTTCAAAGTGCACTAACATGTGAGGACATGCACATCAACCGCTCTCGCTATGAGTCACGAGCGTATATAGCGGTCTGTTTGCGCTAGGCCTGTGGCTGCAAGTATCCCCCCCCCCCCCCCCCCTCCTCCCCACCCTCCCCACCCACTGAGACCCACGTCACTCTTTACATATCGCGCCCATCGCTTCCGACCGGTCTCCGATTGGCAAGCGTGGCACGGTGGCATCAGCTGGAGGGATCCCAGGCGGATCGTCGGGCCTCTTCAAAGAGCCGCACCTGTGAGTCGAGCAGCTGTGTGTTCAGATATGATGTACGATACACGCGACTGCTTAAGTCGGAGCTCGATGCTATTCGACCCTTTGACCTTTTGGCCTCGGCAGTCACTAAAACCTCCATCTGCGGTCACATCGGTGTTCTTTGATACACACACACACACACACACACCCCCCTCTTCTCTAATATATCTCCAACCTCGTACAGCCTGTCTTCTGAGAGGCTGTGATCTGCCACGTTCCATATTAACATATTGCTGTCAGTCAGCAACCCCCCCCCCTCCCCGCTAATGTTACTGAAGAAGAGACAGATCAGAGGGGCAGCCGTATCCCCACACTCCATCGAGGGAGAGTGTGTGTGTGTGTGTGTGTGTGTGTGTGTGTGGCTGGCCGGCTGGCAGGATGTGGGGGCTGCTGCCTTTGATGGTCACACTCTCTCAGATGTGTCACCGCCACAGACGGCGGCTCGGCTGTCTGCGAGGCTGACACGCTGCGTCTTCGCCCGCTGGGCTCCCCGCAACCGCTGGGAAACAACAGCAAGCCCGGATAGACACCTAAACACACACACACACACACTTGAACTGGATACACAATTATACCGCACACATTTATGCATGAAAGTAAAAGTAGCTTCACACCAGGATGGACGCTCTGACTAAAACACACACACGCACACACACACACACAGAACAAACACTTCCCTCACACACCCACCCACCCTCTGAGCCATGCTAACTGCTAGGGCCGTTCCACCTTTCCACTTTGCTGTCAGTGATAATCGGTTTGGGCGTGTGACGGCGCTGGGCTCTTTGTCTATTGGTTGCGCCTGTCACGCAGGCGACGAGGTGTGTGTGTGTGTGTGTGTGTGCGTGCATGCGTGTGTTTGTGTGTCCTTGTGCGTATGTGTGTGTGTGTGTGGCCGTGCTCCGAGACGAGCTGCTCGGCCACACTGCGGAGTGGCAGGGAGGCTCCGGTTACATTGTTATTCTAAACAGGGTGTTTTTCAGCCGCCCGTCCTCACAGTTATTCAACAGAGCTGTCTGTCAGTTTTTGCTCTCCCCTCCCTCCCCTCCCCTCCCCCTCCCCCCCCCCCCCCCCCCCCTCCCCTCCCTTCCCTTCCCTCCGGGGACCAAACTGTGAACTTAACACACTGGGCTCTGATGACTTCCCCGATGGTGTGAAAAACACAGCCAACTCCACAGCTGTAATGTTATTGCTGGAGTGGCTTGAATGTTGCATTGTTCTTCTGGCTCAAAGTGTGTGTGTGTATGTGTGTGTGTGTGTGTGTGTGTGTGTGTGTGTTTGTGTGTGCGTGTCTGCTTGCGTGCATGTGTATTTCAATCTGTGTGTATATTGTATATTGCAGTGTGTCAGAGGGAGGGAGGGGTAGTGTGTGTGTGAGTGTGCATGTCACTATTCCAATCTCTTCCCGGTAACCCGCAAAATACCAGGGTGGGGTGAGGTAGGGGGATGGGGGGGGAGTGAGGGGGGGGTTGTTGAGTTCTAGATGAAAGTGGAAAAGCAGAGGAGGAAACCGAATAATTGGGAGGGAGAGGGAGGTGAGACTGGGAGCGAGCGAGAGAGAGTGAGGGAGAAAGAGAAAGAGAGAGAGAGAGGGGGGAAAAAAGGGGGCAGGCGTTCTTAAAACACTGTGGAGGCCAGATCAGAAATAAAACATAAAAAAGGGGAGAAGGAGGAGGGAAAAAAGGGAGGAGGGAAAGAGTGTTTGTGAGTGTGTGTGTATGTGAGTGAGTGTGTGTGTGTGTGTGTATGTGTGCGGAGCCTATGAAGCGAACGCAGGGAGTAAATTGTGCGAGCCCAGAGCTCGGCTCCACATATTAGGGCTGGCACTTTTTATACAGCCGGGATTTTTTTTCTGCTCTCTTGCCTTTTTAGCGAGATCTCCTTTCTGCTCCTCCTGGCTTATTATCAGCTAAGACAAAGGCAGGAGAAAAGAGCTAAGAAGAAGAAGAGAGAGAGAGAGGGAGAGAGAGAGAGAGAGAGAGAGAGAGAGGGACACACTGAATGGCCGATGTTGCGCAGCTGACAGTGGAGGAAGCGGCAGAGAGAGTTTCCAGCCGTCGCGCTCCCCGACCGCAGCCTTTTCTTCCTGGGAGATAAAAAAAAAACCCAAAAAAAAACGGACAAAAGCCTCTCTCCCTCCCCTTTCTCCAACCCGCTACCATCCGATCGCCAGCCTGCACGCCGCTGGGGGTGTGTGTGTGTGCGCGTGTTTGTGTGTGTAAGGACGCCGCGGGTGTATGGTGCTTTTCTCCCAGCCCTCAAAGAGACGGACTGAAGATGATGCAGCCGGGGGCTCAGTGAGCGCTCGCTCCGCAAACCCCTTCCCCAAGCCGACGGAGGGCTAGACCGAGAGGAGCAGCTCCGGGGGAGGGGGGGGGTTAGAGGAGAGGAGGAAGAGGAGGAGGAGGAGGAGAAGAGAGGGGGGGGGATACCCTCCTTGGACTATCGCGGAGGGTCTTCCTCTTTCCTTCCCTTGTATTTTTGCCTTTTTCCCTTTTTTTTTCTTTTTTCCCATCCTCCCTCTCCTCAATCGTCTTCTGTTTTGGCTGCAATGCATAGTTCTTAAGCTGAAGAATGTGGAGGCAACATTTTCCAGGCAAGGAGCATGTTTCCTGTTTTCTTTTCTGGATGTCTAATAAAGTCTGGCATGTGGGAGGTGGGAGGTGGGAGGGAGGTAGGTGGGTGTGGAGGGAGGAGGGGGGGGGGTGACAGAGTGAGGATAAGAGGAGGGGAGAGGGGTGTGTGTGGGTGGGTGGGTGTGTGTGTGTGTGTGTTGTGGCGGTGCTCGGTTAGGTAGGTGAGTAGTCCAACAATGTTCTAATTTTGACGTGCGCTGCTGCTGCGGCTCAGCTCTGTATTTTTCACCCCCCCCCCCCCCGCCCGCCCCCCCCTCTGCCTTAGCTCTCTCGGAGGCTCTGAGCGCGCTCAGTAGCTCAGGGCAACGCAGAAGAATATGAGAGCGGGAAAGAGAGAGGAGGAAAGGAAGGAGGGAGGAGGGGGGGAGGGGGGGGAGGTCCGGCGTGGTCGTGCCATGGCTGCTGTTGACGCCCGCTTTTGTCCTTTTTGGAGTGTGTGGGCCCCGGCCTGCCGCGCACAAAGAGTGCCATTTAAGCGGGCGCGCTCTCGATTTGTTGGCAGGGGGGACGGATTGGTGTGGCGGGGCAGCTGGGTGGTGACAGGGGTGGGGCACAGGCAGCGCGGGACAAGTGGCCTTTGTGTGCTACTTTTGGGGAGGTGAAGGAGGGAAGGCAGGGAGAAGGCTGCCAACAAAGGGTGCTTATACCCAGCCCCCCCCCCCCATCCACCCACCCACCCACCCACCACCCATCACCCACCACCCCCTCTTCTCAACCACTAGAACTCATGCAGTGACCTAGCGCTGTCACACGCAGCTGAAGTGTTTGTGTGTGTGTGTTTGTGGCAGGTTTTGTGTGTGTGTGTGTGTGTGTGTGTGTGTGTGGAAGGGAGAGGGAAGCAGTAAATGAGTAATTCAGCCTCTGTAAACCTGAAGTACAGGCTTCTGGCAGCGCGCCATTAGAAATGGGAGGAAACTCCAGCAAGAAAAAACAAAGTGTTGTTTGACCCGTCTGCACATCTGTGCATTATGCCAAGCTTCTCCATTACTCCACAGTCATGCTGCTGGATGTCTGCCAAGGGTGTGTGTGTGTGTGTGTGTGTGTGTATTTGCATTCCTATTTGGTTGTTGGCATGCCCATGTAAGTGTGTTCCTGAGTGTGAGTGTACGTGTACATATACAACTTTGCGTGTGCGATGTAACTGACATTTGTGCCTAGACACACAATCCATACAATCCACAGACAAATAGCCTATCTATATCATAAGCCCACCCAGCCCTCCATGCCATGTGCCTTCACTCGCACACAGCCTGCCTGTCTGACTGGCAGCCTGTGTTAACTGGGTCTGGGTTGTGTTATTGTGTTAAAGCACAGTGCGGCTCAGGGTGGCAGAGTGAATGGCCACAACTGTAGCCGGTCATCGGCAGCCACCACCCAGCCTTGTTGTCAAGGAGGGAGCCACCTGCAAACAGCAGCTTGGGGTTGCTAGGTAACCAGTGGCAGCGGCTGACAGCAGAGACGGTAGAGGGCTCGTCTGGTCTGACTTCTCTTCCCTTCTCTCTTCTCTTCTCTTTTCCTCTCCTCTCCTCTCCTCTTTGGTCTACACTATACTCTCCTGATTTTCCTCCCTTTTTGACCATCTCACATCTGCGTTTCCCTATTCGTCTCTCGTCCCGCGTCCCCTCATGGCGGCAACATAACACCAGCAGCAGAGGCCAGCGGTAGGAAGAGACTCCCAGTTCCCTCCGCCACATCATGGAAACTCTGGCCTCATCTCCCCATGCACTGCTCCGCCGCGTCCCGCTGCCAGACTCTGACTAAGTGTTGCTGGCTCAGGAACCGCAGCCTCCAGCCCAGGCCTAGTTTTGGTTCCACAAGTATTTGTCTAGAGGAATGATGAGAATTAGATTACTGATGACTGAGATACAGATTGAGCAAAAATGTGATCTCATAAAAGCTAGTAATCTACATCAAGTGGTTTTAAGCCTTTTCACTGGAGACCTACATTTCCAAAATAATTTTCATTGCGACCCAGTTCTCATTTCTGATGACTGTTGTGCATCCTAATCGTGTAAAATTTACTCTTTTTAGACTGCTAACATAGCTCAGTATGTTATACAGCTTGCATCACCTTATACTGCAAGGACTTGACAGGGTTTTGGTAACATAATATATACAGCAGCTTTACATACCAAATTTCTGAAATCATTTCTGGAACGCACTTTCAGCTTCCAGCGACCCACCTGATAAATGCTAGAAAACCTGATCATTTAATACTTTTAGGAATTCCTCCACAAGTACGTAGCTCATCGAATCGAAGGACAATTTATGCGTAGGTTGCTGGTGATTATGCATGTATAATTCCATAGAACAAACAGTTTACCCTCTGGAAGCGGAGGCGTTCGGTCATGTCATTAGGAGTTTAATGATCAGCGGCACGCACAGAGAGATCAGTGGGATGTGGAGGTGACGCCGTAGTTCAAGAGCTGAGTGAGCCGCAGATCTAAAGGAAATGCCAGAGAGTATATCATTACACAGAACAAGACCCCGCAGGGTGTATGAGTGCGTGTGTGCCTGCTTCTGTGTGTGTGTGTGTGTGTGTACGTGCACATACATGCATTTGTTCCTTTGGCAGGTGAAACCACGACAGCTGCCACTGCCAGTGAAAATGTACTCTTCCTAAATCCTCACACACACACACACACACACACACACACACAGAGTCTGGCATCAGTGTAGCAACAAGCAGAGGAAGCGAAAGGATAGGAAATGAGGGGGATTAATTAATGGAGGAGCGAAATTAAGAGCACTCTGTCTCCTGCAGCTCCAACATGACCCCCCCCCCTCCCCACACACACACACACACACACACACACCCAACCCCACCCCCAATAGTGCACATTTGATGAGACTGATGGGGTGGAGGGGAGGGGGGGTGTACTGTATGTGAGTGTATGGCTCTGTTTGCAGTCAGACGGGCCAGCGGCTGCAGTGGGCCGGGCCGTGGAAAGCGCGGCGACCGCTAAGTGCCGCCGAAGACGCTGTTTTATTTCTGAGTGATCCGTCTGAACGAGCTGTGACAGGCGCTGTTCAAACAAGAGAGCTGCGAAAAGTGCTTGTCACTGCGGAGGTGAAAGCTGGTTTCTGTGCGATACAGTATCTGCCGGTGTCCATCATCTCTGCTCTTTGTGGTGAGACTTCAAGGAGATTGTAACCGCGCGCGCAAATTGTGAGTAAGATAACGTATGATCATTTAAAGGTGCTATATGGAGCGTTTTAACATCAATAAGTCATTACCACATTAATTCTGAGGCCTTAGTGGAATTAGATGAGACCATCACCAGGGAGATTGGCAGCTTCTACTGGCCTCTACGCTGCATTTTACATTGTTTGCCACCAGGTCGGGATTTTGCGAGAAATCTGCTGGATTGCTTTATGGCACAAAACAGGAAGAGGCCGATGTTCTGCCAGCGCAATGGCAGATGGCGCAGAACTAGTGAAAAGCATATGGAAAAATCACTTCCAGCATGTTTATCCTCTTCTTCAGTAAAGCGAAAGGGAAAACTTTTGACAGAAGAAGCAAAGATCTAACCATAACATTGGTGTGAGACAGAGGCTACCAATCATCTCACCCATGGCCTCATTGTTAACGATACTAATACCAAAGTGTTAGAATCAATTTGACGAAGATATATTGATTTAAAAATGCTACACGTAGCACCTTACAATCAATGAAACGCCACAAATTGATCCATTCTGCCGAGTCCATTCACCCGTTCTAGATGCACACAGCACAGGCATGCTATATAAAGAATCACCATAGAAAAGAGAGGTTCAGGAAAGGGTGCCATGAATGCATTGTGACCCACTTATCTGTACCGGGTGTGATATCGTGCAGCCGACAGACCCAGCGGTTCTGGCTGAGACTGGTTTGATCTACATGCCGCTAGTTTACCACAGGGGAAGTGTAGCCTGTCGCCTCCCTGCTTCCCTCGCCCCAATACATCATCTCCTCTCCATCAAAATCAGCAGAGTGAGAATCAATCTGTCACACAGGAGGACACACACACACACACACACACACACACACACCACACTCTGGCTCCTGGAAAGACAAGCAGAGACAGAGCGATAGGGAAGGAGAGAGAAAGAGAAAGCGAGAGACAGAGAGAGAGAGAGGGAGGTTTTGATAAGTAGCGAGTGGAAAAGAGAGAGGAGGAAGGAATGATAATTGAGGAGAAAGGGAGACGGAGAAAGGAAGGGGGGGAGTGATTACTGGCGAGGAGGGGAGAGAGAGGGGGGGAGACAGCCGAGGAATGATAGCCGAGGTGGGGAAGACCGAGCGGCGAAGAAATCCAGGCGAAAGGAGAGATAAAGCGAGGAGAAGCAGACAAATGGACGACAAATAGAGATACAGAGCGAGACGCGGGGAGGGAAAAAAGGAGCTGTCAGAAGATGCTATCGTGCAGGGGAGAGATCCGGGTCTGTACAGTAGAGGCAGAGGATGGCGAAATGTAATGGAGAGAGAAACAGAGAGAGAGAGGGGGAGATTGAGAGAGAGAGAGGGACTAAAAGGTCAGAGAGTGAGAGAGAGAGAGAGAGAGAGGGAGAGAGACCCAGTGGATGATTCATAGAGTTCAGCCTGTCTGTGTTCAGCCTGGGGCTTGGAAGCAGGCTGCCAGGCGCTCCTCTGCCCTCCTCCCTCATCTCCAGCTCATCTCACCTGCACTACTTCACTACCACCGCTGTCCATCGCCTGTTTGATACTGGTAACTACGGGTTACATGGCAGCAGAGAGCGGGTTACGGGTCTTTTCTGTGATTAGAGAAGAGACTTGAATGTCCGAAAGTGAGCATATATCCCCCTATGTTGTATTTGACTGCAGTGATAGCATGGCTGGTGTCAACCTTTTTCATATCACGGACCGCTAATTTAGTCCACATTAGGGCCACGGACCCCCCATGTGATGAGATTTTGTCTCGGATCCCAAATCTGAAAATATTTTTATTGTTAGATATGATTTTGTCCAGAATTCCATGACTATCTGTATTGTAGGTAGAGAGATAACAGTGAAATGATCAAAATAGTCATTCTCCTACATTCTCTAATTGTGTTAACTTCTTGTAAATGGAATAATGGTGAAGTTTAACAATTTGTCAATTTGCTGGGGGGCCCCCTGGAACCCCCTCAAGGGCCCCTGGTGGTCCCCGGACCCCACGTTGAGAACCATCGACGCAGATATACACACTCGCAGCCATTCCTCTGCAACTCCTCCTATTGCGAGGATAGTATATGTATATGCGGCGCTATCTGTCTCATATGCACGCACACACTCTCACGGATAGGACGCTAAACGCTCGAGCGCCCTCACACACCCTCACACACCCTCACACACACCCTCACACACACCCTCTCACACCAGCGTGGTGTAAGTGGCCTCGGTCATCGCCGGCCAGTCATTACCAGCTGCTTGCATTAATATTCAAAGAGCTGTCAGTCGCAGATGTGGCGCCGTCGAGCGGCAGAGACAGCCAAGTCGCAAGCGCTCGCCCTCCTACCCCCCCTTCGCCGTCGTGTCACCCCCGAGAACAGGGGAGTGTCGTGGGTGGGGGGGGGGGGGGGTGGGGTAGTTGTCTGTCTCTGTCAGGCAGAGAAAACGTCTCCTCTGCCCCTCCGCGAGCGTGAGAATACGGACGCTTGCGCCCCTCGACCTCTCGGCTCTCTCTCGGCGCGGATTGCCAAAAATAAAGTGCATTAAAACCAGCAGCCGAAGCCCGCTAAGTGATCACCATGACAACAGGCGGCGGGAGGCACGGCGGGGGCGGCGGGGGGGGGGGGGGGGGGTTGAGACGACACCTCCGCTCCGATTCCTCCTCCTGCCCCCCACCCCCGAGAGAGACTGCGCTGCCGGACTGCTCGCTTTTCCGCTTCAGCCGGGCTTTTTTTTTGTCGTTCCTGCTCTCTCCCTTCATCCTCCTCCTCTCCTCTGTCTTCTCTGACTCTGATATGTCTCCAGGGAGCTCTTTAGGGTAACAGGCAGTGTTTAGTCTGTCTTAATGCGCACTCATTTCACATTTTCATTCCACTCCTCTGGCTCACTGTCTGTTTTTTCCCTCTCTCCTCCCACCTGTTTGTCCTCTCGCCGTGTATTTCGGGCCACACACAACTTTCTCCGCTCCATCTTAAAGCTCCTAATCTCACCTTTATCTCCCCTAATCGGCCTCGTCTGCCCCTGTAATCCCGCAGTGCGCGTCCCTAATGAGCGCCCCTCCCCTGCTCTCCTCTCCCCTCCTCCACTCCGACTCCTTATCTCGCCTCCAGAGCCTGACGTCATGCTAATCTGCAGGGATAACTTCAAACACACACCAGCGCATGCACCTGCACGCACACTCCAGTCAGACTAGGGCTGGGCCATACTGACAAAATCAAATATCACAATATTTCAGACCGAATAACTTGGTATCGACAATGTGACTATTTTGTGGATGTGTATTTGTGCTTTCATAAGATAATTACACACAAGAACATTTTGCAAATCAGTAATGATCATTAGCAATCAGTAATGTGTTATGAGTCATGTAATGTAATGTGGATAGGATGAGCAGGTAAAGCCAATCATTGTTCATTTTACTCAGAACAGGCTAATAAGTTCAGAACATTGTGTCACTTTACTGTAACGCAGCCTTTAAGACCAGGAAGAAGTAGCAAAATCCCAGACGATATCTAGTCTCATATCACGATATCGATATTACGATATATCACCCAGCTCTAGGTCAGACCTATGCATGCATATTTTGGCATCAAGCCATAAAAGAGCAACAGAACACTAGACAAGAAAACTACGCTGTGAAATCACACAGCGTGGTCCACGGGGGAGCTTGCTGTTGCGGTTCTGTACAGGGAGACTTTTGACCTGTTTTTCTACCGCGGAAGACCCACAGCTGCCAAGATCCTGACCTCTGCAGCGATGGAGCGCCATAGCGCCGGTACTCTGCGGAGAACATCCGCTTCTCCGGTACCCGGGGTCCATCCATCCATCCGTCCATCCATCCGACCGGCTGGCTTTTGAGCCGCGCGCCGCTCAGAAGGCACAGCCGGCCCGGCAGCATGAATATTGATGGTCCCGGGCTTGTTAACATTGTATGAAGCAGGGGCCGGTAATTGTCTGCCTTCTCGGTATGGCACGTCTTCAGTGGGATGTGTGAGAAGGTCGGCCCGCTGGGGAGCTCGGCTCGGCTCAGCCCTCTTCACTTTAAGTGAGGGGGTGGGGGATGGGGGGAGCGGGTTGGGGAGGGGGAGCGAGCGGAGTGGTTCGGCCCCCATCGGAATTGCACGCACCGGCTCTGTAATGGAGCTTTGTCGAGTGCGCCGGGGTGCAGATGCGAGTCGGCTGCGGGTTTGTTTCAGTTTTCTCCGACACTCTCCGTCTCAGTGATACATGGCTCTTTTGAGGCAGGGCAGCGGCGGACCTGATTTCTAAAGGTGTAGCTCGCAGCTTCTCCTCTTTTTTTTTTTTATTCCCCCTCTCCTTCGCTGTCTGTCTTTACACAGCTGCTGTTGCCACTCACAGCGAGGCAAACACAGAAGCCAGCCTCTCCTCTGAACTGAGAGCTAACAAAGTGCGTGTGTCCATGTGTGCATGTTTGTGTGCATTTGTCACGCGCGCACACGAGGGAATACGTTGCTCGCGGCATGATGGAGTGCATGTGTGTGTGTACACCTGTGTGTATATATTCTTATCCACGCATACAGTATGTGCATTCCCATATCAGTGTATGTGCAGAAAACGTCTGTGTGTGTGATTTGGCTGGGTGTGAGTGTCGGGGAGTGATGAGGAAGTGCAAGGTGAGACGGGGAGGATTCCTGTAAGCCAGGCTGAGGTCTAATCCAGTCTTGAGTCAGAGCATTGATTTATTGAGCAGCGTTTGTTAGCTCGGAGAAGCCCTGCTTCCTACTATAACCTAATCAACGCATGCACACAAGTGCATATGTACACACATACACGCATAGCAGCTAATCATCACTCCTTGTTTTTAAATTTCAATAAAATACAAAAACCAAATCTGTATTACCTTCAGCTGGCAAGACGGTATTAGTTGATGCTTGTTGAACTAATAATAAATTTGACTTGGCAGATTGTGACTTCTGCAGCGCAAAATAGTTGGAAGGAATCTGAGCACTGACAGCATTTTACTGGCAATAGTGGAGTTTGTTCCTGCCAGTACAACTTTGTATACCTATCCATCTGTTTCTATTGAACTTGAACCCAGGGATACTGTACAGGGTCAATCAATATTGGGGGTGGGGTTGGGGGTGACCCAAATACCATTTAGTGATAAATGACCCTATAAGCAATATTTTTCATTGTGTACTTGTGTATTTTCATTGGTGATTTGAAACTAGTTACACGTTTTTTTTTTTTTTGCCATTTAGCCATCTTACCCATAGCGACTTGCGAGTGCAACAGGAAAATAAGCTAAAAAGCTCCAAGATGACCGAGATTACAAGCAACAAATAGGAGTGCAAGGGTCAAAGCCTTTGTCCCTAAAATGATCATGAGCGATAGAAGCTTCAACTCTGACCCCGCCTCTCCTCTCCCTCTGTCCGTCCAGGTATTCGGCCCCAAATCATGAACGGGCCGATGCATCCGCGCCCCCTGGTGGCGCTGCTGGACGGGCGCGACTGCACCGTGGAGATGCCCATCCTCAAAGACCTGGCCACCGTCGCCTTCTGTGACGCCCAGTCCACACAGGAGATCCACGAGAAGGTAACGCACACACACACACACACACACTGCGCTTTCCTTTCCGCACAGCTCCACAGAAGTTGCGTTGTCTGCCACTCACTCAAGTTCCCGTCTGCCTCTCCTCCCCTATCATGGTGCTAATATGTGAATCGTATTATATTGGCCCCATACGCTCTTGCCATTTAAAATAAAGTGGCTTCATTATGATTTAATGTCACTTGGTGGCAAAGTGCGAGATGTCTATATCACTGCCATTGTTCTAATAGAGAGCCTCGTATGGGGGGGGAATGCAGTGTAATTACATTGCGCCGGCTTGTAGTGGCTCTTTATTGCTTTTTATGCAGCGCCGTGGCTGCAAAAAGAATATATGGCCACGGAGATGGGTATCGCCGAGGTGCTATCTCTCCATCTGCGGAGGGAGTGAGAGCCGCCACACTTTTCCTCGCGCTGCCTTTATGAAAATGGGACATATTAAAAAAGAGGCATTTGCATAGAGATCAATTCAATCAAAGACCTTGGGCGGTGAGGAGCGTGCGGGGGAAAGGGAGGCGTGGGGCGCTTTTTTTGTTTTGTTTGTTTTAACACTGCCTTATCAGGAAAAACATGATTGTAATGTTCACCTCGCCAGCATATTCAGCAGTTCGCAGTAATAACTTGCGGTCTAGATACCCGGAGGGGCGGTGTAGATCGAAAATGTCCAATCTCTTATTTGTGCGGCGGGGAGATGATGGCCGGAGATGCGGAGATGGCGTGCCGATAACGCAGTGAGTTCCAGTGAGATGTTGTTATGCCAGACACCACCTGCCGCACGGCCCTCCATCTACACCAGGCGAGATAGAAAGTCGCGGGCGAGGGTGGTCAGCAGAAGATGGAAGTATCCCGGGGGTTACAGCAGGTCATCCGCCCCGGTAATCCCCTTATTACTCGAGCCGTAGGGGTGCGATGAAACACACGTGCGGATACTGTTTTCGAGATGGAGCGGCGATACCACTTCAGCGAGACTGAATCCAGCACACGGCACCTGCGCCCCGAGACCATCATCCAAGGTCAACGATCCCCCGTCTTTCTCACAGCCGTGTCCCACGCTCGTTTAAAGTCACATATGGCTCATAAAACTTGGATGATGGCCCATATGGCATAGAGTCAACATCGGTCTATCACATATTACGCTGCCTGACTCTACTCCTCCAATCCAATCAATTGTGATGTTAAGGCTACAGGTCTATTCCCATATTCACTGAGTGTACAGTCTTTTTATTATTTAACCTTTATTTAGCCAGGTGTGAAAAACAATCTCTTATTCAAGGGAGACCTGGCCAAGATAGCAGCATCAAAACAAGCATAAGAGTTGCAGAACAACAACATGCATATACAGTATACAGGTAAAATACAGGCAAAGTCATAAGGCGAGAGAACAAAATACTCTAAATCACACAAAAAAAAAGAAAGTACAATTTTCAGACTATTAGGACCGTCTGCTCTTCCCATGAAATCGACTGACCAGATGAATCCGGGTGAAAGCTGTGATCCCTTATTGATTGCACCTATTATGAAGCGGAGATGTGGATGAAAGGCAGAAGACGGGTTAAAGAGCGCTTTCTGGGTGTCGAAGCAACGTTTTCCAACAACGCAGCCTCTCCCTGCCAGGTGGAGAATGTCTGTTCTCAGCATTACGTCCAGCCCTCATCCCCACACTGCATCCACCCTGCTCACTAGTGGGATGACCTCATAGCCATAAAATCCCTCCCCAGTAAGCCATGGAGTCACACACGGACTCTCTCTCACACACACACACACACACAGACAATACGTGTGACCCCGAATCTAAACTCCCTCGCTGCAACACACACACACACACACACACACAAACTTACACACTCTCTCTCTCTCACACGCACACACACACAGGCCTCTGCGTCGTGTCAAAAAAAAAAAAAAAAAAAAAAAAAGCCCAGGCCTCATCACAAATGATAGATGTGGAAAGCAATAAGGCTTCGGTTTCAGTGGAGAGTGGCGAGGAGGTGGGTGGAGGGTGGAGGGTGGGGGGATGAGGAGGGGGGGGGGGGGGGGGGGTGATGGTGGGTAGACAGATTAGGTCAGAGTTTCCATTAAAGTAAACTACATTCACAACTGATTTCCCTCACAAAGCCCCATTCCTCATGCTACAACGCTTTGTCTCCAGATCCAAAACAACACTCGGTCTTCAGGCTTAGTCCAGACAGAGAGGTGGAAGAAAGTGTGTGTGTGTGTGTGTGTGTGTGTGTTTGTGTGTCCAGTCGTGCGCGCATGCATGTGTGCGTGTGTGTGTGTGTGTGTGTGTGTGTGTGTGAAGTGTGTAAGCAGCGTTTTAACCTTGAATTAGTATCTGCAAGGCCTGGCTGGGACACGGCGCTAATAAAAGCAGTATGGAAATTCGGGGCTAATCTGCTAATCACAGGAAAGCTAATGCAGTTTGGCTGGAGGTGAATGCGGAGCTGTTATTTACCGTGGGGCGCTGACAGGGGGCCGGGGCCGATACTGGGGGAGAACGGTTAGATCCACATCGGACTGAATCACAGGCCGGGTCACCTTGTCTATGTAAAGTGGCAGAGGAGTAGCATTTCACAGTGGTGGGCCAACATGAGGGAGCGGCGGTGTTTCCCCCCCTCGCTGACTGACTGAATTCAAATTTTTAGACCCTTAGGCGAATGCTGGTCTCAAGTGCATTTGTTTAGATGTGGGATAATACGGCAGCTGTAGCATCAATGTAGAGTACACGGGCTTTTTATCCAGACCAGGGCAGGAATATGTTTATTTAAATGTGGTTTCAAGTATTTGAACTACGTCAGGTTGAGTTGCACTCGATTTAAGTGAGCACGTCACTTGCAAGTTGAGGTTAATCAAGGGCTACATATGTATGTATTTCATTTATCCATTCACATTTTCTATTCTAAATGTTTCCACACTCCTTTCATTACGCGGGGACACCGTTGTAAAAGAGACCCGGGTCACGATAGGTTTCCCTTTAAAGGTTAAATAAATGAAAATCCAGCCATTCAAAAGGTCAGCTGGGTCCCACTCTCTGTTTCTTTGACCTAACCACATCTTATGATATCTTCAGGTTTAGCGCGGGATCAGCGGCTGCCCTGACCCCTCCTCCCAGTCAATTAGCCTGATCCGTTGACCGTAAAGACCCTCTGGGTATGAGCGCAATTGTGATGACCATGCAGAACCGCGGCCCCTCTGAGACAATATAATGATTTGTTCCAGTCGGGGCTGTAAAAAGGACAGTGTGTCACTGCAGGGTGGCGACCATGTGATGTGTGTGGTTCCCCCTCGTTGTGAAATTGAAAACCGTTTTTTTTTTTTTTCATGTTTCAGTGTCCTAAGTCATGTCAGCCATGTGATTTTCATGGCTCCTCGGGAAGGAATGTGATCTTGTGATTGTCATGGGACCTTATGAGCGAATGGACTAATAGCCATGTTACATAGTTGGAATGAATGGACAAAACTATGAAGAAAGGAAGTGAATGAATGAATGAAAAATAAGACACTTGCTTTTCATTACTTGACGATCAAATCACACTAATTACCACCTTACTCTGTGTGTGTGTGTGTGTGTGTGTGTGCAGGTGCTCAACGAGGCGGTGGGAGCGATGATGTACCACACCATCACCCTGACCAGAGAGGACCTGGAGAAGTTCAAAGCTCTACGCATCATCATCCGCATCGGCAGCGGCTACGACAACATCGACATTAAGGCCGCCGGAGAGCTGGGTACGAACAGCAAACAGTTACTGCTAAACATCATCAATATTAGATCATATCCAGCAACACAGTGCCCACTACTGTATGTGGCACTTGCGGTATGTGAGTTACCTAAAGATCAAATGTGTGCTATACATTTTTGAGAGATTTTTTGCTTTTTTCCATAGAGCTAAACAAGATCTTAGTAGACTTACGCTCCTTTGGTGTTTACCTTATCCATCTACCCCGTGTTTTATTGATTTCATCGTGGGGAGAGCTATGGATCGCTCTCCGTCCATTCGTTTGTTTGATGGTTTGCTGGTCTATCCGTCTCTCGCTATATCTCCGGCACCGCTGATGGGATTTTGGTGAAACTTGGGGGGATGATGCATCCCACCGCTGCGTCCCGGCGTTTCTAAAAATACACTGATTGGTCCAAGGGGGGGCGCTGTAATTACAGATCAAAACAAGGTGACATGTTTGATGCTAATTGGTCCAGAAGGGGAGCGACG
Organism: Centroberyx gerrardi; assembly: GCF_048128805.1. Classification (NCBI taxonomy): domain Eukaryota; kingdom Metazoa; phylum Chordata; class Actinopteri; order Beryciformes; family Berycidae; genus Centroberyx; species Centroberyx gerrardi. Next base: position 8,427,667 of record NC_136016.1, on the reverse strand, counting down.
TTGTTGCTGTTGCCTTGTTTTACTGTATGGATTTTCAAAAAGCCGAAAGGAAACGGCATCAAAGGCGGAATTAAAGAGTCAGATGAATGGTTGCCGTCCTGGTGTGAGGCAGGTTGTTCAAATAGAGGGAAGGAGGGAAGGAAAGAGAGAGAGAGAGAGAGAGAGAGAGAGAGAACTCAATGGTACAATTCAGTCCCGACTCGGAGCTACCACCCAGGCTCTATCAGCAGGCCGGTGGCTCAAACAGCCCTTGCAGTTGACAGAGCTGCCATTTCCCTGCCAATATGAGATAGAGTGTCTAACTGCCACCCACTCACCAAAGGAACCCTGCCTCGCAACGCAGGAGTCAAAAGCTATCGTGCCTGGAGAAGGCAGCGCTGATACGAGGGCTATTCTCAGGGAGAAGAAAAGGGGCCATTGATCGAGCAGGCTCTTGCTTTTTTTTTTCTTTTTTTTTTTTCTTTTTTTTTTTACTGTCCAGAGACGGCTCTGCTACTCGGAGATACAGAGTGGGATGAGGACATTAGAGGCGAGCGAGGGCAGGCTTATAGAAGTGCTGAAGCATTACAGCAAAAAAGTTCTTTATGTCGTTTGAGGGAAGAAGAGGCAATACCGCAAGGTCAAGGGTTTGAATTCCCCCGGGGCGGCGAAATTATGAACAGAGTGTGTGTAACCCTTACTTCATATGTAGCTTGATGAGTTCTCAACTGATCTGTTGTGTGTGTGTGTGTGTGTGTGTGTGTGCGTGTGTGTGTGTGTGTGTGTGTGTGTGTGTGTGTTCGTGGCGGTCCCTCCAGGCATCGCCGTGTGCAACATTCCCTCGGCGGCGGTGGAGGAGACGGCGGACTCCACCCTGTGCCACATCCTCAACCTTTACCGGCGGAACACCTGGCTCTACCAGGCTCTCCGGGAGGGCACGCGGGTCCAGAGCGTGGAGCAGATCCGCGAGGTGGCGTCCGGCGCGGCGCGCATCCGCGGCGAGACCCTCGGACTCATCGGCTTCGGTGAGGAACCGAGGAACCGCCGGCTATAGACTGTCACTTCATCCCTTTTTGTTTTTTCCCGGCGTCTCTCTCTGTTACTCTCTCCCTGCCTCCCTCCCTCCCTCTCTCTCTCTCTCTGCCCTCCTTCTGTGTTTCATATCCTCTCTCTGTTCCCCGCGCCCTTCTGTTTTCCTCCCCTGATAAGGTTATTTTTCTCCCTCTGCCTGTCCCGCAGATTATCTCAAGGTTGTCTCCTCGCCTCCCTCCGGGCAGGCTTCCTATTCTCTGCCATCCTGTTCTCTCATCTCTCCCGCTCTAATGCTCGCCATTATATCTCCATTATTCTCTCCCCTTCTCTTCTCGACACTCTCTCTGTTTCCCACCCCCCTCTCTCTCTCTCTCTCTGTCTCTCTCTCTCTCTCTCTCTCTCTGTTTCTCTGGTCCCTCGCCGCCCTGCCCTGCCATAATCAGGCCCCTCGTGGTAGATTTGGTTCTCTCTGCGTGTGCGTGTGTGTGTGTGTGTGTGTGTGTGTGTGTGTGTGCTTCCCTCTCCGCACCTGTTGTGTAGTTCTGAGTGTGTGTGTGTGTGTGTGTGTGTGTGTGCGCGTGTCTTGTGTGTGTCCTCTGTGCTCATTCTGCCCTGTCTCAACATCATTGGGCTGACAGATGCTCTCTCTTCTCTCTCTGCTCTCACAAGCCTTTCCAGAGTACCACCTTATCTCCGTGTCCACATACACCTACCCCCCCCCTTCCATCCCAATCCCCACCCTGCACCCCGTACACACACACACACACACACTCCTCCCCCACAGGCGCCAGACAGCTGCCCAGAACTGCTGTGCCCAGACGGAGGCCCTGGCATTGAGAGCCCCCCTCCACCCCCTCGAATCCCAATCTCGTCTCCCAGTCTTGCTGGCTCAACCCATCTCCAACACAATGTCCATTGTGGGGGGGGGGGGGGGGGGGGTTGGAGAGAGCGAGGGCCTCCTGGTGACACTGAAGATAATGGGCCTGTCTGTAGGACCGGCACATACAGCCAGTGGCACAACTCTGCAGGCTGCAAATAGACAGGATGAAAAAACCCCTGGCGGTTCAATAGGCCCCACCTTCCCCCATCTTTCACGTCTCTCTGCGCTGTTTAAAGTCAAGTCGCTCGTTACTCGTTACTTATTTCAGAAGTAGTGTTATTCTTATCACTCCCTGGATTACTTTTCTGTTACATTCGCTAAAACTGGTGACTGCATCCTCTCTTACCTTTTGTGTGAATGATCAGGGGAGAATCAAATAGTGTTGATGTCCAAAGTTCTTGTCATCCTTTTGCTTGATTGGATCAAACTAGTGGGAATACTTCCAGCCAGAGAAAGTCAGCTTCTCGGCCATTCCTTATGTAAGCTACCTCACCGGATGCCCGTGTCAACTGAAAGGACGATGACTATTTACAATGAAAACCAATCACCGATAGGGGCAGGATTTTGTTTTTGGATAAATCAACTTCAATCTGATATTTTGAGGGGGTGATAAATTATAATAACTATACAAATAATAGCAAATATGACACATTGCAGAAAAGAAAGTCTGGCCATGCCCTGCAGCCCCACAGGCTGACACACACAGCTTCAGTCACACATGATGCAAACGGCTCTCGGTATCAGCTAGCATGGATCAACACACAGCCAACCTGGCAGAAGGGCAGAGAGAGGAGCAAGGAGAGAGGATGTGGTCAGGAACACTAAGCAGTAGAAAAAAGGCAGGGGAACAGGTATCTAGCACAATGAATATTTAATAATAATAATAATAATCTTTATTTATATAGCAGCTTTTTAAAAGCAGTTTACCAAGCAATTACAGGGGGGAGAAATTACACAAAAACAACATAAAAACAGGACAATAGTAGTCAACACTATATTAGTCAGTAAAAAATAAGAACAAAAACAATTAAAATGTAGGAATTGTTACAGAAAACAGTTTTATAGAAATGGGTTTTAAGAAGAGATTTAAAGGACTGAATTGATTTAACCAGCCTCAGCTCCTCAGGCAGGCTGCTCCACAATGTAGGAGCTCTATTGATGTTGTAAGTCCCCCCCAAAAAAAAAAAAGAAATCCTGAAAACAACTGAAAAATCACATCCCCGAACAATGAAAATGGCTGCCATTGCCCTGACCTGGTGAGAGCTGATGAGGACTGGTGACTCACCAGACACTCTCATCCCTACTGGAGAGGAGGCACTTAACTCTGAGAGAGAGTGTGTGTGTGTGTGTGTGTCGGGGCACTGTCTGTCGGGGAGAAATCCACAAGCACAAGACCTCATCCAAGGCTGCAGACCATTTTCGGCAGCCTACTGTCCGCATTACACAGAATGGGCAGGTTTACAAAAGCATTAGGGAAAAAAACAAAAACCCCAGCGTTCTTTCATTACGGTGCCCTTGACCAATCCCCACCAGTTCTGCTGCAGCGCCTCTGGGTCGGACCGCAGTGTTGTTCTCACAGATCGCCGTATTCTGGCCTCACATTTTAGCGCAATGTGCCGTCCTTAGCCTTTTGACTGTGGAATGATAAATGAGCAAAACAAAGCAGAAGTCTGCCGTTGCGGTGCGGTGCCAGAGATCAACACATCCGTATCAACCTCAGTGTGTGGCATCAGACCCTCTGGTTAGAGTATGTGCTCTCTGTTAGTGATTCTCCTGTTCTCGGGCTTGTCGAGAGGCATTCTGGGAAATGTAGGAAATCACTAACTGTAGGTAGAAGCAGACGAGGCAGGTTGAGGGAAAGTGGATACACCAAAAAAGTAAATTCACAAAATAACTCCTGGATTGCACTGAACATCACAGATTGATGATATATAACAGTATAACAGTGTAAATCCCACCATAGTGGAGAGTCAAAGTAATTCTGTCCTTATCACTATTAACATTATGAAATGGCACCTGTCCACTGCCATTATAAAGCTCAAAATCATTGTTCATATTGAATAGTATTGACATACATGAACCAAAACCACGGCATAAGAAAACACACAACTTACTACTATTACAGGGCCGCCGTCTCTGATTCTTTATGCTGTTGTCTCCTGTGATGGAAGGGAAAATAAAAGCGAGGGGTTCTCCTCGGCCGCGGAGCCTACAATCAGCACATAATGCTCCGTCACAAAAGAGAGGACCTTGAGAGAGTAGAGGACCTCATCGATCCTGTTCGCCAGCAGCAGCGTCCCTTATTCTCCATCGCTCTCCCTCGGCTCCGGGCTTCTTCTTCACCGACAGACCCGGAGACTCGCACAGCCCACACAACAAATGGCTGCATGTGAGAGACGGCCGGGCGGGCGAGCGAGGGAGAGAGGCTGCCGCACGTCGGATTCGGTTTCTGATTCAGTGTCTCGCAGTCTCAACTGAGAAACGAGCACCTGGCATTGTCCTCTTCCCACTGAATGATTTCACCTCGCTACTCACTCACTCCTCTCTAATCATCGCACTCTAAAAAGAAGAAAACAAATATTCTCCTATCTCTCTCTTTAGCTCCTTTTCTTTGTTTTCTTAGTACTTTCTTAGCTCTTACATGATCACTGTATGGTCACAGGAATGCAGCTAAATGCCTACAATGTTAACCTTTTAATGGACCAGTGTACATTCTCTCTCCCCTTGCCTGTGTACATAAATAAACTTCTCCCTCCTCTTCTTTCTTTCTGTGTGTCCGTCCTCAGGCCGCTCGGGCCAGGCGGTGGCGGTGCGGGCCAAGGTTTTCGGCTTCAACGTCATCTTCTACGACCCCTACCTGCAGGACGGCCTGGAGCGCTCGCTGGGCGTCCAGCGCGTCTACACCCTGCAGGACCTGCTGTACCAGAGCGACTGCGTCTCCCTGCACTGCAACCTGAACGAACACAACCACCACCTCATCAACGACTTCACCATCAAACAGGTGGGGGGCCGGGGGGCCGGGGGGGCCGGGGGGCCGGGGCTCAGGGACGCACAGCATTGTTACAGAGCGGATGTACAGACACACATACACTACCAGTCAAAAGTTTGGACACACGCATTTTTTCTTTACTTTTACTATTTTTCACATTTTAGAATAATATTAAAGACATCAAAACTATGAAATATCACAAATGGAATTATGCAGTGACCAAAAAAGTGTTAAACAAATCAAAACTATCTTATATTTTAGATTCTTTAAAGTAGCCGCCCTTTGCCTTGATGGAAAGGCAAAGGCTTTGGAAAGAAACTCATACATAGGATCAACTTCACTATTTATATTTGTCTAAGAAACACATTTCAAGCATTTAAGCATAAGCCTTTAGATCAAAATGGCTTTAAGATAATGAAAAACACAGACAATCACATATGCGCTGATACAGTCTCAACATCATCAGTTAAGATTTCAGTGTAGAAGTGTAACAGAATGGGAGGCATTCTACATGCGTGCACGCACACACACACACACACACACACGTACACATTATCCCAATGCCAGCCATGTCATCCAAGCAGAGCCAAACATCCCATTGATCAGCTGTGACCCGACCTGGGCTTAAAGCAGTGCTATCTCCAGGTAGACAAGCAGAGCTCCTGGTGTATTGCAGCTCCTGTCAGCCTGGAGGCTGTCCTAAAGAGCATTACAGCCGGAGAGAGAGAGAGAGAGAGAGAGAGAGGGAGAGAGAGAGAGAGAGAGAGAGAGAGAGGAAACAGGCCGTCGTGCAGCAGCCAGCCTTCCTGCCTGCACATTCCCCAGCTCTTTATCTTAAGCTCCACCAAAGCTGGACACAAATTCATTCCTTTGCTCTGTCAAATGCAATTAGCGCCAGCCCACGGCTACAGCAAATATATCGACTAGGCTCCGCAGCAGGGGGTTGAGAGCAGTGCGAGGGGAAAGTGCTGTTCTCTGAGTCAATAACACACTCGCACACACACACACACACACTCAGGCGCTGCCTGCGGTGACACCTGCAGGGAAGCGGGGGAACTGCACAAGCTGAAGCATCCCCCCTCCTATCCGTCGACGTCTCACCGTGTTGCTGCTCGCTCTTTAGTCGCTGTATCTTTCCATCTTTGTCTCCGCCTCTCACTCCTCTTCTCTCGCAGGTTGATGTGAGTGCTGTCAGATGTGAAGTGTTATGTGAAGAGAGTAATAGAAAAGTGGGTGTCGGGTAATAGCCTAACCTAGTTAACTCTGTTTCTTCTCCAAAGCTAAAGATCCTCAGCTGCCTCTTAAGTGCCACAATGAAAGAATACTTTCCTCTCTTTCCTCCCCAAAAATGTTGGCAGCCGTTCTTAGCTTCTACATTCGAAATGTGTGTATGCGCGCGCGTGTGTGTGTGTATGTATGTGTGTGTGTATGTGTGTGCGCGTGCGTGTTTGCGTGTTTGTGTGTCTCTGTGTGTGTCAAAACCACCAAGGCCTAATAAAAGACTGCCTGGCAGCGCAAGGGCTTTTCATGCCCTGGATTTCAGCTTTTGTCAAGATTAAGGGATTACTTTCTTCTGAGCATATTCATTTGATTTTTTCTCTCCCTCTTACACTTTTTGTTGTTTTTTTTGTTTTTTTTCACAAGCAGGGTTTATTTTTTCTTTCTGGGATGGGGTGGGGGTTCTTGGGGTGCCTCATCTTTCAGCTCATCCCTCATCCTTCATTTCATCTCCTGGTTTTAGATAAAGACTTTTCTCTATCCCAGATCTGACAGTATTTTGCCCAGGTGCTGTCTGTCTCCCATGGACCTTTCAGCAGCGCAACAAAGGTGTCTCGGATTTTTTTCCCCCTCCATCTCTGTCCTGTGTAATACATGTTAAGACCCCCAACATGCAGCCAGCGAGAACCCCCGACAATCAATCCAGATTGATGTCCCGCCTCAGATCAAATAGATCAAATTGGCTCCCGTGTGGCCGGGGCCTACACACACACACACACACACACACACAGCCTGCCTTCATGTTCCTCTCACTCCTTTTGATCTTTCATCTGTGAATAACTGACTGTACCTCTGTGTGTGTGTGTGTGTGTGTGTGTGTGTCCCGTGCCGTAGATGCGTCAGGGGGCGTTCCTGGTCAACGCGGCGCGAGGCGGCCTGGTGGATGAGAAGGCCCTGGCCCAGGCCTTGAAGGAGGGAAGGATACGCGGAGCCGCCTTGGACGTCCACGAGACGGAGCCCTTCAGGTGAGCTCACACACACACACACACACACACACACAATCACAGGTTCACTCTGTAGGTATGAAAGCCATATAGATAAACGCTTCACTTGGAGAGACGGGGACAGACGGGAAAATAGGTGGGTAGGGAAAGGAAGGGAAAGAAAGCCTAGAAAGATTAGGCAGGCAAGGCAACAAGGCGGAGAGCCTGAAACAGGTGAAGAGATAGACAGTAAGGCAGAAACAGTGGCAGACATATGATGAGTTACAGACACCTCATACTCTGCTAAGTGGCCCCTATAGGGCTCTGACGGTAATGAGAGATGGAATCCAACCCCACACACAGGAGATGGAGAGCTAGCTGTTCCTGTCAAGAGGAAACTAAATACAGTTAAAGGTGCTGGTGGAGAGGAGGGGGAGGGGGGGGAGGTGGGTTGGGGTGGGGTGGGGGGTCGACTACAGCGCGTACTCTCCATCTTCCCCGTTTCCATTTGCACTCCGGCGCTCAGCAGAGGGTAAACAGCTTTACACGCCTCCCAGTTTACCGCTTTTTTTTTTTTTGCTTTTTTTTTTTGCTTTTTTTTCTAAGGCCCATGTTTCCCCATCTTAGAGGGTAACTGGTGTTGATGTGTTGTTCACGCATCAGGGCTGTTAGGGAGTGGGGAGGCTGCTCCTTTCCTGGCCGGCTGCTCGGCTGACTGGCTGGTTGAGAAGGCTGTGAAATCCAGCCTGATGAGCCGGCTGCGGCGCGCTCATGCTCCACTGACCCAGTATGTCAACAGGGAGGAGTGTTTCATAACCCGGGCCCTCCGTCCCACGCCACACAACACTGGGTCAGGTCGTGGCTGAGGCGCCGCACACACACACACACACACACACACACACACACACACACACACACACACAACCAGGCAGGGGGTTATAAGGATGGAGGAAGAGGAGGAGGGGGAGTCAGAGTATCTGTTTTCAGTGCTAGATGAGAGGAGAGAGAGAGAGGAAGTTTAGGAAAAGGAGGAAGAAGAAAAGACATTAAATTTGTCGGATCGATCATGCCAACCTGACATCATTATTTATTCGACAAATGTGTTTCCATCGCTATTTATCACATAATTTCTTTATAGACAAAAATACTTTCCGCTTCAAGTGAGTGTAAAAACCTTTTTATGATATTGGGGAAGTTTAATCGAATTTTTTTCCATTCAAAGTTTCTAATTGGATTCATCATAAAAGCTTCGGTCGCCTTTCTTTTGTTACTTGCCCCAGTCTCTAATACATTTGTCTCTGTCATTGTGTGTGTTTCTCCACCTCTCTCTCTGTGTGTATTGCAGTTTTGCCCAGGGCCCTCTGAAGGACGCTCCCAACCTGATCTGCACACCACACACAGCCTGGTACAGTGAGCAGGCCTCTCTGGAGATGAGGGAGGCAGCCGCCACCGAGATCCGAAGAGCCATCACCGGTATGCCGTCACCACACACACACACACACACACACACACACACACATGCACACTCAACAGTTCCAGTGTGGCACACTCATTGGATTGGGTCTGATCCATGCAAATTTAGCCACACAGATTTTATTTCTGGTTTCTACCTACCAGTTCCAGCTCATCCTCTTCTGAGCCCCTGCACCGCTTTCTACTCACACCCACGACCTCCCCTCCGCCCACCCCCCGCCCCCCAACCCCGCCCTCAGACCCAGTCCACTATCTGATCTGATGCACGTCTTTCTTTCCCAGATGTCACATTTCCACTTCAATAGGCCCCGGGCAGCCGTTATTAAATCTGGACCTCTTAATAGATGTCATCATTAGCCTCCCAATGCACAGCGGAGCAGAGCCGAGCCGAGCCCAGGGGTTGGCCTCCCTGATAACATCCACATTGTTAAATGATCTTAATTTGCGTTTGTGTATCCAAGCCAGATATGTTTGTCAGGCCGAACTCATTAACGCATAGGCGTCTTTCTGGTCTTTTCATCCCCTGCAACAAGTTATGGCCTTTTAGTGTGCGTGATTTATGTGGGCGCGCTCTATCGCTGTTAACTATGTCTGTGTGTGTGTGTGTGTGTGTGTGTGTGTGTGTGTGTGTGTGTGGTGGTGGGGGGGGTTCTGCTCGCATTACAGGCCGTATCCCTGACAGCCTAAGAAACTGCGTCAACAAGGAGTTCTTTGTCACCACAGCACCGTGGGCAGTGATGGACCAGCCAGGCGTTCACCCTGAGCTCAACGGCGCAGCCTACAGGTAGGGCACGGACACGCCAACCGCCGCCGCGCCGCCTCAAACATCTTATTTAAAGCTGACCTGTGTCGGATTTTCTCTAAATATATCATCAAATGAATTGTCGTCAGCATCGCATCCCATAGCTCCTTTAAACTGCTTCTTTTCGGTATATTTCATTATTTCCTTGGAAACCCTCTAAAGGGAATTGTGCTCAGTATGTGTCAAACTGGAGCAATGTCTTAAGCAGATTATTGGGGTTTGTAATGGTGACAGTTGTTTTTGTTGCTATCATTAGAATGCGCTGTCACAACTAATTTCCCACTGATATATTAATGAGAAAAGCACCATGTTAATTTCACGTTTTCTTTTATCTGCTTGCCGATATTCAGTCTGTTCCATTCTGTTTTGTTCAAGTCACAAACATTTGGTTGCTTAACAATGTCTTATCAATGAACCTATCAGTGCCCCCCCCCCCCCCCCCCTAACTCACCTCTATAGTAGTAGTGGGTAGGGTAGCTCTCCCTTTCCACCAATATCCCATTGTGGGCCCTTTCTGATCTCAGCATGTCCGCCTCCATGTGCTTCTCTCACACAGCCAAGTGAACCAAACTCTTCCGGCCCTAACAACCGGTGTCCCCCAAGACAAAATTAATGCCTAGATCAGGAGCAGGTAAATACAACCATCCGGGCCGACAGCCTCTGTCTGCCGGTCCCGGATAGACCCTCTCACCTGATCTACTGTGTGCCAATGCTGTGTCCCCCCTCTATAACCCCCCTGTCCAGTCCCCAGTACTCATCTGGGTATAAGTAGAGGTGGTAGCGAATGTGGGTTTGGAGTGTCCAGTAAGCATGACGTGTCGCCATTCACATGGAGTCCTTTCACCTTCATGGATGGAGTCATGCTTCGTGGTTTTCCTTCTTCTGGGTTCTGGGCTGTTATGTTCTGTTGGGTCGGGCTGCTCTGAACTGCATCATCCTTTTCCCCTGTTTTGTTGAATGGTGTCGGTGTGAATTTCCCTCGGTAAAGGTGTTTGCCAGGATATTGCTTACTCATTGTAATGCTTTAGCACTAGATGTCAGGTAGAGCTGAACAAAAACAATCAGAAAAAAAAAAAATGCAATATGCGCAATATGAACTTAAGCAATTTCCAAATTGCAGAGGCTGCAGTTAATTGCTTAAGAGAGAGCAGCATCCAAAATTGATTTCTAAGGTCTAATTTCAAGGTGTTTTAGAGCTGCAGGTAATCTTTGGTCCATGAATCAAGTACAATATTGGTGAAAACCTTTCATCATACTCTGACATCTATTTTTTTTAACAAAATCACATTTCTTTAAACAATTTTGAAGTTCTAAAAAATTGTAGGACAAGAAAAACTGCAATATTCTGTCAAATAATCGCAATTAGATTTTTGCTCAATATCTTTCAGCCCTAATGTCAGATCTGTTAGAGAATCCTGTCTTTCATGGTGTTGGGGATGTGGGCTAGTCAAGCTGTGAGTCACTGGGTTTCGCCCCTAGCGGTCAGTGATACAACCCTTTGTCGTGTCGACAGAGAGGCGGTTGCCCTCTCTGTCTGTGCCCGCCGGCCTGTCTGTGACTCTAACCTGTGGGCTTCCCCGTCACCAGGTACCCGCCGGGTGTGGTCGGAGTGGCTCCGGGCGGCATCCCCGGGGCGTTAGAGGGCATGGTGCCGGGGGGAGTGCCCATCGCCCACACCCTGCCCTCTGGGACACACCCCTCCCAGGCCCCGTCGCCCAACCAGCCCTCCAAACACGGCGAGACCAGAGAGCACCTCACCGAGCAATAGCAGCAGACGAGACGAGACGCGACGGCGACCTCTCATCCGACCAGTCAACACTCGAACGCCACCAAGCAACCGACCGATTACAAAGCGAACCGACCAACTGGGACCAAGAGACAGTGAAACATAAGCGGCTGCCTGTCACTCAGTCAGCAGCCGGGAACGAGCGAAGTGTCCCGGGCGAATTTGTACTTTTAACGTTTTAGTTTTTACTCTCTCTGTCTCTTTGGGTTCCGTACCAACTTTACTCTTTGATGATGATGTTTGTTTTTTGGTTTTTTTTTCCTTCTTCTTTGGGACATGCCTGTCATTCTGGAAACAGAGTCCAGTGGTTTTTAGCGCTCCGGGATAGACTTGCCAGCCGCCGCGCGATGAGACTCTGTCCCGCCCCCGCCCCCCCCCACCCCCCTCCTCCACCTCAGAGCTCATGGGAAAAGTAGGCCCGCATCTTGACACACCAATGGGAGAACAAGAGAAAAAACTTTTGACATCATGTGCTACTGGACCTTATTCCCCCGACCCCCCCCTCCTTACCCCCCTACCCTCCCACCCTCTTCCCATCCCTTCCCCAAGCCCTCCTCCACCCTCCCACCCCACCCCCTTATGTAACTAATGTGTACTGTTTAGCCCCCCCCCCCCTCCCCCCAGTCCATTCTGTATTATGCCTCAGAAGAGAATATTTTTCTTTTGTTCGATCTTGAGTGTGAAAGGCAGAAATGAGACTAAAAATGGATTATCGACTTATATATATTTATCATTCATCAAACAAAAAGGAAAAGACAAGATTGCTCATCAGTAATAGTAATCTAGAGAGTGGGTTTTAACCCTTTCCTGACAATATTATGTCAACTACGGTGTGTGTCGCACTTGTCGGTTACAGGTATGCAACCCCAGAGGGCAACTTTCATAGCCTAGGAGTCTCATTGTCACGACTGTTGTGAATAAAGTCAATATCAAGCCGTCAGCGGCAAGCACTCAAAACATTCACTCTATATATTTGACTGCATTTGCTACCTGATACGAGTTTATGTGAGTTAAGAGGGAGTCGGCAGCTCTGAGTGAAGTGAAGGACTGTGTTTGACTTGTTTTGTTTTTTTTAGTTCATAAGAAGTGGTAATGTGTCATTCAGTACTAAACAAAGTAAAAAAAAAAAGACTTTGTCAAGAGGACACTGCATCTCTGATTCTTCGTCTGTGTTGATGGGAGCGGACGTTTGTGATGACGACTGACGACCAGCGGACAAGCTCTCTTTACTTTCCACGCTGATGGCAGCAGAAGACAGATGGCGCCGCCCCCCTCCCTCGGACAGCGGCCACGGCCGAGCACACTTCACACCTCCGCGGACAGGAAAGGGTTAAAGCAAACTTCATTCCTTAATGACTCAGGAAAACACTTTTTTGCAGATATTGTTTATTCCCAAAATTTTGTCTTGAGGAAAAAAAAAAAAAAAAAGAAATTACTAATCTGGGTAGTCTGGATATTTTCTCTCTTCCCTCATCCTCTCCATTGTGGTATTTTTATATACAAGACGCATCCCATGTTTTTGGTGTTAAAAAGAGTTTTGAAGAGTCCTGTTAGATTTGTATTGCCTAGTTAAATGTTCCTATAACCATAGTCCTATGTGATCCACCCTCTCTCTCTCTCTCTCTCTCTCCTTCTTATATTTTCTTTGTTCTATTGAAGGCCAGGTTCTTTGGGGCATCCTGTTCTCTGTAAGAGCAATAGCAAAACTCCTACTTAGTGTCCCAACAATAGCAGAAGAGGCAGCCAGCAGTATGTTTTGTTTTTAGTGTGAGTATTTGTATTTGTTTCTTGTACAAGGTGAACATTTAGCATTCAGTGCAGTTCAAATAAAAGATACAATTCTGAGAACCAACTGTCTGTACTGACTGCTTGCTTGATGATCGATACTTGATATCCCCTCTATGTAGTAGGTTTTACATTCTTTTTATTACTCATTATGAAATGCCATTCATTAAATCCTCCAGGATGCATCTAGTTTGAGCTTCTGTCACTAGGGGGCGCCATATATCAACAAGCCCTGATAAGGGGGCAACTCAGAGGATTGAAAGAAAATGAATTGCAGCATGGACCAGATTTCTGACTTGTACATCTGCCAGCACTGAGTTTTGAAAATAAGCAGAGTTTTTCCATTTGGACCCACATGACCCATTAAAATATACCACAAAAGACTGGAACCCTTTGAAAATTAACTCAAACGCAAGAGAGGCTCCCATGGGAAAAAGGAAACGTTGGCTACTACAGCTAAAACAACTTTGATGACATCCATCGCTGATAAAAAAAAGTTTATACTGTAGTTGTGGGAATGTGTGGGAGGTACTGTAAGACTTGTACAGATGGTCAATTAAGTTTTAAGGTCAAGATGTATCTCCATTGAATTTCAGCAGTGAAAAAAAAGATCTGAGAGATTGGTGTGTGTGTGTGTGTGTGTGCCGAGCAGATGAACATGATCCGGAGAGGTCAGGAGGAGACAGAAGAGGAGCAGCCATGTGTCACATCCCTCTCAGCTGTGGATGGGAGAGCCACAACCTCATCTTGTACCTGTGCTATTCACCTTTACACCTTCCTTATAATGGAGGGAGCAATTTTGTATTAGGTTTTTGCATCATCGTTTGCGATGAGTGGGTTAAAGTGATGTTGGCCTAATTCTTCCCAAAATAACATTATACATTGCTCTTCTTAACGAAAATGTTCTCTAAGTATAGGTTTCTGCCCCACACTGCAAAAAGTTTCCACCTTAACATGGGAGTTAGGTCTTAAAATCTTATTTTCCTAAGATTTTTGGGGGAATTTTTTAGAAACGAGTGTTAGTACTTCGAAATGAGGCAGAATAAGATAGATCACTGCGAAAATTAAACTTGATTCAACAATTTAAAATTTTTTTTCATTTGCTTTGAGAAAAGATTTACAGACAACACTAAATGAGTTAATCTAGTCTTAGTCTAGTTAATCTTAAAGTCTGTTTAGAGTATGTGTGTGTGTGCATTATTGACTGTGTCTGTGTGTACTGAGGTCATCCATTGTGCTTCAATTGGCAGCATTCATCTTCATATTGGTATTCATCAATTATCAAATTGCTAAATCAAACTTTTTGGAACATTGCTCTCTAATATATGACTCAATGTGTTTTGTATGGATTATTTTTAGTAATGGTAAAAAAAAAAATCACAGACTGGAGCGACAGTCAAACACAACAGTCCTGGCACCACCAACCCAAACACATGGGAACTGGAGATGAAAAAACATGCAAATGACAACAAGGAGGATGTGAGTGAGTCAAATTTAATGTTAATGCACTCCATAGAAAGAGGCAGAGTGTTTGGTTTTCTCGTTCCCCCACCAGCATCACCGCCACCCACTCTAACATCAAAATGAGGTACTAAATCACACATAAAAATGTCAGTAAACTTGTACAGTTTTTTTTTTCTCTCACAGAATGTATGTATACCTGTGCAACATAAAATTCTTCAAGATTGCATGAATCAAACGAAACACAAACGAAAACGGGGGCAGAATAAAGGTCTTGCCTCTGCGCGCTAACTCTCCTAAACAAATAAATAGAATCCAACCTTAGAAGGGGGTTTGCAGAAGGCTTGCAACGGGATTAACAATCAGGAAAAATCGGTGCTCTTTAAACCTTAATAGACACACAAGGATTATAATGCTCTCGGTTTTAAGCAAAATTTCTGTCAGGCAATTCTGTAAATAACATTTCCCAGCAAGTGCGGCTTCGGGATTTCCTTAAATATATTTTCCTATATGTACTAGCATTTCTCTCTGGTCGAGCTTTGCGAGTGCGAACTAAGAGGAAAGCAGACCGAATGTGCTTTCATAGGAGAAATAATGGGGATTCTGTTCCTTGGTGCTGGTATTTTCTTTTCTATCACAAAGCTTACAGAACACATGCATTATTACAAGTTAAAGATTTACAATTTGGGGTAAGGAAAAAAAAAAAAAAATATCTTGATAGTAAGGTACTCTTCCAGAGCCCACGAGCCACAGTGGGTGTCCAGTCTCCTAGTTACCAGCTCTCTCTCTCCCTCCCTCACTCGTCTTCATCCTCCTCCTCCTCTCCGTCAGAGAGAGAGGCGCAGGGGCGGATCTGGCGGTATCTGTCCAACCACTTCTCCACCATCTGGGTGACCAGGGGGTGGTTACGGTGGCGGGAGCTCTTCTGCATGGCTGCCAGCATGCCTCCTTCTGTCACGCAGCAGTCCAGCCATTCCCTCAGTAGCTTCTCCTGCTGCTCCTCGTTGCCCATCTGAGTCACAGACAAACACTGCATTACTCATCGTGGGACAAGACTGAAACATATTTAAAGACATGAAACTACCCGCCGCCGCAGTCGTACATCACGAAGTTCGTTCTCGAGGAAACATCCGCTACGTGACACGCACAGCGACAGCACTCGGGATCGATCCGTACCTCTTGTGCAGACAGGAAGTGAATGTGCAGCAGCTTCCTCTCGCTGTCCACTAGTGGCAAGAAGGTGACCGTGACGTCGTCGTCCGTGTTGAGGTTGGCGCCAGCGCCGCGATTGTCGTAGCCGTCGTTCTCCATGGCCACCAGGGCCGAGAAGTGGCCCCGCGTGTAGCCCAGGGCGATGGGGCTCTTCCAGCAGAAACTCTGCTCCCATAACAGAGGCAGGTACACACCTGAAAAGACACACACACACGGGTTTCAGACGTCGTCGGACCGGCTGGGAACTACCGCGGGCCGCAACAAAAGCCCCAGTCCCTGACACTCGAGCCGCCTGGACGGAACGGGCCCTGCAGTTTTACTCTCAAATTACACTGTGTGTGAATGCCGCTCGGGGCCAAGCGCCATCTAGTATCTGACGTGACACCAGCAGTGGCGGCGTTCCAGCTGAGGGAAAACAACTGGCCCATTGTGCGCAGTGAGGAGGGAGAGCGGCTCTGCGCTCCCTGGTGCAGCCTGGTGCCCTGCTTTTCCATGAATACGCCCTCCCTCCCTCCTCCTGCGTGACTTGGCTTCTGCTGGGCCCGCTTCCTGCTCCAGACGCACACTAACAAACACTGGCCAATTAGCCTGCAATGCAGACTGGAGCCATGGCACTGTGCTACACCCACTCCAGCTCATCGTAGCTCATTCTCTTTTCATTACTTTACGCTGCTCAGTGAGCTACTGGAGTTTGCATTGATTTTAATGGGTGTGTACCGAGTCATCGGTGGTTATGTTTTGTCCAAATTACATTCCAGGCAGTACAATAGACTGACTTGGATCAAGATATTTTATGTCTGTGTTACATAGCAGCTATGAATCCCCAGCTCTGGGCCCCCTAGCTTTCATATAAAACTCTAGCTTGTTCTTCTCTAGCTTGTTATAAAAGAGGCTATGGGCAGGCAAAAATAACCACAGACCACATGTGATGTGATTAGGGGCCTCATTTCATGCTATGGTCCAAGTGTATCGAGTTAGAATCCTATAGCCAAACCCATGAAGGAATTAATGTCTTTTACAGGTCCACAGTCAGTATACTGACTTATAGAAACGTCAAACATTTCAGGTACAGAACTATAAGCACATAGCCCGTATATAAGTGACCATTTAAGTGTAACAATATCTTTTCAAAATCTCCAGGTTTACCCCAACACCGGCTCACCTTGAAAACGTGTGTAGCCTAACGTTTCCCCACGGAAACTCTTGAAGTATTTCACTCCGTAGACTATGATCGGTCTGCGAAGAATGTGTGCAAGAACAAAAATGTGGGTCTGCTCCAGGCTGGCCCCGGGCTGCGTGGGAAAAAGACATCAAAAAGGATACAATGCATAAGTGATTGGTGATGAAGTAGATGTAATCATACCGTATGTACTTTTGCAATTGTATATTCAATATTCGGACAACTAAAAACAGTGAAGGGGGGCGGAGAACAGTGGCTGGCAGGCACTGTCATTGTACTGCAGAACTCGGGACGTCCTGACACCTCAGGGGGCCGAGGCGCATACTATGAACTCACAACACTGCAGGTTTGCTTCAGTCTCCTGACGTTTATCTCATGCTACCCCCCACCTCTCTATTGTACCATCTGATACAGCGGAAATGCATTATATGTAATCTTTAAAGCAGATTGCATAACTGATCTTAGATACAGCAGCAATAACGTTTCATGTTAAAAGGGGACTTCAAAGTCATCCACACCTAAGGGATACAAAGGCTGATCTTATCCCTCGGATTGCGTCGCTCGCTCACTGTCGAAGCCTCAGACGGAGATCGCATGGTAGCTTTTGTAGTGTTTGTTTATACTGCCGGTGGAGTGGCTCCCCCAGCTAAATGCCTGTAATCCCCGGGTCACATGTTGGGAAGGAGTGCTGCATCAGCAGGCGTGCCAGCCGGGCAGATGAGCTGTCAGCCTACGACTACATCTTAGTGGATCTATCTTAATTGCTTATGTCCTCCCTCTTCCTCCTGCTCAGCTATTTGTTCTCACACAATCCATCTTCCACAGATCTGTCTTTGCGTCTTTGAGTCCCCTCTGTCTCTGTCTCTCCATCTCTGTCTCTTTCTCTCCGCTCCGTTTCGTGCAACACTCCTTAATGGATTATCCTTGATTTGATGTCCTCACTTCCTCCTTGACATGCTTTTACAACGCATATCCCAGCCAACTATCCTTGACTGCCACTGTTCGCACTCTCTCTCCTCACCTAATGCGAGTCTATCCTTGACGACTTCGACTACACATATTAATCCCCTGTTCCTCACTACAATTTAAGTCCTGTCCGCTCATAACCCCTTGAAAACTCTCCCCTTGATCACACACACGCCTCCCACACCATACTTGCGCATTCTCCATTTTTCCAATTGATTTTGGAGGGAGGAAGAGAGTAGGTCAGAAGACTAGAAACCTCGTAATTACCTGGCTGGCCAGAGAGAGGATGAAGGCCCAGTCCTCCTGCCACTGCTCCTCTCGCAGGGAGAAGTGCAGGCCGAAGCTCTGTGAGTACCACGACTCCCACTCCTTCCAGCGGGAATAAAACCTACAAAACCATCACAAAAGAACGCATCCATTACCAGGGTGACTTCTGAAAGTTACATTGAAGACTTTTAAAGATTTTGTCAATGCCAATTTTGGACCAGTTTCACCCCCAAAATAAGCTTGAGTAGGAAAAAAGTAGCTGTAGTGTAAGTCTGTGCAACCAAGGAGATTTTTCACAAGAAAAGTAGTCCAGAGAAAACATTTTCAATACCTATGAAACAGTATTTCATATCTAAAATTCAAACGCAATGCATAACCATATGTAAGACCTTTTAAGGCTTTGAATTTAGATAATTCAGCTTAAAACATTACTTTTTAAAGGCTTTGCAGACACCCTGCGTACACATACTAAACACAGTCATACACAGTACAATTGAAACACACACTGGAGGAGATCATCCCTTATTTACCAAGTACCCAAATCTCCCGTATTTGACTGTGTGAGGGAAGTATGTAAATATATTGAGGTAGAGGTCCTTTGATGATTGAGCCTGTAGTCAAATCAAACTACAGAACGACTCCCAGCAGGGCATGACTGCAATGGCACTGTTAGTCAAGTCATATCTAAAGAGTGAAATACAGCAACAGCAAATACAGCAGTTTGGACTTTCAAAGCTATAACTGCAGTGAGTGGAGCTAGTTTCATTCAGTTTTATCTTTTTTCAAATTCAGTGAGTTTTCCAGAATTTCAGGGACCACAGGGAGCCTGTTCAGGGGGAAGCCTGGTGTCTCACCAGTGTGAGCAGTCGTGCAGGCTGTCGTGGAGGGTCTTGCGGAGGACAGAGTCCTTGTCGTAGATGCCCCAGGTGGCCTGTAGTACAGAGTCGAGCAGACAGTCCCCGGCTGTGCGGTTCCACAAGGCATACAGCCGACTGTCTAGGCGCGTGCCCAGCTCCAGAGACCAGTTGATTACAGGGGACTCCTCTTCCAACTCTATACGACAGACAGACACACCAACACAGAGGGGTGGGGGGTAGGGACACAGCAGGAAGA
Source organism: Centroberyx gerrardi (assembly GCF_048128805.1). Taxonomy (NCBI): domain Eukaryota; kingdom Metazoa; phylum Chordata; class Actinopteri; order Beryciformes; family Berycidae; genus Centroberyx; species Centroberyx gerrardi. The sequence continues at coordinate 8,408,541 of NC_136016.1, read as the reverse complement.
CAGGTGACATTGTTAGCCACTCAATAATTCTATTAGGCCGTGCTTACGCTATTTTGCTTTTGTCAAACTGCCAGCAACCTTTTTTTTTTTTTACAGTAAATAGAGGGAGCGGCCGCAAGGTGGACAGAGCGGAGTGAGTGGAGATGAGAACACATTGTGAGCTGACCATCACAACAAAGACGACTGGGTTTCATACTACTAGGCAGTGGACAATTTATGACAACAGCAACCATAACGAAAGTAATGGTTGGAAAGTTGATAGTGGATCACAAAGAGCGAGTATGGGAGCACATTGGCTGCGCTGCGAGAGTTGCAGATGGTGGCAGCTACTGCAGGTAGTCGTTATGGAAACAAAGTGAGCATCATTTTCAGCGGTTTTTCTACCAAGGCGGTTTAACACGCCCTTACTCATTCCTCAACCATTCCCTATGCAAACGACCAAACCCAGAACATCTCTCCCCTGTAACCCAGTTTATGAAAGCTTAAATAGGTCGCAAGACTCCTCTGAGACCTGCAGTACAATACTCAAGACAGGCAGTGGGAGGATGCACACCATGCACATGTATGCACGCGCTCACCCACCCACTCACACACAGACACGGTGAAGTCCTGGGAGTGTCGCTGGATAAGTGCGTGGGAGGGAAACGAGAAAGCTCAATTAGCCTAATTAGAGTGGGAAGAGAAGAGTGAGGCAGGAGGTGGCGGGCTGGTTGGCGACAGGAGAACAGAGCGGCAGATTGAGGCTCCTAGACGTGAGCCCCTCCCTCTCTTTACCGGCACATCTGAGCCGGGCTGATGTACTGTGTTCGCCCACGCACAGCCAGGCCACAAGTCAGATAGCCGATACCCACGTCAGGAATTACACAACAAATCTAGATTCGTGCAGAGTTTAAGACTGGACTTGAATGAATGCGGGTTAGGGACAGGTGCAGATAAGATTGTGTGTGAATGTTGGGTACCTTTCTGTACATCGCGATCCAACACCTCATCAAACAGCTTCTCTTGGACAGCAGGTGGCAGGTCCTCTATATCTGCAAAGAGACATGGGAAAAGTATTGTATTTTCATGCTTATTATAACCTGCTAATGACTCCACTGCACCAGAGGCAAGACAAACGGCTACAGTAATGACACACAGAGGGGATGGCTTTTGTGATTCCATTCAGCGGTTGACATTTCGTCAATGGCACACTGTAAACATGAGCTCTGTACAGCATGTTGTGTTTCTGTGTGTATTGAACTGTACACACAGAGCGAGAACACTGGTGGCTATTCTCTGGCTCAATAGTGAATGGCACTGGCTTTGTCTGAAAGAGACACACAGAAAGAGAGCCCTGCAGCTGGCCTGGGGCCAAGTTCAGTCTGCACAGAAATACTTGGCATAACACACACACAAAAAAAAATTAAAATCTACCAGTGAACCCTACATAATCTTTCATCCCAGCGGCATTGGCGGCTCTGAAACGGAATACAACTAGTAGCTCTGAAAAGCAAAGTGCATGTCATTTCAGCGAAGACATTACGCCACAGGGACAACGAGCTGCCGTTTCTCCGAGAAATGCGGCGCTACAAGGCTGACCGTCATTTTTCCAATTCTCGGGTGGAAGGGGAAAAAAAAACAGTCAAGATCGCTCACTGAAATGGTGCACATTTATATCATTCGGAGGAAAATCCTACAGATGGGCGTGAAATTGAATTATGAATATAATCCCAAAATCACAAGACAGATTCTCCCCCCCCCCATTTTGCCTTGGCAGAGTAAATGCAGCTTGTAATGTTCAGCGTCAATCCTCATCTAAGGACATCAAGTAGCGTTGAGACTAATGTTAAGACTGAATGGTGGGTGGGTGAGTGTTGGTTGACTCGGGTGTTTAATAAGGCTAGAGGACAAGCTTTTAGAACTTTTTTCTGGCAACAGGGGCCGCTGAAGCTAAATCTCTGTACGGCTAAATTGGGGTGGGGTTAAACTGATATATAGAATAAAGGCCAATAAGTGATGTCAAAAGTTAGTGGGCAGAGTGATCACCTGCAGGCAGGGTGAAGGTGACCAGGTCAGTGAGGAAGTAACAGGCGAAGTCTCCCTTGCGCTGGTGCAGCGAGGCCGCAATCTCCCTGCGGATCTGTTCTGTCAGCTCTGGGCAAACCATGGAGGGAATGCACTTAGCTGCCTGCTGGTTCACCTGGGAGACACACACACACGCACACACACACACACACTCATTAATGGAGGCTAGAGGCAAAAACACTAGCATGAGGGTGAATGGATGCTTGAGGCACATAAGACATAAGCATAAGTTTCAATTTTGGAGTTTACAGAACGAGAGACCGATCATATTTGACAGGAAAAAAAAAAAAAAAAAAAAAGGGACAATGGTTCATGAGGAGTTTTTTTTTAACGTCAGGTTACTATTCTTGTAGAAATACTTTAGTGCAATATCCTTGTAAATATTCACAATACTGAAGATCAAACACTGTCATGTCTGTTTGCAGAATGCCAATGGCATTACTCCCTACATGGAGGCAGTACACAGGCCATCTATTGTCTCCGTCCAACCACAGTCACTTGTGTCACTGTGTGGCCTTCCATGTCTTTCCTAATCACTGCCCGCCCTCCCTGCATACCGCATCAGCTCTATGGCATCACGTCCATTAGAGACCAATGGCAGGATTGCAGCCTGGCTAATCCTCTAGCTAATCCTCAAAGTGCACTACTCCTGTAATTATAGACATTATATGGGCTATATATTGTCCACTCTGGGCCTTAACAATGATAGGCCTACGTGTTTGAAATACAGAAGCACAGAATAACATTCGAATACCCTTGAACAGTTAGAGGAGCACTTCCGACTTCCTCTTAGGTGTTTTGCCCACCCTGATTGTTTGGCTTTTGAATGCTACCCAACTTGTGTGTGCAGAGTGATGAATCCCCCAAGAAAGACACAAAATCACTAGTTACCTATTCATTTTTAGAAGGCTAAAATTGCATCATCTTCTTAGAAAATGCCATTATTCATTCTGCTAATACGAGCTTTTAGTGCATGCATGTGTGCGTACAGAGGTGCGTGCAGAAGGGATTGAATGAATGGACAACCTGTTAAATTGGCTCAACGTATATTAACGGCTCCGGTTCCTCAAAGGAGATGGCATTACTGAAAACCATATAGGCGCTGCGCATTTGAGAGTTGGTGCCTCTTAATCCCTTTCCGGTGTGGTGGTGAAAACATAGCCCTCTCCCCTCTACCCCATCTACAGGCAAGCTTACCTCTGTGAGGAGGATGGCCAGCATGTCCTGCCTCTGGAAGCGGATGGCCAAGTGGACCAGGGTGAAGCCTGCGTCAAACGCCGAAGACCGGTTGAGAAGGCGCACCTCGTCAGCGGTGAGCTGCCGGGCGATGTCGCCACCAGACGACTTGTAGGCCTCTATCGCCGCCAGGTCTCCCTCTACCACGCCTGCAGCACAGAGGGAGAAAGCGAGGTCAGAGAGTGGGAAACGCATGTTGGCATTAAGACGGCACAGATGGATCAGTGTCTTACTCTACTGGTTCAGTCATTCTGTATGGTATCCACGCAGGCAGCTGACTGAACACACCGGGACCTGCTTCCCCAAGACTGTCAGGTTTGACATAGATGGGGTGACACACAACCACAGTGTTTAAATTTCATGCTCAAGGAACAAGGGTAGGGAGGCTGTTCCCTGAAAACAACGATTTACATTAAGCACCTGTCATCGCTCCGGTGCCAGGCGACCACTGCTGTCAGGCTGCCACTCCATCATGAGGCATAACAATACATGCAAATCTACTATGCCAAACACCTCTGTCTCCCTTTCAAATACATCTGCAAGGCAAAAATTCTTAATTTTGTAGACAGAAATGAGAATCCTTTTCAAACAGGCCTGTGCTTTGGGAATGGATTAAGCTGGCTTTTGAAACCGCTCCAGCACTATGTCCGCCTGCATGTAATGAAAAGCAAGATGTAACAGACGGCTTGTCATGTTCATTAAAAGCACTACAGAATCATCCATCAAACTGTGAATACACATCATACTGTTCCTAGTCACTACCAATTAATATTAAAATCTGGGGGGAATTTGCGTGGCAAATTCCTAATGCGTCAAGCGGAGAAAAAGAGCTAAACGCGAGAAGCATGCAGAGTGAGCGGGGATCTCTAGCCCTTGACGTCAAGCCATAATTCAGATATGACCTCTGGGGCAAACGGTTCTAGATGTAGCCACTGGCCGGCCCAGTGTGAGAACAGTTACCACCCTATCAGGCTTCTACAGAGCAGGAAAGTCAGAGCAGCGTAGCTTAAAACAGCTAGCAATCAGAGAGCCGCGCCAGACGGAGGACAGTTTGTGCACATTAACTCTGTGCTTCCCCCCTCCCGAGGCCCGGGTCTCAACATCTGTTATGACTGAAATGAGAGGCAGAGGTAGCACGGCGAATGCTGAAGCGCAGGCTAATTTTAACAGACTGCCTGTGTGAGGACATTCTCTGGCAGCGTAGAGGAGAGTTATGACAAGTTACCTTGAGAGGACCTGGACTGGAACGTGCCAAGAACATCCTGTCTCCTTTTACTCGTGCTGGGTGGCATTTTGCAAACACAGCTCCATAAATAGATGCCAAATGATTGTGGATGCATTATAGCAAGTGTCATGTTTGAGATCTCATAAGAAAAGTTGAAGGATACTGTGAGCTTCATTGGAAAGGTATGTGGATTCGGCTGAACAATTAATCTTGTATCATAATTTTAGATTAAAATTTCATCATTTAACTTCATTTCATTTTGAATGATTGCTGTAGGCTAAAGTAGTTAAGATGCAAAAACTTTAGTATAATAGCTTTGTTGCCAAAATCAGCAATAATCATAATTAATATATTCATGATCACAATATCTAGAAAAATAATTGGGTTTATCATTTTAGCTGGAATCGTGTAGCCGTGGGTGGATGCCATTTTTTAGCTTAGATAACCAGAGAGTACAGCCTCGAAAATCAGCTATTGCTGATCAACAAGATCATTTTCAGTGCTCTAAGGCAAACAAACAGAGTTCCTCAATGACCTTTTTCATAATCAAGCTTGGAAAATTGTACACAACTTCACTTGTGTAACACCGGCCATGAGCAACACAAAAATGTTAGTATAATGTTTTTATACAGGCTCATATTCTCTGCAACAGGAAGACGTGCTGGTTACAGTCTTTGCTGGCATAGTGAAACAAAGGAACAATATTACACAAACAGTGTCTGCTTCCTTTTGCGGAAAACTAGAATCAATGGGATCATCCGATTTGGGCCCAAATAAGCAGCACTGAAACAACATCAGACTTGAAATGTGGGGAACAGTAGAGCGACGTGAGATCAAGTTCTGAGACCTGAGGAAGTGCTTGGCTTGGCCATAATGGGCTGCTTGGCTCAAGCGTTTCCTCCATCGACAAACACCGTGATCTCACTTTGAAGAGCACAAATGTAGCGCATGTAACATGACTGAAACAACTCAGCTCCCATGGCATAAACAAAAAGTATATAGCATAATGCCAGGCAGATGTGGGACATTAGTGAATAAGCTCACTGTGGCTCACTGTGACCCTTAAAATAATGTTTTCTATTCCTCAACAGCAAACACCACAACCAGGCAGAGACAGGAGTGGGGCAATCAGTGCGAAGGTCAGGAGGACGCTGATCATGTGCTGTGTTCATGTTTTGTGTTTGTTTTTTTGACTGATGCTCATGTCTTGTCAAGGCTATTTTTGCCTCCTGGGTGCCTGGCTCAGCACATAAGCACCACTGTTTACAGGGTCTGTTGACCGCGAGCCAGGGGAAAGTCTCTGGTCCAGGGGCTCCACTCTCACTCTGCTGCCCAGACGGCCCATTCATCCCCACCGGCCAGGAAGCACTCACACCCTCTCACTCTCTCAAAGACACTCTCAGTGGCACAGCGAGGACAGGCAGACACACGGGCGTTCAGTGGGGAGTCGGATCAAATTCCTACTAGGCATTTAGCTACTTGCTGATGCATCTTCATTACACTGCAATTCAGCACCATTTGTGCTCTGGTAATGACAAGTATCATCTCACTACAGTGGACAGCTTCCACCAGCAAACACCTAGTGAAATAAAATCTCTCATATTTACTATAGTCAGGACAGGGCTTGCCAAGCCGCTGTCTTACTTACAAATACAGTTCAAAATTCCTGTTCTATTATAGTGTACTCTAAAGTTTGGAGTCTAAACAATGACACATATGTTGTCATTCATCAACAAAACACCAAATGGTTCACACTACTATCGAACCTAGACCTAGGAAGAGTGAGGTCACCGTCTGCACAGTAACAAAAGGAACTAAGAGGAAACTGAATCTATCACTACTGGGACCAAAACAATAAAACTATTGCCGATGGACTGGAGCATCTCGCTCTGTTATCACAGAGCATGACATCACGGAGGGAAATAAATGATAGCATTACAATAGAAACGTTGTTACCAAGGCAATAATGGGACAAGAACAGGGAGTTTTTGTACCAATAGGACTATTCAGGTGAGTCATAGAGAGGGGAATAAGGACATAAGGATTCTCACACATAACCACGCCTAGTCAAGGCCTTGACTAATTGTAATCATATCATTAAGGAACGCACTGACCAGAATGAATCACTACATCATGCCAAGAACGGGGGAATGATGGGTAATGATGCATAAATAAATAACTCACCAGCACAAGCATTGAGAAACAGCCAGTCTGTTTTTCTCATTCGGTTTTTAATCTGCTTTAGCTTTTTGAAGTCGACCTCTTGCTCCTCTTTGCTGCTCATGGCTCCAGCTGCTAGCTCTATCCTCTGGAAGTCCATTTTGACCTCCACCTCCCTCTTGGAGGTAGGAGGGGACCTCCTCAGGCCCTGGCCCCCACTGCAACTCCACCTCGCCCTGTCCTGCTCATTGATAATGGGTGATGGCTCCGCAGATTCTGCCAACTCTATGGCTTCCTGGTTGTTGGGCTTGGGGTGGTCGCACACCACGCACTTCCTGGTCTTGGGCAAGTTCTGGTAAGTGCAACCTGTGCATGTCCAGTGCTGCTGGTGGGTGTTGAGTCTGTTCCTGTCGTTGTACTTCTCACAGGGGTCCACGGGGGGCTGGGGTGCAGGGCGGCAGCCTGCATTGGAGCCTGAGGTCTGGGGGGACTCAGTGGGGCTGCAGGTCCTCTGGCGCTGGCCCAGGCACTGTGTGCAGCGGATGGCCCGCGGCCAGTTCAGGTAGGTGCACATCTGACAGGACCACTTATTAGTGGTCTCAGCAGTGCTGGCTGGCTTGACCCTGGGCCTGGCACTGGAGTCTGGGCAGATGAGGAGGCCGCTGCCGCTCTGAGTCCTGGGAGGGTCCCACTCCAGGCCAGGATCCAGATTGGGGCTGCTTTTGTAGGGTTCCTCTGTGATGATGGGACCCCTGGACCTCTGCGCACGGCACATGGTGCACTTAACTGCAGAGGGCCAGTTTTCATAGGTGCAATAGTCACAGGACCATTTCATCCTCTGGTCTGTCATCATGGATCCTTCCCTTAGGTCAAGCTGTATTGATAAATCACAACCAGAGATGGGCATAAACAAAAACTATATTCGCATTGTGGATCCACTCCGAGGTCAATAAATACTGGAGAACTAACGGTACATTTTTAATGAAGCCAAATCAAACGTAGAGACTTCATGGACTTCTCCTGGGTAAGCGATGTATGTACTTTGCCCAGCAACTCATAAACTGCTGTAACTGGTTGGTCATCTTCTATGACATTGGCAGGCTGAAATTGCGTTGTGATTGAATAACTAAAATTGCCTGCCAGCTGTTTATCATCGGCAACATTATTGAGCGCGGTAACAGCCTTGATTCACGTGACTGGTAGCTTTATTGCGTTAACTAACGACAGTTAGTAATAAGGTTAGACTTCTTAGCTTTAGCTTGCATGCTAGCTAGCTAGCTAACCAGCTAGCTTAGTCAACTTTAACAACTAATCAAACATTTCATTATACATAGAATCAATGCGCGAGAAAAATATTGGAATTTATTTTTAAAAAAAGCTCAAAATGGCAAACTCTTACCGTTTCGCAGCTGTGCTCTTTTCTCTGGTAACGTTAACGTTACTGCTGAAAACCACAACAAACCCTCCCTGTCCAGTCCTCCTCCTCCTGCTCTATCAAACCTTTCCCGATCCAAGTTATTTGGACCCCTTTGTTCTCTCACATGTTTACCTTTCTAGACACATTAACCTCTTGCAGAATAAACCACACCTTGGCAAAGCCTCTGTCTGCCTTGAATCATGTTGCAAATCCGCCACACTCCATGGTTTACATCGCCTCGGTGTTGTTTAATGGCGGCGACAGGGAGACAAATGAGTAGCAGAGCCAAAATAAACGCTAGCAGAGCACAGGCAGGCTTCGTCACCAATCATCGAGCTCAGCGCACAATGCGATTGGATCAGGAAAGTACTATGTTGCCTTCCAGTACTATCGGAAATGTTGAGATTACAAGTGCCCAAAAACTAGCAAGGAGGAGAAGAAGAAGAGATTACGATTTGAGAGAAACTCATTGACCAACCAAAATGGTACATAGGACTGGGAAAGGGGATGTTTTCTATGAAACCCGAGTTGCCGAGATTTGACGTTTATGGACAGTCACAGATAGCATGGAAACCGTGTCGACAACTAATGGTAAATTGATGTATTTTATGTTATATGCTATTCTTACTATTCTATGCAAATAATTAGTATTGCTGTACAATTATATTGTTCCTATTTGTTTAAAGTTTAGTTCATCGTGTTATTATTTTTAAAAAAAAAACACTTAATGCGCGACAAATTGGATTTACAATTTGGGATTTCAAAAGTACGAGCTTACAAGGAACACGTAAAGCGTCCAGCGTCACTATTCATAATGTGGAATAAAAAGATGTCCTTTGATTTTGTAAGTAAGACATTATCTACACGGGTGTAGTGGGGAGTAACCCCACCTAAACTCATATTATGCACCATTTTATTTGCAGAATAGTTGAGTTTACCCACCTTTTTAGGCTGACATAAATCTTTACAATATTTCATCATAGTAGGCCTACACATCATAGCAAGTAGTATCAAAGTGATGGAAGTTATATGAAGACAGGCTCTTTTAAGGGAAAAAACAAACAAACACAAATTATATAAAAATTAATAATGATGTTCTGACAATATGATTTTTGTTTAGATCGGTGGTTGTTTGCCTTATGATGATAACGACTGGATGTCAGACTTTATCTACCTTTCATTTACCACTGCGCCACTGGTTATTTAATAAATATTGGGGTAAATCCTTACGAAAAAGAGCTGTCTATTATAGAGTTGTGAAAGATTACGATACAAATATCACAGCAAAATTATATATAATACATCCTACAGGAATATCATAGCATATTATAGTGACACCATATGAGATACAAAAATAGACTATAGAGTACGATTAGGGAAATTATTTTGATCATAGTAACCTATTGTCTTCATTTTTATTTTGTAAACAATGTAGTTGCTTTTGGACACGCCTCCTGTCCAACGCGTCACAGAACAAACATGGCAGCCTACTTGAGCCGGTTGCATCACATTTCACTCCACGTTTCAAACGTGGATAAAATAGCTCACGACCTCGTCTCTAAATTCAAGTTTGATCTGTTTGCAGCCAGACTGACCGGCAGGTCCAGGCAGCTGGCTTTCAGAAAAGGAGCGGCGGTATTCGTCGTGAACGAGAGATCAAAGCAGCCTACTCTGAGATTGAATGGGGAACTAGCCAAATACTCTCCTGACCCAAACCGGGACAACGTGGGGAAATGCGACAAGGACAAGTATATGAAGTGTCTTTACGATGTCAGTCCACAGTACTCCGTGGATACCGCGTGCAATGTGTGTTTCGAGGTGGAGGATGTGGAAAGGTCATTCAAGGCTCTTCGCGACCAGGGCTGCGACTTCCTGGTGCCTCCCACGGCGGTTCGGGACGAGAGGGGGCTCGTCACCTACTCGGTGGTCAAGTCCATTGTGGGAAATGTGTGCCACACGCTTATTGACAGGACTAAATACGAGGGGAGCTTCTTACCTGGGTTTGACGACATTGAAACCGTGAGCAACAGCAGATCTTGTCCCGTCACACATTTTGACCACATCACCTATGCTTGTCCGAGGAAAACAACCCCGCAGGTCATGCAGTGGTACGAGAGGCTGTTTGGCTTTCAGAGGTTTTTCATTGACAGGTGAGGAACCGTTTCATTGCAAGTCTGTTCTCTATTCTGTTCAACATGACTCGTGAATGATACAGTTGCCTGTTTTGTTCTCCTGAGTAGTAATGAAGATGTGGATGAAGGTTATGTCCTAAACCAGGATGGCATTGGACTGCGTCTTACTGCAATGGAGTATTGGAAATGCAGCAAAGCGGGAATCACACTTCCCTTCGTGGGTAAAAAAGAGCCCGACTGCAAGTTTGTCATTGCAGAATCGCTACCTGAACAAGGTAACAATCCATCTTACGAGGAAGGAGTCTGCACTTTCCACCATCATTTATTATATTCTAACCTGTTCTGTGTTGTTTGTGCATGTACTTGTTTCAGGCAGGAACCAGGTCGACACCTTCCTGGAGCAGCACATGGGTCCGGGGATCCAGCACATCGGACTGTACACACAAGACATCGTCTCTACTGCGCATACAATGGCTGAAGCCGGTGTGCAGTTCTTCTCCCCTCCTCCCACCTACTACACCGAGGTTTGCCTGACACTTACAAGAATCTCACACTGACTCAGCTCCCACACAAAACAGGCCAACAATGACTCAGTTACTACAAGACCTGGTCCACGCATTAATCACCAAGTTGAACATTAGATTGCAGAATGTAATGGGAGGCAAATTACAGCCACACATTACAACATCAAGGTTCTCTGTAATAGTGAAATTGCACTGCTGCACTCGCTTTTGAACTTGTAACTCCACCTTGTAAAATTTGCAAACAGCCAAATCTGCAATGAATCACTTCAATAAAATGATCATTTGTTTGAAACGGTTTCCAGCACCACCTCCTCACAAAGTCCTGCGGAGAACCTTACAGCTGCTGAGTTTTGTATAGTAGCAAATAGAGTTTATCGCTTTCAAATTGTCAGTCGGCACCGTTACGGCCTTTGTGTAAAGCAGCACCTGTAGGAGATTATTACATTAGTTCTGCAAGTCTAATGGCATCTAACGGATATGAGCGCTATTTGCAAACACGTGTTATTTCTGCCACTGTGGTTAGCAACCGCTCTACCTGTCCTCTGTGCTGTGACAGGTGGGCAAACAGCAGGAGATAGAGGAGGCAGGACACAACCCCCAGATGCTGGCCCAGCATGGCATTCTCCTGGACACAGACCTGCGCCAAGATCCCTCGCCACACACAGCTTCCAGCGAAAGCAGAAGGTGAGAGGCCGTATATTGTCATACGTGTCCTGTTGAATCCATGTTGGTAGTGTAGGTGTCAAGTCAAAGTGTGCCTCAAGGTCTGGTTATCCTAGTAGACCGGCTTGGTGTCCTTACCTGGTTATCGTCTTGTTCCAGATACCTCCTCCAGGTGTTCACCAAGCCCATCTTTGCGGAGGACACCTTCTTCCTCGAGCTGATAGAGCGGAGGGGGGCGTCGGGCTTCGGCGAGGGGAACATCCGAGCGCTGTGGAGGTCGGTGCAGGCCTACATGGAGCATGAAAGGGGAGAGTCTCAAGGAGAGAGCACTCCAAAAAATGTGCAAACTGCTCAACGTTAGCCACTTGGAGCATTTTTAACTGACACAGCATCAAGTTATTTTATTTATGGCTTTTTCTTTTATTTATATACGAGAGAGCACTTATTGGGGGAAATTGTCATATATATATATATATATATATATATATATATAAATACACATATATATATATATATATATATATATATAGTGCTTTGTAAAATGTTGACTTCAGTGTGCTGTATGTTGATAATGGATTTGCTGTTGAATCTCAGAGGTTACATGTTGCACATTTGTACCTTTTAAGCATGACTGAACTGACCAAAGAGATAAAACCGCACTGAACAAAGTGGTACAAAAAGGGAAAAGTGACATGGTGTACACGAAATGTTATTCTGAAAATACACTTGAAGTTGCATTATAAGTACGTCTTTGTCTTCACTGTATCAAAGCAAATTGGCATAACCAGCCAAATAACTCCAGACCAACTGTTCTTGAATAAATCTGTCATTCACAGGAGACCATGAAGAACAATTACTCTGCCAGAGACAATGTGCTCTCTGTGTTTCATAGAACGTGGGTGGGCCAAACTTCAGAGCATCAGGCCCTCTCTGTTTCATCTTCACTGAAAGCCGTCAGTGTCTTAAAGGAATGAGGCTCACCACTTCGTCATTAAATGTATAGTCATGTGTGCACTTGATCTGACCAGTGATGCTAGATTTGTGCCTCTACTGTATCCTGAGAAACATTACTCACGCAGAACCTGGGCTCATATTTGCGAAATCTGGAAGAATAGGAAGCCTGATTTAAGATTATTAGTTAGGTGGCATTACCATACAAGACAGAAACTTGTCCCAGGTCAGCACCTCTGTTCTAAAATACTTTACTCATGCAGATCCCCAGCTTACACAGTTGGAGTCGCTCATGAGCAGTTACTGATGGAACAGCTGCACCTCTTTCAAATGCTTGTAAGCTATGAGGGTTTAGTGATGTGCATGCTTTGGCAGAAAGATAGCTTTAGAGCCTCTTAGATGGGGCTCCCAAAATCCATTGAGACGTGCCAGTTCAATTAACTTGGATATGAACATTATGGGCTAAGGATTAGTTGGATAAATATGGGTAGTAGCAGTGTAATTTAGATGGTGTTCCATGAAAGCCATATGTTCTTTTCATGTTTCTGACTCTACATTAGTTTCACCACTCTCCCACTGAGCATCAAGCAGAGAATAATTTGCACAATATCCTGTACTGCAAGCTGCAACAAGTAAATTTGTAAATGCATGTGCTTCTGCATTTTGTCAAATGGTGTCACTGTTTTTCTTCACTTAGAAGTGTCACACTCTTGGCCAAACCGACTTTAAAAGACTTGACTGGCATGTTTGGGATTTGTGTACATTAATGGAAAGCTCATGAATTTCTATGAAAAATACACACAACTACATAGAATAGTTGAACTCCTCTCATAGCTTTGGAATCACTTTACAGCACAGTATTGACAGGGATCAAATGTCTATCTTAATTTAAATTATCATTCATTTATGAATGGAAAACAAACTTCTAAATCTTATGTAATGATCAATTACGTCAGGGATGGAGAGTATTAGCTGTTCTTTAAAGTTGAGAAGGGTTGGCTCCTGTAACAAGAGTCCTGTAGCCATCTGTCTGAGGCCAGTGTGAACCACAGATGGCATACAGCATTCTGCATGGGGTCTCCGGAGTCCGGACTGGGACTTGGAAGCTCACTTCCTATTTACTGTTACCCATATGGTAGCTGCAGGCTACATTTGATCAAAGAGAAACGACAAAAACAAGTAAATGAAGATTTATTATCCCTTGAACACACGCTGATTATGTAGCTATTACAATTCTGTTATATCTTGTGGTCTTTTCATTGCACCAGTAGGTATGATTGGTGAATACTGCCCCCTATGGTTTTGTTAAACACAGCACAGTCACATACTGCCAGACTTGTTGAATGCTGGGACTACTATTCTTGTATGACCGCTTAAGTATTCAAATTGTTTTGATCTCCCTTCCAAAGGGTCATCACTGTCTTTTAAGACTATGGGACACAACAGGCAGTGTTTGCCATGCCACATATTCTATATTTGGTTGGTAAATCTATCAGCCACCTTCCAGACGGGGTCTTGGTAATAACAAGTGGGTAACCCCCCACACTGTAGCCTACATAGTGGAAGAGACAAATCCTTGGTGCCCTTTAACACAAGGGGCAGACAGTCTGAACCTTTTAGGCGGACAGTCTGCCATGCTGGGGGAGATTAGTGGCACACAACAGATGTTACTCTTTGATTAACAATAGTGTCTGCCAGGGGTGAGCCTCAGCTCCCCGCCCCGCTGAGGCCTACTGTCTTAACTTCAATCCCCACAAAGTCAATGAACATATATGATGTGACAGCAAAGATGTTATGAACAAAATATATATGTTTGCTGTTCTTTTCAGTCTTCCACATTACAACTTTGGGGACTGTTCAATTAAGATCCAGTGGTTTTATCTTTTAAGTATGCAAAAATAAGTACAGTAAATGTCATGAGTAAGCTGTATATTGTTTTATTGAAAATCCCAGCTTGTTATAAAGAGTATATAACAGAAGAGTGAGAAAGCAGATGACAGTTGATGTGCAACTGTACAAATGTGATTGAGGTCACAGCATGTTTTGCTCTAATAGTAAATAAGTGCCTCCATAGCAGGCAGATCCATGTATACCATGATAAAAGCACTTTCTTTACTCCCTGGTATGAGAAACATCTGTTTGTAATAAATGTATTTATTTAGGACAGCCCCTTATAATTTGGATACTGGAACTCATTTTGTGTGGGGGAGTTATATGTAAAACACACACACACACACACACACACACACACACACACACACACCCTCTTATCATGTAACACCGTTGTATATTGTGAAAGTTCCTTGTCTATATGCACAGCATAAAACTGTGATTACTTTTCATTACTGCAGCGAGGACCAGACCACTAGTTAGGGGGGAGGCAGGGAAGTAAGTCATGCAAACGTCTCACAGGGATTAATCTTTTACTTTGTACATTTCAACTATATAAACTAAATCAGCGATATTAAAACAATAAACTACACGGAATAAAAGAATACACGTGTGAGTAAATCTTTAGTGTTAGAAACTAAACGGTCGGACCTCACCCCCCTGTAATAAGTGGTATGTCCTGGTGTATGTTGTCACAGCGTCATTAGCGTGCAAAGTTGGACAGTAGTGCACTGGGGCAATGTTGTAGTTGCAGGAGCTGCCTGGAGCAGGACGAGAAGTTACTGCTCGTCTAGCTTCCTGCCTCACGCCTTGTTTTGTCTTTGTGCAAAAAAAGAAAAAGAAAAAAACAACAACAACTCACGATGGTCAAGCGAAACTAACCAGCTGCTGGTGTGTCAGTCGTTGGATCCCCGAGATGTTCACCGTGATGCTTGTGAGTGATAGTTTTTAGCCTTAACGTTAGTTTCTGAGTTGAGTTAACAGTTACCTTAGGAACTGGCAGCCTCTGTGTTTCAGCCCATAGAGTGTGAAGTGTTAAGTTACTCCTTGGTGTTTTGAAAGTATGTGATTCAAATGCATGGCGATATGTACGGTGAGAGTTTGTGACAAGAAATAAACTAGTCGTCCACGATAGCAGCGGGGTGAAAACATGGGTGAAAAGTATCAACTAGCTTTGTGGGAATTGAACCTAGCTCGCGTTCACGCTTAGCAAGTTTTCCTCATGTGTCCACTGCCTTTGCTTTGTCCCCTTTTTGTCTTGTATGGGTAAAGAGGTTACTGCCTCTGTTTTATGCCTGCATGGAGGACTTTTTCTGCTCTTTCTTCTTTTATATGTCTGGAATACTATGTCATAGTTTGATAAGGGGATTGTGTGGTGAAAAGTTGCCTGTGTAGGTTCATTTAATAATACAGCACTGCTGTCAAAAGAAGGTTTGCTGAATCTGGAAAAAAAAGTTCAAAACCACAGTCCTAAAGACTTATTCCTGGCAGCTATCAGTTTTTTTCATGTTCATGTAAGTATCATAGCATCCAATGGACAGAGTATTCATCACCTTTGTGTAACCCCAGAAAGTATGCCTGTCTTGTCTAGGCAGCTGACAGTAACTTGTAAGCTTAAATTGTTGAATAAATCAGACTAGATGACAAGCTACTGAGTGTTCTGTGCAGTCTGCAACATGTTGCTCAAAAGCATTTTCCTGTGAACTGGCTTGCCTTGAAGTGCAGACAATCTGGTCTGAACTTGGATTTTCATTCGTGCATTGCACACACATGAAGATGGGTCAGTATACCAGCTACCCGTATAAGAGCTGTTAAATACCTTTTCCACAGCCATCGGGTTCATGGCTCCATATCTGATGCCGCAGTATTTGGCCATGTCATTTAGTCCCTCTTGCTGGTATATTACAGTTTCTGTAAGTTCAGTTGGTTGCAGTGGAATGTTGTCTTATCTCTATCTAGCTAACCTTCCCCTCAGGTATGAAGACAGGCCTGGCTGACATACAATCCAACAGAATCTGCAATTTAAGTGCTCAGTCGGAGCATAAACACAAGAGCTTGCTTAACCTGAACTCCTGTGAGTGTCCCATTGGCCATGACTGCCAAAGTGTATAAGTAGCTCAGAGTGGCAGTTTTTATCCTTAACATACACAAATGTGGTGAAGTGGCATAGAGAAAACATCGTATAGTAGGCTTTATTGTTGGTGTACAGAAGTGTCGATTTACCTTTTGTGGAAGTACATTTCATATTTTGTCATCCGTAGTTTGTGGCCTTTCTCTCGAGTTCAAAATCCTGTTTGCTCTGTAGCCTGCATGTAACATTCTGTGAGCTCCCGTCACACCAATTTGCTTGCCAAACTCATTTCCCTTTCATGAGGGATTTTGGAAAAGGAGTTTAAGGGACTGTTTGTGCTGGTTACTTGGACTAGCTCAGTTTTCAGGGCCTTTTCTCCACCTGGAGGTTTGGCAAGCTAATCTGCAAAATTGTTGAAGCAATTTAGTACAAAGCAAGTTGCCTATCAGACTGTGCAGATGATTCCCCCTTCCTTGCCCGTATTGCTGGAAATATTTAGACAATTCTTTGAGGTTCTCTGAGATCCTGTGTATCATAATGCCTAAGTTATGACATTGTTCAAGCACTATCTTGGAAAAAATGCTGTTCCTGTCTTTTTCAAGTTCCTATGTCTGGTCAGTGGAAGTGCAGTGTTGGGGGAGGGATGTGCTCTTTCTCATCAAATTCTTGATTTTGATTGAATGCAAATAGGCCTGTGTCCTGTAGATGTGACTTACTCCTATTTAGGCCTATTAATGTGCAATGTTGTTCTGCTGTGGAAGTAGAGGCATGCTGCGTCTTCGACCCTTTGTGATTAAGAGACTTTGTTAGATTTAGCATTCATGTGGACAACATTTCTCTCCAACTTGGACAGGTTTGCTGAAAGCCATGTTTACAGACCTCAACGAACCTCTTGTTCTGAACAAATGTATACAGTGCAAGTGATTATGTATGAGATAATTAAACAGCAGGCCTTCTTTAAAACGTAGGCCTCCTTGGCTGCCATGCATAGCCTTGCTGAGCCTTTGTGTTTATGGTAAGTGGGCAGCTGCATGCTTGTGAGACCATGGCTCTACCCCAGGCCCTCAACCAAGCTTGGTCACCACTATTGAAGCCTCCCAGCAATGCTCATTTCTGACTATTCACTCACTGCTTTAAATGTAGTGTATGCCTCCCGTTTGACATAGCCTAATTTCTGTGAAAATGCAGGCAGCTGTGGGCTAGCCTACACCCTATAATGTGTTTCATAAATTTCTTTTCAGTCAGTCAGCCGTAGCAAAACTCGATGGGGCCTGCCCTTTGTAGCCACTAATTGATCACAACACTAACAAAGAAGTTTTCAGGTTTCAGAAAATACCTCCATTTTCACAGTGAAAATGATGCGCAGTGCTGCAGAAAAAGCCGAACCGGTTTGCAGTTTTATCATTCAGTCGGTCTTCATGCACCCTTGGTGTCCTGCACTTTGTGATATGCCCTGTCAACACGACATGACATGGGAAACTGCCTGAATGTGCATAAGTCCAAATATGGATCATTCACAAGCCGTGACCACTCAAAGAAATAGGCCACAAGAGCCAATAGCTTGGGGACACAAACTTTTTAGGAACATGCATATTTTCTCTCAGGGAATTATTTTGTGGGGTTGAGCTAAACATGACTGTTACCCAGCATTCTTTTCTCAAGCGGCCCACTGATGAAGAGCAGCACAAATCCTTCAGCTAGGTTTCAGGTTGGGCCGTCTCAGGTGCTCAGCAGATGCTCGGATTACTGAGAGGGCCACAATCCTGGGATTGTTCTGAGCAGGACACAGATCCAACTGCCATGCATGCAGGAATGTCAAAGGAGAATATATGCAAATGCAACCTCAAAATTATGCTATTTGTGGGTGGGGGTGGTAATAAGTGTTTTGTATAGCTTTACACAGATAAAAGATGTAATTAAACTCTAATCTTGAGTTCTAACCTTTAATAGGGCTAAAAAGTCTATTGATGCATTATTGATACAGTCTTGTAACTAGTTAACAAATTGAGTTACTCAGTCAGTAGCCTACATTAGGCCTATAGCCTAATGGGGTACACACAGTGTTGTTTACAACTAGTTCTCCAAGTGCCATAAGATGGATTAGTATTAGCTCTAATTGTCAGAGTCAGACTCAAAGCTGCCAGATCCTTATGTAATGTTGGCCTAACCCATGGGATTACAGTGAGCAATGTATAGAAAAGCTGCTCTAATTGGAAAATTGCATTTTAAAGCTTTCAGGGGTGACTACACTTCAGAAGCCTGTTGTAATATCTAGGCTGAAAGTCTGTACTCTTTCTGGACTAGGAAGAGGCTCATTTACAAGATAGTACTCCTATGTCTGTTTTACAAATACAGAAGTTCAGCCAGTTCAGCCGACTGTAAATTAGGCCTAGGCTTCATACTTGACCCAATCGACTCTGTGGTTTTCCTCTCTTTTCCCATCTAGCATTTATTTATTCTATGCGATAGCTTGCAGTGTTTCCCCTAGGATGGAGTTGTAGCAGTGGAGGTGAAGCACGCACGCTTTTGCACAATTTTTTTTTTTGTGCGCTCGCAAAGCGCGCCCTGCCGGGAGGTTTCTATGTCTGCCGGCACCAGAAGGGCACCTGAGCCCTAAGTACATACAGTACATTTGTGCACAGTAATGAGCAGGGGAAATGTCTGTCTAGCTTACATATGAGGTGTCTCAAGATTTAGGAAAATACACTTTTATTGAACATAATAAAAGTATAATCTTTAAAACAATTATTGACATTTATTGTCAATTATTAATTCTTTCTTCTTTTGATCAGCCAGTCTTTTAAACTCATCTGAAAATTCAAACGTGATTTGACAAACAAGCTATTAGTTTATGTGTGACCCATATCACCCACTGGGTGACCGTTTACATCCACTGGGTGTTAGCTAGCGGCTAGCTAGCTGTCATTCATTCTTCCAATTATTCATTCTTAACTGTCCTTTTTTCCAGAATTAACTTGCATCACCACACTGTTGTATTATCAAACAGTGTTAATTTACTTAAATGTAATGACATTTTCAATGATAAAATAACTTACATTTATGACGTTTCTTTAAGGGAATCCTATCCAAATAATATGTAACGTTAATATGTCTGTGAGGGAATCTGTCAGTTGTCTTTGAGATTGCCAGCTTTCGCGCGTCACGGTGGCCCTCGCGCATAGTAAGGCCCGCCTCCAGGAAGAAGAAAACAATCGGTGCATGTGGAATACCTACTATCTTTGTATCAAGATGGATCTTCCAAATGTTGTTTATTTCACAGATATGTGTTTCCTTGCGTATTCCTATCAAATGATTGCGTTTGCTGTAACATTACTGTGCGATACTCACGTGAAGTTGCAGGACTGTTTTCCCTTTGGCGAATGATAATCCTGAATCCGTGATCAGCATTGCTTGCTTCATTGTTGACATCTACCCGGTGCTTGTTGTTATAATCGTTGTGCTGACATTATCAGGTAAGCGCAAAGTTTCTCGTTTATATGCTTTACTCACAGGTGTGTGAATTGACCTGGATATGAAGCGTCCGTAGCACAAAATAATATAACATTAGTTTCTAAAGAGATAAGACGGAGCCCTCTCCTCTCCTCTCCTCTCCTCTCTCCTTTCCTCTCCTCTCCTCTCCTCTCCTCTCCTCTCCTCTCCTCTCCTCTCTCCTTCCCTCTCCTCTCCTCTCCTCTCTCCTCGTAAAAAAAAATAAAAAATTCCGCCGCTGCTAGGTGCATATAGGGGAAACACTGGCTTGCTTTTGCAACTTTTGACACCCCAAAATAACGCGGGTTGAAAGGCTTGTGGTGACCGCAAAGGAAGTGTGGAGCTCAATCAACTAGTCCAAG
Source organism: Centroberyx gerrardi (assembly GCF_048128805.1). Taxonomy (NCBI): domain Eukaryota; kingdom Metazoa; phylum Chordata; class Actinopteri; order Beryciformes; family Berycidae; genus Centroberyx; species Centroberyx gerrardi. The sequence goes on along the minus strand of NC_136016.1, from coordinate 8,388,357 downwards.
ATGGCACTATTGTAGTGCTATAAGAAGGCTGCTGTCACTGCTGAGTTCATGGCAGTCAATCTGTCAGTCAGCAGCCTGTTTGCATGTGGTAGAGAGCCAGATCCGAGGGAATGTCCTACAACACTCTTCCCCTACTCAGAGATTAGAGTTCTCAGTTGTCACGGTGGCTGCTGCCCTAACCCAGATAAAGAGCTATCGGCCCCCAGAAGCGTGAAGGTTCTCACTGATTCCAGATAACGGCAGCATCGTTATGAAGTTGAGTCTACCCTGACGTCAGACGGGTAGAAACATCCCTTTGGCAGCAATTCTAATTCCATGAACTAGATACCTCGGTCGACTTCATTGGCATCTTTTAACACAGAAGTGTATGCGATTTGAAGCGAGTGCAGTGGGTGTACCCACCAGGCATTGGAGACGAATGAGGGGCATGTCTTGGTATGCCTCATACGTTTGCTTTACAGTTTCGCCTGTGCAAGAGAAAGCACAGGCCGTTTGCCAAGCCCCAAGGAGAGTGCTTCTCAACACATGCAAGTTTTCCATTCACAAACTGTCACACAAGTTTGAATGGATTTCAAAGGCTGTGGGACTAGGTTAGGCTTTTCTTAATTCTATGTTGTTCAACTTCTGTCATGGAGCCGGGGAATGTTTATAATTACATTATAAACCTCTCCCACTTAAAGCGCTTGGTTTAGATTTGTGGGGAAAAAAACTTCATGCCGTCGCCTGACCGTGAGAAAGATGAGAAAATTGTTGGGATTCTCCTCAACTACAAGTAATGGATCTTGTTTACAGTTTAGAAGAGTGTCAGACTACATTCACTTATAGTAGCCTACATTTTTCATCCCTCTATTGAAGGAAAACAGAAGTGCTCCTCAATGCTCATCATTTGGTGTCGTTTGTGTAGTATAAAGATGGTGTTAAAAAGCTTTTTTACCCCCTCCAACAATGTGGTTTCTTGGGCGAGGTTTCTTTCTTTCCTTGTCAATGCCATCTGCATCCATCACCAAGTCATTACGGGTAATATATAAACGACCGTTTCCTCCACTCCAGCACGTCCCTAGTCTGCCTTGGAACACAGATCTGTGTGGTTAATGGTCACGCACAGTATAGACTGGCCAGACCTATTCCAGCTCCATGCTTTGATCTGTCCTCTTCTATTCAGAGGCCTCCTTGAACTGTATTGCTCTCCTTGTGGAACTCAGTTTATAGCTAAAAACATCCCAGTGTTTAAGTTGTTTTCCTGATGTGATAAGTGTTAGTAATGGAAATCATATGCTGCACGCAAACATCACCTAGTGCCGCCAGTCCGTCAGCCCCCTCAGGGTCTTGTGATGCTGCGTCCCCCCTCAACCCCCCCAACCTCTGATGTTGCCTCTTTTGTTTCCCACGGTGTCTCATCATCTGCACACAGCACTCTTTTGTTTCACAGACACCATCTCTTTCTATTTCTCTCTTCTTTTTTTCTCTCTCTGCAGTTGTTCTGTCATTCAACTGGCTAACAGACACTCTAGCGTCTCTGACCTTGCAGGCCTACCACAATTCTCTGTACACCACACGCTCATTGTTTCATTCCCCTACCTGACTTATCGGGCGGTAGTAGTAAAATCATCTGTGGTGATTATACTCTATAGATTTACATCTGTGGCTAATCAGCTGTTTTACTGTAATCGGTGCGGCACTAATGCGAAGAGGGTTGTTTTGATAACCGCAAGGTCAGCTATTCCCAGCCAGCCCCTGAGGATTCAATTACACAACTTTGACTTTGCTCTGCTCTGCTCTCTGTGTTCCAGTGTGGAACACTTTGAGGAAACTTGCTCTCTCAGATGACCGATAATCTTCCAAATGGACAGGCAAGAGCAAAAACAAGGTATAGAGTTCCACTTTTGGTGACACGGCGGAGAAACCCACGGGCGAAGTGAAAACGCAGCGTAGTTCAACTTACAGACTGCTATATGGTGACATAGGCTATGCTCACACACTGTGACACTGAGTGAGTATTTGCGGGGAATATTTGCTTGCTCACGTGAGAATTAAAGGATGTTGTCAAACCGCCGACCTCCTTTGAATTTCCCCCTTCACAGCCAGCCACGTTAGTAGCTGTTAGAGGGTTTTGCAAGAGTGTTTGTGTGGAGAGTAAACTTCAAATGCCGAAAGACTGAGAGGGATCTGTGTGCACTGAGCTTGAGGACTTAAGAGAGCATTGGGTTTGGTCTGCAGTGATGGTGTGTCTTAGCGCTTGCACCCAGGGGATCCTTGTTCTCCACAATCCAGCTGGATTGCGCTCTGCTTATACGGTAGACAGAATGTTAGAAATGTACCGAATCCTAATCCTTTGCTCATCTTTCTGTGTCTGCCCAGGATTGGACCGAGGAGTGAAGCGCATTCCTTGAGGGGTTGAGGGGTGCTGCCTGTGCATATGAGAAATCAGCCTGCTCACACCATGCCCATCAAGATGGCCTCCAGCCTTATTTGCCTGCACTGGAATGGCTTGGGACAAAGATGTGTGTTGCCATGGTGATCATTTACAAGAAAACACTGGAAAAGAAGGGTGTTGACGATGTAACATCCAAAAGGGCGGATTTGGGCCCGGTGAGAGGTTATTCTCTACTTGTGCATGAATTTTTCAGAGGTTTGTGTTGAGTGTGTGATTGCATGTTTATGTGTATCTCTGCCAACAGGCTTCAGCTGTGCTTGTCAAGGGGGAAAACAACAGGGTGCTGTTATAAATCAAGAAAAATGTTGCCTGCCACATTCATCATGCCACAGCATTTTTATGGCCCTATATTATATTTTCCTATTTTGTCAAAGTTAATCAGAGCTTGAATTTGACAGAGAACCAATAATCAACTTAACTTCCCCTGAGTCAAATTTGTTGGAAAAATCAAACGTGTTGCCTTACGAAATCCCAGGAAATACTGTCAAAAGAATTATTTGGATGTTACGCACTTGACAGAAGGGATGTTTTTGTTGCAATTAATGATGATTGCATTGTAATAGCTCCCAACCGTTATCACCGGGGTGTTTGTCATCTGGTTTGAATCCTCAATGTTCCATTTACTACACTCAAAACAACAATGGAGTATTTTAGTTCCACCCGGCTGGGCAACTCTGACTCATTTTCTAATCAGCATCCATGCAGTAGAAACCTTCTCCCTGCCAGCATAGAGTGAGAAAATTCCCCCAGTAATGTGGACCGTGTTTGCCCTCTCGGCCACGTGAAATGAAGTCATCATGCTCTGGGCTGAGCATCAGTCATAGACATTTATGGTGGAGCTCTCTATCTGTCTCTCTCTGTCTCTCTCTCTCTCTGTTGACTGGCCATGCTTGGTCCTCAGCTCAAAGCAGCTAGTGTCCTCCTTCAACATACACTCTAACGGCACATTTATACATACACAGGCTTTGACTTTGTTAATAGTTTGTGGCTTTTAGACTTTTATTTGTTGATTATTAACTCGTCCCCACAGTGCTGGTAGTTGATGCTAGAATGTCCTATGTTTGCGAGTTTGAGCGGTGAGCTGACGGTGGGTCCTTTCTGCATTTCCGCAGTTCCAGGCACAGACCATGAGCCAGGGGACTGCCCTCTTCTCCTGCGGACTCATGGGTAAGAGTCAGCCCTCTCTGTGACCCCTTTCAGTCAATATACACATTCACACATGCATACACCTCACCCCCTATACTCTCACGTTACATTCGTTCCTTCTTGGCCCATTGTTGTCCTTCATTGTGCCTCACTTCCCATCACAGACTGGGTAAGACCTGTAATTATGTACTCATGACATCCTTCAACAGCTTGCGGGGGCCAGAAAATGTCAGGTGTTTTGCGACAGCCTTGGTTTGGAGGGGTGGTGCTGCATTGTCACCTTTCAGAGAGATGATTGATATAAGAGCAGCCAGCCAGTCCCTGCTGCATCTGGTCGACGATCACACACTATTATGTCAAACATGCCTGACAGGTGTTCCTGCTAAGATGACTGTGCATTAATGACCATGTATTAGCGCCTTATCATTAGCAGCGTTCTCATGGCGCTCCTGCATGCTACAAAGCTGTGGACATTTTGTCACCAAGTTGAATATCTGTTAATGATTTAATTATAGGGTCCCATCCTCCATTCATCTAGCAGTAGTAGGAGTAACAGCCTCTACAGTTTTTGTATTGTAGTTATGTACATGTGGCACATTTCAGATTAATGGTGTTTTATGCTCACAGTAACTTGGCACTGAGTCCATAAGACTGGCAAGGTCCTGGCAGAGAACACCACACAACCAGTAGGTGTTGTTCACGCTGCCCTTTGTTCTTCGCCCTGCCCATGTAAATGGTATTTTGGGGATTTTATCTCCAGAGGAGAAGAATAGACCTTTTGCATACCAGGAGTGGGCAGCGGCCTTGTCGTTCAAGATCTGACTCATGGTTTCTAAAATGGCTGACCCAGTCAGTGATTCAAGAGTGTTTCTGCAAGTGGGGTAGCAGGTGGTGCGCTGTCTGGGCATGGTATCTATGGTGTTGCTGGAGTGGTTAGGGTTAGGGTTAGTGAGTGATGGGTGAGTGATCAGTGTTGGCACATAGCTACCTGGATGGATCTCTGATATAGATCTCTTTAAAAACTGGCTTCCTAGTGCAATTCACACAAGGTAGACTTCACCGATAACCAAGATAATAAGCCTCAGTCACAATGTTTATGATGGGCTATTGACATTTGGTCAACTATGTCTCTGTTGGAACAAGGCTTGATATTGAGTCAGTTAGACATTGAGCCCCATTCTCTTTCCCCAATCAGCTGTGCTGACAGACTGGGTACACACTAAAGCAGTGCCTGGAGCCAGAACAAGCTTTATTTATTCTTGTTTTGGATGCCCTCTCTTCTCTAGGTGGCAGGTGCAGATTACATAAAGCAGTGCATACTGTCAATACAAAGTACACATACTAGGACCAGTGCAGTGACCCAGACTGGAGCAGTCTCTGTCTAATGGGCGTTTTCCATGTTGAGGCTACCACAAATGAAATTAAGTGCACTTGACCTCCCAAGATCATAGAACCCTGGGACTCTGAGCTATTTTCTGTCACCTCAGTTTTGAGGGCAAATGTTGGTCAGACCTCCATACCTAAAATGCTTCTCATACTGAGTTTAACTATTCTAAGCTGGAGAGACCTGCAATTAACTCTCGATCCATAAATCATTTAGGGTATTTGTGGTCGTCGTGTTGATATTCAGGTCAGGATCTTGACTTGTTTGGTCCTCGATCATCTGATCTGATTTTTATTTGGATTGGATTTATTTGGATGGAATTGAATTATTCAAAGTATTACTTTTGCTCTTGTACAAAGGGCACATATGTAAGTGGAGGTTCTCAGTATTTTTCCCTTGTTTTTTAGGATAGTAGGTTATTCAATTGAATTGAATCTGGCTTTTTGTTGCAGAGACGAGCCGGTGGCGTGAGGTGGGTCGGGGCTGTGCCATACAGCAGAGGCCAGTGGGGGCCAGCCTGGAGAGCCTGTGGGACGTCCTGCCAGAGGTGCATCAGAGTCCTGCCCATTGGGGTTGGGAAGTTGGCACTACCTCGAGCACCATCACCAGCTTGCTGCAGGATCTCAGTCTGACTGAGGCCGCGTCCTCGCCCTCCACCGCGCCCCCCAGCAAGCGGCAGTGCCGCTCCCTGTCTTGCTCAGAAGAGCTGGGTGGTTGCCGCTCTGCCTGGCGCCCCCAGGGCTCCCGGGTGTGGACAGCAGTGGAGAAGAGGAGGTGCCACAGCGGGGGCAGCGTCCAGCGCGGCGGTGCCGGGGCCGCGCAGGTCGGCTTCCCGGCCATGCAGCGCAGCTCTAGCTTCAGCCTGCCTGCCCGCTCTAACACCCTTGAGTTGCCGTGCTTCGCCCAGCGGCTGCCCTGCCCCTCTGCCTTCACCGGCCTGACTCCTTCCTCCTCCGTGTCCCTGTCCTCCGAGCCCCCAGCGCAGCCCCTCTACCTCTCTCATGAACAGATCTGCCTCCCTGAGCCCCGCGGGCCCTCGCCGCCCAGCTCCCCTGACTCCACTCCAGAGCTGGAGCGCCGTGGCGGGCAGGGGGGGTTGGCCCGCAGCCGCTCACAACCCTGTGTCCTCAACGACAAGAAGATCGGCATGAAGCGCAGGAGACCGGCCGACACACACAAACAGAGGCCTTCCCTGGACCTGGCCAAGATGACCCAGGTTGGTATTTAAAACTGCAGCTTTTGACTGTAAAACAGATCGTGCAGCAGATAAAGTACAACCTCTGTCAGTTTGTTTTAAAAGGTCAGGAATATATGTATCCTTTGTAACATCATCTGATGCCTGTTATATAATCTTTATTATCTTTTTAAGTTAACAGTATATTTAATGTCGTACCTGAGTATAACATTTTATTTAATTTTCCACAAGCTATCTTCATAGTCCTTTCCATTCCACATTGTAAATGACTTCTTCGTCTGTGACATTTGAACCCGTCATAGTCCTCGTTTCATGGTCTGGGCCAGTTTACCTCTGGATGGCTCTCCTTGGGTCAGAGACAAGACCCTCAGGAAACGGCCAAGCCAGCTGGAAACTCTGCTAGGTCAATCAGTCTCACTAACAAGAGCTAGTAGTTGCAGCAATTTGTTCCTTCCATGTTGGATAAACAAACACTTCAAAGGTCATGCCATTGTGTCCTGTTCTCCCCCAACACACCTCAAAGTGTTTCTGCAGGCACTATCATTAAATGAATGCAATCTTTCATGCAGGCCTGTTCTGGGTCACATTCCATTATGTGGGTGTGTATTTGTACTTGCTGAATTGGACAGAGTGTGAAGTAAAGCATTGCCTTTTTTTTTATTTGTGTTACTGGAGTAAGAAATGGTTCATCAAGATCAAAGTGTCAGCGAAGAGGTAAACAGCAGGACAGATGAGCTTTTGTTCATAAAAAGAGATGTGTGTAGTACTGGATCATCTTGGCACATATTCCTCTGTTTCCTCTTCATGGTGTTATGTAACCAGTGACTGTGCTGAGTTTTATCCACTTATGGAGTAAACCATGTTTCAACCGACAACCTGTTATGTCTGTACATCCTGGCAGGCTTTTGTCTGTTTGCCTCATAAGCACACACACACACACACACACATAGTAATGTTTCACACGTACACTGACTGGATCGTAAACACAGGGCTGGACTTGGCCCCTCTGAGAAAGTCACCCAGAGTTCAGCAGTGTCTTAACAACAGGGCTGCTGTGACACGACAAGCGGACGCCACACACACTCCAAACAGGGAGGAGGTCAGCGTGGAGAAAAGAGGCGAGGCAACCAACAATATTTTTACAGCGAAACTTCAGGGTGCTGAGATTGTTAGCACTGGGTCTTTTCCTGCTGTTCATCATCTCAGTGCAAGGTTATCTGCATTGTTTTTCTCTGTTCCTCTATTTAGAACGCACAGCTGTGACATAGGCTTTCCGCTCAGGTAGGAGAGCGCTGCCTTTGAAACCATGAGACGCCGTTTTATGGCTTCATACGAAATAATCAGATTTGCTTTCATTGATACGATTATGTTTTTTTTCAAAGATCTTCTTTAATTCCTGTCAAGTGACTCTGGTTTTAGAGGCAAGCCCTGGGGAAAATGATTTCCAGACATCTTGGCCCGGATACATGCAACCAAACCCAGAGGAATATACTGTAGCTCTCATCTGGTCTGTAGAGCTACTGTGGCATGCAGCCTTTTAGTCCGGACAGAGTGTTTAAAAGTAGAAATCGGAAAAGTATGCAGCCCTGAATAGCCAGGGGAGTTCAGTGGAAGCAAAAAAGGAGTACATATTAAGATGAGGGTCAACTGTTGGCTAGTCCTATTGTTCATAGCATAAACTTGCTTGTCACTCAACATAAGTGCCTCACTTTTACAAAGTCACCCTACCATTCAAAGATTCGTCATAGTGCTGAGTGTCTCTGAAGTGTCCTCTCATCCACACCCCATGGTGGTATGGTTTACCCAGGGTGAAACTGCTACCCTCTGTGTGGCTGGCTGCGGCTCTGTGAATGTCAGGAAGTAGAGCAGCTGTGGCAGAGATTATAGATCGTCGCACAGGGGATGCGTGTTGGGTAAAGAGATATTGATTTCTGTAAATTCAGCTCAGTGGGTGGATTGCTGCCACAACCGGGCCTCATGAGCTATTGATCAGGTTTTATTGACGGAGAGTCAAGGTCATTATGGATGAGGAGCCTTTCTGCTCTCCTCTCCATTTCACCATTCAAGAGGGATGTGATAGTATGATGCAGGCAAACTGGACACCAGCAGTGTTTGTTAATGACCCTCATTCTAATGTGGTACAGTAACTGTGAGATGAAACTCTATCGAAGAGCATAGCCGTCCCTTTCCTTTGCCCTTAATATCTAAGTATAAAAGCCCAAAACTCTTCCTCTGTAGAACACTTCCTCTGTTGTAAGATAAAAGCTATTCTTGGTATGGCTAAACACAGCATGTTGGTGGCCCTATTTTGCTAAGGCCCGGACTATTCATGGCCTTTATCAGTTTGGTCCCAGGGTCTGGGCCAGAAATCTGACTCTGTCCAGACTGAAGAGCTAATGCAGAGGGCAGCGATGCGATGCTGGCTTGCTCGGTGCTGACAAATGTACCATGTTGACCAGAGCCAAGTAAAACAGCAGGGCTCCTTTGATCTACTGCTGCTCCGGTGCAGAGCCCTTTCTTACTGCTGGTGGCTCTGGGACATGGATCATAACTTTCCACTGACACCTTCCTTCTCCTCCAGCCTTATTCATAGCTCTAGCCAACTCAGTAGTCTTCATATTCCAAGATCTGAGCTATTGACGAGTGATAAATCCTGAATGTGCACACATGGCTCTGCGTGAATGCATTTTACTTTGTTCGTCTGCTTGTCTGTGTCACTCTCCTCAGTGTGAGTTGCATCCCTTACAGCTCCACGCCTGTTGAGTATTACATAAGAACACAAGTGATGGAGGTTTTATAGAGGGCCTATTCTCCTGTGTCCTTTTGGCCTAACACGGTAGAGGTCAGGCATGAGAGACAGCTGTCCTGCCTACTCCACATTAGCTGTCCAGAGTGCATAGGCCTCTGTAATACAGCCTCCCACTCCGCTGAGCCCAGCTGTCGTGGGCCTTGATACGCCTGCAGCAGCGCTGGCACATGTGGATTTGCCTAAGGAATTTGCTGGGTTCCCCAGATGTATGTGTTCATTGTGCAGCACCAGTGAAAGGCCAGCAAAGTCGAAAGGCTGACATGAGTGATGTCTGCCCTCCGGGTATCTGGCCACTTGCTGCCTGGACTCCCGCTGGACCTCAATTTGCACGCTCAGTTCACATTGCTTCACTCATCTAACTACCAGTTGCTCCAGTATGTAATGCAGGCTAAATTTATACCCTAATAGTCTTGTTACTTTTTTTTTTGTATTATATTGGTTGTTGCCAAATGTCCATCTTTGACATGTCGGTCACATACTGTATGCATACAGTAGAGGAATTGTATTCAGAGGATGGCTGAATGCAGTTAGACTTGTGTTTGTGTCCTAGTGAGGGACATAATCTAACATGAGGGAAATATTTTTTTGATTTGCTAACCAAATAAGCCATTACTGTAGAGACCTGTGTGGAAACATGCCAATAGACAGTATGGGGACTGACACTATGCAACATGTTTGATTTCCTACCAGTCCAAAGATTTTACATGCATGTGAAAGTTTATGCTTGCTTCTCTGAGAACCACATAATTATTTTTCTAAACAAATTGTTCTTTCTGCCTTTCCACAGAAACTTCGGAATTTCCACAGCCTTAGCTGCCCTGGAATCACAGGGGAAGACAGCTGCCAGTCAAGCCAGGCCCTCCCCATTCTCAGGAGCACAGCCCAATGTGAGACCGACTTCTTGTCTGTGAGTGAACAGGGCTTGGAGGACGTTCAACCCCGGACCAAAGAGGGCGAGATCATCAGGAGCGGGGCGGCGGACCCCACCATCGAGGAGCTGGACTGGAACTCCCCAGACTACGGCGACGTGACGGCAGGGACAACCAATGGGAAGGACCGTGAGCCCCTGTGGGCGGGGCTGTGTAGCACAAGGAAGGACATGTTTCAGCTGGGAGGCGAGCTTGACATTGAGCAGATTGAGAGGAACTGAGCTGAACTGCCTCCCCTCCAGGGGTTAAGGGACTGTGAAAGTTGATCACTAGGTGGTACAGTCAGTAAACTGTGCTGATAGTCTTAAGGACAAAGCAAGTGGATAGCTAATGCGGGGAGCGCCCCAGCACTTGCCTTGACTTTTTCCTCAAGGAGAGATTGAGCAGGAGCTTTGTGGGGACTGTGTGCAGTCAGAAGCTACTTCCCCCTGTGCAGGATCTCAGATGTGTCTCAGGACAACAAGGAAGTCTGTGGGGTGGGGGGGTGAGGGAACCGTTGTACTGGGGTCTTAAAGCATTTCTCTGTAACCCTGATTACCTGTCATTGTACTAGGTATGGAGAGAATACACAGTAGGTTTGTATAAATTCTCTGCACTAGAAATAGTGAATGTTTCTCTGACGTTCTTCAATAGTACATGGGTACATGATGGACAGACACGGAGACTACTTTGAGAGCTACTGTTAGTAAAGGCCCTTTCACTCTTAACTGAGCAATGAGCTGCACGCACACACAACCCATAAAGTATATTGATGAGCTTAACATTTCACACAGTAACATCGGACTATCCTCCAAGATCTATGCTCCTCTTTGTTTGAGAGAAACTTAGTGATGCTAATAGCGTTAATATTCTTTCTTTTTACAATTTGTAACTACAAAGCTATGTAAAACATGAACATATTTCTATACAAATAAACACAGTTTTAAATGTGTCATTTGTAATCATGTTATTTCAGTGTCTTTACTCACAAAATTTGGGATGCCAAGTGTATGGGCTGTACCTTTTTTTTTTTTTTTTTTTTTTTTTTTTTTAGGGGTTTATGGAGAATGTCTGTATTAGCAGAGCACATGCATTAACAGCAAGGTTATTGTTAGAGATGTCTTTAGTGCAGCAACGCAGGCTGACCCAATTAAGCAGCAGGAAAAGACAACAGTAGTAGTAGTAGTAGCAGTAGTAGTACTGTGAGAGGCCTTCACTTGACGGACACCCTCTGATGAGCCTGTGTTTGTGTGCTGAAGCGGGGAGTCGGCAGGGAGGACGCCAGGCAGGGGTGGGAAGTCCGGTCCCCATTTCTTTTTTTTCTTTTTTCTTTTTTTATGGCGGGGTGGAGTGGTGGAGCTTGAGCGGTGGTTCACCCCAGAGACCTCCCTCCCTCCCTGGGCTGGGAAACAAAAGGGGCTTTTTCTCTGAGGAGCACAGTGACGTGGGAGGCGGCTGTGAATGTGGGCCATGTGTCAGGACTGCTGCTGCTGCTGCTGCTGCACTGTTTCTCTGCTGCCTGTGCAAACCTCTAGCCTTTTACTGTCTCTGGTTTTTGTTTTGTTTTGTATCACTGCTCCACTACAGCTGCTGGTTCAGAAGGTGCCATTGGGGAAACGAAAAAAAAGTCCCCTCATTAAGGACTGGCTGAGTAATTTGAGGACTGGTTGACACACTATACCCCAGGCTCAAATACCACACAAAGCATAATTGTGGGCTTAAACTTGCCTAAAAGGCCAACGTATTCTTGTAATGGACTAGATTATGCTGTCGTCTGGAGTATCTGTATGCCTGCACAGTGAGGACGTCTTTACGCTGTCACCGAGCTGCCTGCGGTGCACACAAGCCGCCTCTTTTCACTGGTTGAGCCTGGTCGGGGTAATGAGTTGAGAAGGAAGCGGGTAAACAGAACCCTTGTAAACGTGCTGCGCTGCAGACAGAGAGACCCGAGGGCCCCCCAACCTTTAATCAGCGGAGTGACAGAAGTGAAAGGAGGCTGTGTTCTGAGAAGAAGATAGGAGCACAACAGGAGGGGCATGCCATGGCGCTGTTCTGCAGCATGTCTGTCCAGGACCCCCACCAGCACTGACAAAACAGGGTGGGGGTCACTGTTGCATTGTTGTTGGGGGGTTATGCACAGTGTTATGTGCTCTGATGAGAATTCGTACCACATTTAATTGAGCTGTTACTGACAATATATACCCCACAGTGCTGATGGGGTCAGATTTGTCAGGTGTATTGATACTACATAACATATTAGCGGTGTTGTAACTACAAAATTGATTACAACAGTTTTCTTCTGCATGGCAACAACTGAAGAGTTCTATTCAAATATGCCACATATCCAGTTAGAAAAAATACAGTACCTGAAGTTCATCAAATCCAATATCTCAAGTACAGACACAGCAGCACCATAATTTGTTTTCATTTTGTGCTATCAGTCATTTTGTAAGAGTAGCTTTTTTTTCATCTCATTTTGGAACTAAACTCTTAACATAAACACAATCAAACGCGTGTATGACATGAAACTGAATGTAGGCCCTGGTTCTTCCCTCATGCGGTCGGGGCGAACAGACACTCTCCGCCAGAACCACCCGGCCACAAAACATTTCCAATTGAGCAAGTGGCGTCTGAAGCTTTTTTCATGAAACTGAGGAGCTGTGTCAGCTGATTCCTGGATGCACACACTCTACCTTGAGCTCCACTGGAGGTCTACTGGATATTTGCCTCCATATACACTGTGGGTAGGATGAGTCATTGAGCATGCACATTAAAAGTCACCGTATGGTTTTTGAAGATAGTTGCTAGTTGCTGCTAGTTTTGATTGGCTCATGCAAGGCCAAACCTGAGACTAAGTGTGAAATTTCACAAAACATTTTTTTTTAAAGTTCAGTCAGTGTTTTGTCTGAACAGCAACAGTCCGCACCCAGAGGCAAGAGATGTGTCAAGGTCATACAAGCCTACTCCCATCAAATGGGGGTTAACTGACACATGCTCTGTTTGATTTGTTGAGTTATCTAGGAGGTGTCCCTTCAGTGAGGGGATTACTGGATCTAGGGTGTGAGCACTCACCTTGAAAGGCTTGGCTTTTACAAAAGGCAATCGGACACCTCCATGGGAGAGAGCAACGCCCCGCCGTATTAGAGATGCAGCCTCAGATCTGAGGTCAGCTCAGCTCTGTTTCAGAGATAAGCCTTCCAACCTCCTGCAGACTGGTGTCTACACTCCCTGGGACAGTTAGTATACACTACACGTGACATATGACCGCCCCCTTCACCCAAATCGTACACACACGCTCAAGGATGACATCACGGGGTCGCGCTTTGTGTCTGGGGAGACGAGTCTCCCAGGCTTCAGTGGACAGTTGAGTAGGGGGTCGTGTCCCTCGAGGGGCCCGTGACGCCCGCGACCATGTCAGCAGAGTACAGACCGCTCTCTGTATGAACTGAGACGCTTCTCAGATTGCTTGTAAAGACACTGAGGGAGAGGGAGGGAGAGAGAGGAGAGGAGAGGAGAGAAGAGGGCAGGGAGGGAATTCGGGCCTCCCATCCAAACCCAAAGAGTTCTGAAGTCTCCTCCTCCCACTCCATAGAGCGTTGTCAAAGTGTTGTTGGCACAGCTGCCCACAAGGGAAGGAGAGTGATGAAATGTGGGGAAACCATGTGGCTTGGCGAGCGAGAGCAGGAGGCCTCCTCATGGACCATTGCTCCACACACAAAAGGGAGGGGACAAATAATGTGCTGCTATCAAAACAAGCGCGTGTTTCCACGGGTAACGGCGGAATCCGAGCTGCAGGTGCGCGCCGCCGTCTGGTCAGCTGACCCGCCGTTTCCTGTGGAACAGGAAGAGCCAAACGAGTGCAGATGAAAGCTCAAGGTAACACACAGCTGGCAGTTGTTAAGGTGGGTGAACGCAGGTGCGTTACAAGAGCAGCAGTGTGCGTGCCGTGTAAAAGGAGCCCAACGCAAACAGATGACATAAAAATATATATGAATGTTGGCTCAAAGACACACTGCAGCAGTGTGTATGCACTCTGCAGACTTGGAGAGCGATCTCCAGGGGCCCCATCTAAAAATGTTTGACTTTATCCTAGATTTCATTGTATAAACATTCCAGCAAATAAAATAAAAACAAATTTAGGTTATATCTATGGCGTTCATACCATGAATAAAGCTCTAAATTAAGTTTAGTTTTGGATATATCGCAAAAATTTTAGAATTTGGATATTGGATTTTAGCATTGACATCTTTTCCACATAAATCACAACTGTTATAAATGAGGCCCCAGGAGAGTGTTAGGGCTAGATGCTGGAGATTAGGCAGGACACATTTAACACAGAGCCACATTCTCCTGTTCCTCCTGAGAGACACGCTACGGGCTCCGTGTCCCCGAGGTGTCAATCAGCATAAAATGGAAATGAGATCATCAGCTTAATGACCTGAGGTTGGAGAGGGGAGAAGAGGAAAGCAAGGGTGGGGATACTCTCACAGACAGAGAGAGTCATACTCGTGTTATGCTATGATTACAGCAGCAGATATTTAAAGATAAACATCTTGCTGAAGTGTGCCCCTACTCAATTCCACTTATTGAGAATGACATTTCTGACGTGAATGCCAATATTGGATCGTGAAGCTGAGAAATTATATATGGTCAGATACAGGAGTTCCCAACTACTGCATTGTATCTGAATACAGACTTTTGTTTAAATTTGCAGATAAAAGAAAAGCTACCCCCCCCTGAGTAACACTAAATAGAACTGTGCGCACTTAGAGGAGGATATGCATGTCAACAGTGAGGTTAACTGCGGTCATATAATAGTGAGTAAACAACGCTCAACAAAATTCTGATGCGAAAAAATGAAGTACAAAGGTCACAAACTCCCAGCAGGAGAATCACCAGAGCAAGAACAAGGGCTACGGTCAGCCGAGGACTGGACCCAGTGTGAAGGCTGTCAATACTGGCCAGTAGCAGTGAGGTCATACATGCCCAGACATGTCCGCCAAAATGAGGTCATCTCTGTTATGTGAAAGGTAATCTTGCCTTCAGTCTACTGTCACAGTGAAGTAATCAATTTGCTGCACTCAAGGAGGAATAGATCACTGTTTACCTGTCATGAAGGGCCTCCAGAGGTAGACTGGCCCCAGTTTGTAACTTTGCTTGTGTGAAATGGGTGGATGTGTGTGTCAGACACCCAGTGATGATGGACCTGCTGAATGTGCACCTAGTGCTGAAAACTGTGGCCTGCATCACTCAGCATTGGTGTCCTCACATAAACTGGAAAAAAACATGAAAAGTTCTGATTTAGCCAAGTGAATTCATTTAAGACCAGTCAACCACATGTTTAATATCTTACAACAACATAATGGACACAACACTGGGTCAAACAATGTGTAATCTGTTAGAATACTGGGTACCACTGTGATGAACAGCTGCTAGTACTTTGCCGTGTACATTAATATTTATTTCCCAATCAGAAATAGGAGTGGTGCTCTAAGGTTACGACCGGGCCCGGCTCAGACGGAGTTTCATAATACTTTGTAGCATTTCATTACCTTTAATTGCCCAATAACATTCATGCTTGTGCCAGCAAATGGTGAAGTGAACCAGAAAGACCTCAATAAATCACTTGGCAATGTTCTTTTGTTCTTGATGAATCTATTTGGTGCGCTGAAACCTTGGGGGCACCGATGGAGAATCATTTGTTTTCTGCCCCAGTTCCAGAGGCCTCAACGACCCAACTGGCGTGGACTGGAGCCCAACAACCAATTTTTTCCCCCCCTTCATTATTTGATTCAACTTCACTGGGGATATTGTGAATGCATTACACTTGCCTATAATTAGTAACAATTAAATTAACAATTAGTAATATAACAATTATATGACAATCCCGGTCTGAAGCTTACAGTGGAGCAGATAAAGGGAAGCAGTTGCAGATTTGCGATGCTACAGTCTGATGACAGAGAGCTCATTTTGTCTTTGTTTTCCAAGTGGGAAACGTGAGCTCAAGGACCGGCATAAATCATCACACTCTGCTGGGTTCTGCCTTTATCGTCTCTCAGCCCCACTCATTTCCCATTCCCAGCGATCTGTTTTTGTAAAACAAAAGCTGCTCTGATATGAATTCCACTAAAAATCAGGGCCAAGGCTATATTTTCCCTTAGCACGTTGAGACCTTGAGCTCTTGTAAAAACGTTCTGTGACAATGGCTCCAACAAAGATTTGGCAAAACAAATCAAAACAATGAGGAGAGAAATATTTTTAACAGCTCAAAATTGCATTGTTCTCCTTTATTTCAATACTCTTCATGGTACTCAAAGTCAAATACACTAAGGACTCTCTCCACTACATTTATTAAGGTTGTGATGATTTGTGTGAAGGGAGTGAGTGATGATTTGACATACATATAATAGGCTGTGACATTGACATTGACATTTAGTATAGGTTCACAATGCTCTACAGCTACATTTTAGTTTGACTTCAAAGAGACGATGATTGAGAAGAAAGATGATTGTCTTTTCATATACAGTAGCTCAGCAAGGAGCTGACTGAGTGACAATTAAGGAGGGACTCCAAACACACATTATTACTTTTCCCTTCTGACTGTCAGTCAACCGGTTATAGGCACATTAAGTAAACATGAGGTATTTTATCTATGCCAATCATCTACTGACAAATGCAGAGTACAGCTCTACAGTGTTCAGGACTATTTCTTCTACCTTTCTCAAATGGCTCTATGTCTAGACCTGGGTATTAGTATTTTGCAAAAAAATAAGTTTATGCTTTTTATAATCTGTTTCTAGATGGGTGGGGTTTTCCATATGGACAATACAATAAGTGCCAGTTTTGACAATTACAGAACTGTAAAACTCATTTTAGGATACTGCTCTGCAATTGACAAGTTACCTGAATTGTCCTGAGACAGTTCACCCTACCCATCTGGCACTGCAATTAGGTTTAAACAAATGCTAAGAACTATTTGCAAATACTATTGGGCCCAAGTCTATGTCACTGGGTCCCACTCGGCCTCCCAGTGTCGAGGACGTAGGGGGAAAGGGGGACGGAGTGAGTGTTGAGGACGAGGGGCTCCAGTGTGGTGTGGCTCCGGACTCCGCTGCCTTGCACTCAGTGTCCCCTCTGACTCAGGATCATGTCCACAGCCTGGGCCAGGTTGTCTACAGTGCCATCGGCCGTCACCGTTGGGTGCCTCTCATCACTGGGCCTGCAGGAGGAGAAGCACGGGCATGCTTTAGGACGAGTCACATAGGAACAAATGGGAACAAACAGCAGCCACACAAGGCAGTAGACAAGGAGGCAAAACAGCCTGATGCAATCAGACACATTAACAATACTGAAGACAGAAACCATCAGAATGGATCAGGATGGGACAGTGTAAGATGGATCAGGATAAGACAAGATGGAACAGAATTGAACAGAATTGCACTACAGAATGGCTTGTTAGCTTATGGGATATGTCCTACAAATGAATGGGGTCTAAATACGTTCACTCAGAATGATTATAAGAGCTCACTTCAGATCAACAAAGAGTGAGCAATGCACTAAAACTGTTATGGCTTTCCAATGTAAATTTTTTCACTGTTGACATCTCCTCACTTAAGAGGTGTCTGTGCAGCTGCCTGCCAAATAGCTCCTGCAGTGCGGTGCATCTGTTTTCTGTCTCTATCGCCCACCCTGTCACACACTGTTCCAGTGTTTTCTAATATGTCTGTAGGCAACTGAAACAGACCAACTGGGAACTTAAATGAGAATTGCTAATTCCAAAAATAGTGATACTAAAAATAGAACTAAAAACGAGAATACTTTTGTGAACTAGGCTAAAAACAATCTGGTTTCAGCCTGGTTTCCCACATAGTGGAAAAGCTGTTACAGGCATCAGGCGGCAGTGCCTATCTCCCCCTGGCTGCTGCCATTGTTTGGCCCAGGCCCCAGTGATGGATGCAGATACGGCTGTTTAATCAGCTGGTAGGGGAAATGTGATCCATTTGGCACGGCACCAGGCCCAGGCCAGCATGCAGGACCCTCTTCCCCCCAATCAGATCAAAAGATGGAGACGCCCACTCCATTCATCTGCAGGACTGCCCAGGTCTCCTGCCCATTTATGAAGTGGCGCCTATAGATCCCCCCCGACCGGGCCCTGTGTGCTGCCTCTGTTCCCCAGTCACGGGCCGTGAGCAGGGCCTCTCCGAGACACAGGAGCTCCAGATGGGGAGGCTTTGTCTGGCCCTGGGCGTGCGGCACACAGCACCATTAATCCTGCCCTCTGAGAGCCTGCATGGGCCACGGCAAATATTTGTGAGCTGCCCGAGTGTAGAGAGGGAGAGAAAAGGCAGGGGGATGAAGAGAGGCGGCGAGGTGCTGAATACTGAGGCGCTGGTGAATATGGAGGAGCTGTGCCATGTGTTTACGCATGTCTGTCAGCCACCAGCGTTGAGGTTATGTGAGCTGCTCCGCTAATGGTCAGGGTGTTATGTCTCCTGTGCTGGATTACTCCCGCACCCTTTTCTACCCGGGGACTGATTGAGTTCACACACACACACACACACACACACACACACACACGCAAGATGGTCAGATGGCTATTGTGTTTCAAGCAGCAAAGCCAAGAGCGTCAACCACACCGTCTCCCTCTCTCTCCGACCTGATGCTCCTCTAAATCTGCCATGGCCTCTTCCTTTAGATATGCATGCATGCCTGTGCGTGTGTGTGTGTGTATGTGTATTCATTTTGCCGCTTTCCTCCCATTGCCATGAATAATGAAGGAGTAACCAGGTCAATGTGACCATGCAAAATTCAGCACAATGCAGCTAGTGTTACTGATGAGGTAATGTTCTGTGGCTCACGGCAGGTCCTCCAGGTCAATGCAATATCAATACACGTGAACAGATAGGCTCGGTCCCCAAGCCTGACTGACACAACACAGGCTCGCTGTCTACACGCAGGGATGAAGTCAACTATGAGGTAAGGTGAGAAGCAGCCAAGAATTTAGTTCAACACAGCTGCCACCATGTTGAAAGACCTCACAACTTTACCAGAAAGTTATCAGTAAATGATCATGGGTTTTAGGGGGGTGTGGGCAAAGGACTGGGGAAGCAATATGGAATTTTGAATGGACTTGGTTTCTGTTGAGGCGTCCGTCCTTTAGGTTATATGTATGGCTGTTAATCATGGGTTGGCTTTCATAGGATGAGACACTACCACTAAAGCCTTCTCATCCCAAACAATCACAAATCAGAAATTCCTGCTCTATCTGGTTGTTATTTCTGGAACAAGACTATCACCCAACAAATCATCTTGATCATTATGCAGTGTGCTACATACGCCCCTAATCCCCTACAAAGGCTACGATATGACAGTGGATTTAACAGTCGTGCCAACTGGCCTTGGGTAAGTGGGTGTGATGTATATACTGCTAAGGCAAGGGTTAGATTATAGTGGCTTAGGGAGTGTCATATGGGTAGATATATACTGTGATACACGGCTCTATAAAACGTTGGCATGCATTTTTATGAGGGCAGACTGTACCTCCTTTGAACGAAAGTGAATAGGAACGGCCCATACAGTCAATGTGTTTGTGTGTGCTAGTCAGCTGGGAGATAGAGAGAGAGACCGAGAGAGAGAGGGGGAGAGAAAGAGAGAGAGAGAGACGTGTGGTGTGGGACAGAAAGAAGGGGGGCGGTGGTATTCAATAGTATGACTTCAGGGCAGCTCCTCCTTTGTTTTCCTCAGTAAGTGATATATTCAGTCCATTGTCAAGGTAGCTGACCGCAGGGTGAAAGGCCTGACAGCCTTCACTTGGGTTATCTGTTAATGCTTAACACACACACACACACACACACACACAAAGATGCACACGTGCTCACACACACATATAAACACAGACAGACACACAGAAGGAAGCAAAACTGTAACGCAACTTACAGTTCCCTCGACCTTTTCACCTTTGCTGAGTATGCTGTTTACTTGACACACCACAGGTGTGATGGGACTACAGATAAAGCATGTCATGAGGGGGCCGGATGCCGGATGATAAGAAAACAGTTCAACCTCAGTCAGCAATACAATACACTTTTAGGTAAATTTGATTGGCAACACAGTCCGTTATGCGGGAGCTGGCTTGGCACACATCGCAACACCTTGTTTTCAGGAAACATTTGAATAGACTTTTGACCCCGTGTCTCACTTTGAATGCCTGTTGCTGAAAGTGTTGACCCAAAACATTGCTTCGTATATCATATAATGATGATGTAAGATCTATGTAAAAATGTAAGATCTATAATATGTCTTTCCTAGTCTGTGCGGTATCCTGGCTTTGCAGTGGGGAATCACATTTATGAGGACCACGATGCTGAAAGGAAAAGAGTCCGCCTGCCAGGGAGAGACGGAAAAACACTCAACCCAGTATGTGTCGTAGAAGTGTGTTTTTCATACCAGGCCAGTGAAGGCACGTTTAGCCAAAACACCGCCTTTTCTCACACGCATGGGTGAACTTTGGCATGAAGCGTGAGATAGAGTCCAATGGGCACCGAGCAGACTGTATAACCATAACACGGGGGAAGGCGAACGCGGCCACGGCCCTTTATGTTCGGCCGAGCCTTGTGGGTGACACCAGATACGAACTAACACGAGACAAAGCTTTCTCTCCCTGCCTGCGGGGGAGAGGAGGTGTGGAACTGCGTGTGTGTTTGCTCCTCCTCCTCCTCCGTGCCGGCGCAGGAGTCTTGGCCTCGAGGGTGAGAATGTGATCACAGTTTGACTTCTCTGTTGTAAATAAAAAGCCACGGGAGAGATTGATGGTGTATCAGGATCCTCGGAGAGAGAGAGGACGACCCCGGCCAGTTAAGATGTTCCAGACTGGTTTTATCATTATCCTCTTCTTCTCTCTTTCCCTCTCTGTCTCTCTCTGCCTGATATTAATAGAACCCATACAACACAGCAATAACACCCGTAAAATATTACAGCAGCTGCAGCCTCTTGAGCAAAACAGCCCAATTGAACTAGAGGAACCACCATATTAGTGTGGATTAGATGCATGTTATGGCAACAACAACAGCAGATGCGAAGCTGGAGCCCTGCGTAGCCTCTAGCGAGTTTGCACCCATGCGGTAACCGTTATGGCTTTACTGTACAAAGGCTATATAATGTTGAGTCATGCCCGGCAAACAGCTGCGCTACGGTTTTCACACATTAGACAGATAACGGTTCTTTCCAATCGAGGAGGACACAAAGGGGGATTCCCCGGTAGCAGCAGTAAATAGAACCACTCGCTTTTTCCATCCCGTAGCTCTCTCTGAAAATCTCTTGTGAGCCTGAGTGGTGCGTGTGTGTGTGTGTGTGTGTGTGACAGAGAGAGAGACACAGAGAGAGAGAGAGAGAGAGAGAGAGAGAGAGAGAGAGAGAGAGAGAGAGGGAGAGGGAGAGAGAGAGCACGCTGAACTATCAAAACCACCTACTGGAAACTTTCTGTCCTTCCCGACCACAAACACATCCGAGGTTGAACGAACAGGAGGTAAAACCTAAGCGTGCTTTCTTCCTCTCCGAGACATTGCACAGTTGCACTTAACACCGACTATTCCTCAGTTTATTCTCAGAAGACAAAATCCCCACAGAACTGAAACTCGTGTCATTATTTTTTTTTTTTTACGGCTGTCCTCTCTGTGTTGCGCTCCTCTATATGCAGGGCCCCGTGTGACCCAGATCAAACCACTCTCTTTTCATCAGCATGTTATTAGCAGAGCTGCTGAAGAACTGCTGAGTGTGTGTGTGAGCATATGAGTTTTGTTTGTAGAGAAGTTAGTGCTAAGGGAATGCTGAATCACCCACCTCCTGCAGAGAGTGCACATCTGAACATTTTGCACACAAATGCACGTGCAACCAAGCTCACACACACACACACACACACACACATACACACACACCATTAGAAAAGAAAAGGCTCCAGCAGAAACCAGGCAAGGGCCCAAGTCCCCCCAGCCCCCCAGCCAAGCAGCCTGCCTATTGGTAATTGCAGGAGGGATTGGATCCCTATTGAAACGGCTAAGGGCCTGTGTTCATGTATTTAAGAGGCAGTGCTACGTTTCAGCCTGCCATCTGTGGGCTTTAGCTCTCCGTTTCTCTTCCTCTACCCCTCTGACTCGCTCTCTTTCTTTCTCTTTCTCTCTCAGGGGTGGAAAAGTACCGTCGGAGGGGCTCGGTGGCGCAGGCCCGCGCTGCTCCTTTGTCTCGCCGTGGGAGTCTGGTCTCACTGTGAAAAAAAGCTCCCGTTAATTATTAATATCTCATTGACTTATAACACACGGCAGGCTTTAGAGGAGCCTGCAGGCGGGGGGAAGCTGTCACCCCGCGGTGGTGAGGGATGGCAGGCCAGGCTCGGGGCACCCAGAGGAGCCTCGTCAAGCTCTTTAACCTCTCCGCGCAGTTAATGCCACATCCATCTCCGATCTGTGCTGGGTCAGCGTCACGTTGTTATCAGAAGTTAGGTTTGATCACAGTTACATCTGATGCAAATTGAAGGTTCAAGACACAGCTAGAAAGAAAAATAGAATGATACTGCCGACACAGAGGGAAGAACTAGTCTATTTACTACTTAAGTTCTTAACTTTGTTGTCCCTTGCTTATTATTAGTAAACTAGACAACATTTTGAAGGCCTAAAATATAAAAATATGAATGTAGGAAGAGAGAGAGAGAGACTGAGGAAATAAAGAGAAGGCGGTGTTGGGTCTGAAGCTGATAATAGAGCGCTGGCTGGATGAGGGAGTCATTCCCAGAATTGATTGTGTTTATATTCAGCACAAAGCTGCCGATTCCGATCCATGGCTACGGCATGAAAACACAGATGAGATTGTATGTAAGTTAATTAGCGGGACTGTATGGAGATGGGATCAATGATGCCCTTGACCACCACTCTCAATGTTATCTCTAGCCTATATGTTCATGGTGAAGAATGAGGCTAATTGCTTTATCTCATGAGCAGACATCTGGACTAGCTGTAGCACATATGACATCAGACAGGAGGAAATGAACCTTGTCTCCTCTTCTCACAAACACATTTGAAAGTCTACTCATTTTTGCCAGGACTTCAATTGCTGCAGCCTTGAGGCGCTACAACACACAGAGATGTTAAACCAAGGACATACTCTCCTCTGGAACCAAAGTGATAATGTGGGCGCATATAGGCCGAGAGCAAACTCAAGGAGAGACAGAGAGAGAGAGAGATCCAACCAACAAAACCCAGCTTTCATCTGGTAAAAACGAGGAAAATCCAGAAGTGGAAATAAAAGCCTTATGCGACATGCATTTCCCTTGACTATTCAAATATCCTGCCTAGACCCAGCTGTTGACTGACAAAAGGAGATGGTGAGAACGGTGAGAGGATGGTCAGAGATCGGTGGACAGGACCGAACAGAGGGGTGATGCAAGAGAGAGATGAGGCAGGTGAAAAGATGGATGATGGATGGAGAGACTGTTTGGATGAAAGACGGATGAATTGGATGGATAAAAAGCAATGCAGTGAGGCTTGTGGCATCCCTCTACTGCCCTGAAGCTGCAGCCCTCTGCCTTGGGGACAGTGACATACCAGACTGTCTGTTTACTCAGTCTGTCTGTTTGCTGCAGCACTAACAAAACCCAGCTTGGTCACAATGCTCTTATTTTGGGTTCTTCTGATGCTCCGGGAGGAATTGGAAACAAAAGAGGCTGCCTGTGGTTCCTGTTTCAGTTCAAAGGCCATATTTCGGACATTGCACGGTTCCCTGGCCTGGTGTGAAAGGTCTCTGGGGTGAAGCCGGGGCAGGCAGACCTCACTGACACATTCAGAAATAGCTGTCGGGCTTACAGGCAGGCTGCAGCCCACGGCCACAGCAGCCGAGGGAGAAAACAGAGTGAAATGAGATAACTTTGCTTCCTTCCCACACAGACAAAACTAATGTGTCAACAGTGGTTAACAGGACAGGGCGTGGGACTGCGCTCTTGTACTACACACTATAACATGCCCAGAGAGAAGCATTTCAGAAAAGGTCAAGACGAAGTAAAGCACACGCTGAAACTGCGAGCAAGTGCTTGGAACTGAAAAGAGCTTCTCCCTAAAACACTTTTTAATATCTCAGTCGGGCCTAACCTGCGCAGGCGTAACCGCAAATGAAATCCAGTTCGACAGGAGTGCGCTCCAACAAGACAGCGAAAGCCATAATCACAACAGAAAGGGATTTCATAATTGTCTGGGTCATAAATAGTTACAAAACAAGGCCTTGAAACACCAGTGCGTCAAATACATTCCAGACTATCACTCCCTGTCTGACGGGCACACACCTGAAACCGTGTATATTATCATAGGGACTGGGGCTACAGGACACCGGTGGAAGGCTGAAAGATAAGCTAGGCTGAAATACAGTATGTACCGAGAGCCATCCCAGGGGCAGCGCTCGGCTTGTAAAGGAGATTAAGCTACAACCACAGCCAACAGAGCATGCACAGAATACATGGCCGCCCTGTCAAGGTTCAGTGTCACAGATCTCCAAAGGACAAAGCCAATCCATAAACCTAACACTACAGCGGTGCGTTCACGCCAACCGGTGTCTGTTTGGTTCAGAAGAACGGCGATATACTGATAGGTTGTTTGTGACAGAAAGGGAGAGCATCACCTTTCCCCACACACAGAGATAGATAATGCAGAGAAATGCTCACTCTCTTCCGTGAAGCAACTACTCCTGGGGGCAAAATTGTATACACATCTCGATATAATGGCACGCTAGTCCAAGCAAATGGTTTGTGTGTAGCTTTCAGAAGCAGGGAATAGGGCCTGTGGTGACTTGAGCAATGAGAAAATAATTAAACCTGCGAAAAGTATTCTGCTTTGACACAATATTGTGGCAGCAATTAAAGATTTATTACACAAATCAAGACCAACATGACATTATGTTAAGCTGAGAGCCTTTCACTGAGGGAGTTGTCCGTCGCCTCCCTTCGAATCTATTTGCTCAGTTGGATGGGACATTTGCTTTCCTAATGAGCTGTCCTTCCTCCTATGCGCTATACTGATAGCGTATGGCGTTATTTGCATGGCTTCATTACAGGGAACAGTGGAAATCTGCTCAGGATATCCCCACTTATCACAGGCTGCATACACAGCATGTCACTCACCCACTCAACCCAGTCTGGGCTGCTGGAGGTGGGTTACATTACTCTTAGCATTTTTGAGAAATGCACTGCACTATCCAGTCCCACTGACTGTTAACTTTAAAGACGACTTAATAGGTCGCATAAGTGGTCTTCAATACGCCATCAAACCACATCCTTTTGGCTTGTATGTATCTTTCATTTCACATCCGTCGCACAGGCCCGCTGATTCTGACGACTCTCTGATTGCATGAATAGCAGTTACAGCGATGGTGGGGTATTTGCATACCGACCATCTGGTGAGAGCTGTGTGTTCTAACTGATGTTAGTGTATGTGTGTGTGTGCATGTGTTTGTGCACGCGTGCAGCAGCTAAAGTGACAAGGTGTGTGCTAACTGCTGCACTTTACACTGCATGCTTACACAGGCCAGTTCACAGCACAGTCATGGGAAAAAACCCACACAGCGCCGAATCAATGCATCACCGGTCGTTGCAGCTGGTGTGGCAGTGTCCCTGCAGGCCTGGTTTTGCAACAGTAATCTGGTAAATGTTTGTTTTTCTCAACTGTGTGAGCTTAGATAGGCAGCGCGACCCAGCCACGCCACAGAGAGATATTGGAGGAAGGCTAATCTGCTTGGTGATCACATGGCTGCTGACCCGTGAGTAAGGGTCACTTCCTGTTGCGTCCCTGAGTGCGGGCTGCAGACAGAAAGGGCCTGAACCAGGGTGGGGTTTCAGCAAGCCAGTTCACAGTTTGTCCCATCGGGGACTAGTTGCCTCCGGAGAGGTTTTTTCTGGCCTGGACTGCTTGGAAAACAACGTTCCAACATTCACGTTAGCAGTGAAGCATGGGCCACAGGGAGAGGTTTACACAGTAAAGCATTTTGAAGATGGTTGCTGCTGTGTGGAAATGTTTGCTGTGCGCTCTCTGCCAGAGTCTAACAGGAATCCAGCAAGAACTTCCTCTAACTCTCTGGCCCTCACTCCAAGAGATAACAGCAATGAAAGGTTTACTGGCTAAGCCTAACAAAATTACAGGAACTTAAGAAAAAACCTATCAATATCGTGTTGGTGTCTCAAACACCACAGTGTTCTCCTCTACAGAATCATATAAATGTCAATAGTGAGGCTGTATCCTAAAATCAAAAGCTTGAGATTCAACTCCTTCTTTGATCCTCACAGAGGGAGATATATTTTCATGGAAGAAGACAGCATTTAAGACCAAACGGTTCAGAAACCATTCCCTTCGGCTAGTAACAGCAATTAAACTGATTTACAAAAAGTGCATGGAGGGACAGTGTGCTGTGAACCTGCTTTCATGAAGCTTCAAAGCTAGCCTGCTCTGTGCCAATGCGGTTCCTTGAAGATAAGAGGACAGAGACAAGAACAGGGGGCCGGTTGCTCCTCAGCTCGCAGACCTTTCATGGGAGGAGATGACTATTTAAAAAGAGAGCATACACGAGTGAGCACCAGGACAGAAAGAACTAGGGCAGCATCCTGGTAATTTGACTGCGCTGCCAGCATCATACACTGGTAACAATTTAACCACGAAGATAAAGAAGTGCGGTGCCGTGACAAGCGTTCAACACACAGCTCCACAGTTGAAAGGGTGAGCGAGGATTGGAGCAGAGGGTAGGCAGATTGTTCCCATGCCGCTGATTAACATCAGCAGTCGGCGCTCCAAACTGCCAGTCTCATTTCCAAGCTCTTTCTGGTGTAGGCCCCCTTACGCAAACCTGTTCTACATTAAAGAGCAAAGGGTTCTCCAGCTCCCCCGAGGGAAGTGCGCTTCGGTTCGCTCATTATTTTAGAACAGGGAAAGTTGACTGCAAGCAGAACAATCTCCATCAGCTATAGAGCTCCACCCGCCCATTACAAGGCCTCCACAGTGTCTAAACAGCCTTTATCTGTAGGCACTCTGATGCCACTTTTCCTGGCCCAGCCCTCAAGTGACTCTAATCTCCTGGATCCATCACGATAACATAACATGCATACACATGTACTGTGCATTAGATGAGAGAGTACAAGGAGCATTAGTGTGTATAATCCTCTGAGAATTCTTACATGATTAGGACAACAGGCATCCATTTAGCCTGGTCTGACATCCTCAGACACTGTACATTTTCCGCTCACTGTAACAGCATAACTATAAAATCAAATTACGTTACATCACATTATCTAAAATGTGAACACGCGTTATGTGCCGTCTGATTAAACCAAGGCATATTCTTTGACACTTTCATTCTGGAGCGACCCACAGAAAGATAGCCTGCAGCTCGTCAATGAAAACAAATGATAAAAATGAACAGCTTGAGTGCCATGTCCAATGCATGAGCACGTGTGAATTTGCCGAAAAGCATTCCAAGTGAAGTTTGTGGAGATTTACCTACTGTAGATTTATTTGTTCCAATGAGAGTTGGCTGTGCAGATGGTAAGAGAGGAGCCAGTGAGAGCGTACTCACTGTGAAAACAACTCTCCCATCTGATAGATCTAAATAAGGCTTAAAGAATTTCATGTCTTATGTGGTGTTTTACTGCTAACACTGTGGCGAGTCAAAAGCCTTTTAATATCGGCTGATATGATTAGATTTGTCTGCGATTTGTATCTCTCTCCCTTCCTGTGTTGTCACTGGGCCTGGGTATTTGAAGCAGTCTTTTCCCCGAGCCTGTGGGGAACTGGAGGCCTGCGCAGCATCTGGTTGACTTGGAAACAGCTGTGTTTTCACAGATCTGACTGAGGTTTATAGCTGCTCTCAGCTAGCCCGGGTTCACTGGGCCTGTTTGGCTAAACAATGTTAAATCTCACGTCTCCCCCTCACTCACAGGCTCACAGAGACACTGTTACTGTCATCATGTCCGTTCGTGTTCTCAGGAAATGTACATAGTCTATCAAGATAACAGATCATTTTAGATGCCACAAATCTAAATTGGACGGAGAACATTGCTTAGCCTATGCTTTAAGAGTGAATCCATAGCAGAGAAATCCGAAAATCTGCACATCCAAAACTAAGTAACATCTGTAATGACTGACTCATGAACACGATGCATCAGTTATTCAAAGCATTTAGGCAGGTAATACGCGTTGATTCATAACATTTGTGTAATCAACGTCTAATATCAAAGGCTCTTTGTTTTGGTGCAATTTGGTAATCTTGTGTTGCCATAACAAGTTTCATGAGATGAGACACTAAAGGCCTAAGGGACTAAAACATTCACAAATGGAACAACTTACAATACATCATTCAAGTTCAACCCCTTGAATGCGGTTCTGCAATAGTACTTAGGGCTTGCTGAATGAAAACACCGCAGCATCATTTTACATTATCTGAAAAATGGAACTGAGTAATAGTAAACACTTCTGCAGCAACTTTTTTATGCGCTGGCGCCTATGCTATGTGTGTGTGTATGCACCGCACAAACTCCACGCACCAATCAGTCCATAAATCTAGACCACCAGAGCTGTAACGCAACACTAGATGTAACACAATATTGATTCCACATATGTTCTTATGTGGGATCCAGCCCACTACTCCCACTGCTTGCTCTCTTCTCCCAGAAACCCATGGGGAAGCAGTAACATGATTTAATCCGGTTTATCTTGTGTGTTAAGTTGAGCATCTTAGACGCTGCTCAGGGTGTTTCCCATGCACACTGGGACAGGCCGGGGCCGAACTGAGCCAGCGGGGGGGCGAGTGTGATGTCATCGAAAGCAGATGGCCGCTGCTCAGTCCACTGAGATTCTGCACTGGACAAAGTTCTGTCTCCTACTCTTCTGCTGACCAAGACAAAGCTTACTGTTGGCTCCCAAATGCATGGACTGATATGCAGAACCACAGGTCACACGCATATTCTCTCTTTCTCTCACACACACACACGCCAGGGACATACAGGTCATACACACACACACATAGACAGTGGATAGGTTTTACAGCATGCAGTGGGCTAGTGTGCTCTCAGTGACAGGATTAGAGCTGAGTGATGCTCAGGCGGATTACTCAGCATTCTCCGGTCACATGACCCAGACCTGCATGCCGGCCCGCAGCAATGGAGCAGGTCATCCAGGGTGGTACACTATTTACAGTAGGACTAATGGGTGCTTCCCAGCCAAACCCAATGGCAGCAGTATTATGCAAGAGTCCTCCACAGAAAGTGGAACTATGCTTGAGTGGGGAAAAATGAAAAGGAATTATCTGGACCAACACAGTATAGATTGGCACCAAATAATCTGACACTAACTCAATGTGTCAATTACAAATCTTCAGGATTTCATCCCAGATCCAGAAATATCTCTGAAGTGCGCATATAAAACTTAGTGCTAACAGTATATATGCAATATTACGTAAAAGAAAAACCAATAAAAACACCACTTATGGCCATGAGCATACATTATACGGCAATATAACATATAGTTCCCTTAACAGCGTCCCCTCCTACTCTCAGTCCCTGTTCTCTTTCCTTCCAGCCATAAGCAGAACATATTTCTTCCTAAATAATTGACCATATGTTTCTGTAGTTACACCATCAGAAGGGCACCCCAGTAATCTCCAGAGTCAGGGCCATAAATCCTTCTGTGACTATGGCCTTGTGGGCGACTGGCATTCAACATGTGGATAGAATAAAGCTATTTTCGGTGTATTCTCAATCAAATAAACAAAGCTGGTAGACTGAGGAGTGAGCTGGTTGGTTCACAGGAAGCCTGTGTGTGTTATGGAGGAAACTTTGATTCACAAGCATGTTGTAAGGGCGTCCTCTTGTGGTAACTACTTGAATAGGTTTTCTCTCGGAATGTAACATAAAAAAAATATTCTCATATACTTCAGAATATGTTTAGAGATACGTTTCACACAATAGAAAAATGAGCAAAAAAATGAATTAGTACATTTTCTTCCTATGTGCTGTTGAGAGCGCATTGTATCTGCAAGTATATCCAAAATATACTTTGGCCACTCAAAATATATTTTGAATAAATGCCATCTATCTGTACAAATGCATTTTTGGCCAGTTGTTTGATATTTTGGATCATATCTCTAAACATATTAAGTATATGTTGAAATGTGTATTTTCTTTGGTTTCCAACACATTTTCAATAATAATGACTTTTCACTATTTCATCTTGATCAAGATTTGTCAGTGTCTACACTGAAATATTGAATGTTTTCATTAAATAGTTGATTTAAATGTTCCAAGTCTTGCTTTGCTTAGCTATCCTTTGGCACTTCCACACAGCAGATTTGTTATTTGGACTATTATTCCTTCAAAAAGGTACAACAGCCAAGCCATTTACAAAAAAATTGGATATGCACTATTTTGCATAACCCTACCAGGCTTGGAGAACACATTTTCCAAATTCCATGACTAGGAACCCTATTTTATTTTATTTATGTGATACTTTAAATTGTATGTAATATCACCACTGACCTGTATTTGCCGGTCCTGACTTGCACGCCTTTCATTCCACAGTGTTGGGCCCCACCCACATCATTCACCAGATCATCTCCAATCATCAGTGCCTGCAAGTGAGGGGGGAGAGAAAGGAAGAGAGCGAAAACATTACACTCCCCTAAAGCCTGGCTACAAGCCTGTAGTCTGGATACATGTCATTGTTTGGTACCTCATGTGGTTGAATCCCCATGTCATTGAGAACACTCTGGAAGAAAACTGAGGCTGGCTTTCCTATTACCTCAGCCTCTACATCGCAGGCATACTGCAGGGAACAAAAGATTAACGATAATTATTCAGTAATTATTCACTTGTACGCAGTCGCTGCTATCAATTCTCAATTCATGTGTCAATGCAAATTAAGCACCCACCTCCAGAGCCTTCATGTAAACCCCTACATCCAGTTTCAAACCATCTGTCTCCTTATAGTACCTCCTATGAAGAGAGTAGCCACAAACGTTTAATTGTCTGGTGTAATTATTATTGACTTGAGAGACAAAGGGAACACCCTCTTACCCTTTGCCCAGAGAGAACAGCACTGGCTTCTCCAGGCCGATAAGCACCCTGAAGGCCTCGTTCAGGTTCTGGTAGGAGAAATTATCGGCCGCGTCTGCTATGACCACACAGTTTGGGCTGGTCTTGTCAACGCTGTCGAACTCGGGGACGAGTCCTGCAGCAAAGCAAGCACACTGTTCACAATCTAACACTGTAAAGTGTCACAGCAGAGACCATATTTAGATCCAAAATGGCTGTCTCATACAGATTTTGGATATCTGGATGACAATTTTGCAGATATTTTACATTTGACATTTGCATGTATTTACATCTGTAATTCAAATGTATAACTGTAGCTGCACAATGTACAGAGTCAAATGGTGATCTGTGGCCATGCTTGGTGGGGTCAGAGAACATACTGGGGCCCCTACAGTGATAATCTGGGCATGTTTAGGTGCTAACAATTGTCAAAAGTTCTTGTTATGTGAGTCTACCAGCAGCAAGAAGCACTACCATCATAGACCAGCAGGTGAGGCCGCAACCCCCTCTCCTTGAGGACAGCTACGGCTGCCGGGGCTGGAGAGAACACCTCAGACACTGAGATGTCAAAGCCCATTCTCTGGAGCTTGGCCACAAACTTCTCCCTGGTGGCCTGGGTCTCATTGGTGCAGAAGCGCAGCTGTAGGTCCGATGCCTTGAGCCTGGAAAGAGTCACAATATGGTTAAAGGATGGAGCAGTCAGTGAGTTTCTGCCAACATGGTGAAACTGTGAGATACAGATAGAATTCTCACAGGCAGTTCAAATGTCCAATCCGAAACAAACATGCACACACACACACACACACACACACACACACACACACCTTATCAAACTTGCCCTAACATGCCCAAACCTGCAACTACCGTAGGCTTGACCCTTACACTAACAACTGCCATTATCCATGTCAACAAAGCAGAGCGGCATGCACCTTACTCTATAAGCTTTGACAGTCAGGTCAACTAGACGTAATATCGATAACAAAGTGTTAAACGACTCGCTAACGACTCACCTTTTCACTGCTTCAACCGAGCCAGGAATGGGAACCCCGCCGCCCTCTCCGCTGTCATATAAAACGCCACACATGTCTAAAATGACACCTTTCAAACTCTTTGCAGAATCTGCCCAGCTTGTGTCGGCCATGACGAAATATTTTTGCTCAAAGCGCATGCGCAAAATGATGAGACATGTTTGGACGTTTGGACCATGGATGCATAACGGGTTTATTAATGTAACAGTCTATGGTTTGGACATGAACTAGACCAGTGCTGCCGGTTGATATCGGCCTCAACCACCCATTTAATTGAGTTTACATTGTTTCACGTAACGTTAATTATTTATATACAGTTATATATTATTTATATGGAGTCACAGGTATAGCCACTGCAATACTATCGGTCTTTCAATAACACGCATATTACCACAGCTACAGTCGGTCGAAATCGTAGCTATTACTGATGAAACCAGACTGATCACTGCAATAATCTGGAAAGTTTCAACATGGGGAGTGTCTTGTCTTGGCTGTGACATCAAACGACGCAGATTAGGTCATATTTTCACCGCCCAGTCTGCACACGCCTACTACTGAGATCACTATAAAACCATTGGGTGAGATTAGCGGCACTAAAGTGTTCAGTTTCAAACATCGGACAGGTCGTAGATCACTCGTGTTTTCAAGAGGATTCTGAACTACGTTTCTTTGGGATTTTGTGGTACTGTTTCCACTATTTTCGACCTGTTTGAAAACGTTAGCATGAACATTTGCTAGCTAAAATTCTGACAGCAGTGGTCAGCTAACGTTAGCTAGCTAGCTGGTACTAAGTAACCTAACTAGTGAAATGAAGTGGCGTAACGCTTTATGTAAAGTTAGTGTTTAGTAAGCCACCTGCTGTGAGAAGGTGGTTTACTAAACACTAACGTTACATAAATATATGACTGTCTAACGATTTTCAAGGATATAATTACCCTAAAAGTAAGGGACTTTGTTTGCTAACTAATGTTGGCTCTGTGACTCGTTCTGCCAAGTAACGTTAAATTAGTAGATTAGCCACTAGCTAGTTAGCCAAACTGGCTGCAGGTACTTTTCCATGATGGGGACCTTGCCTGGCAGACACTGGTAATGTGTGAATGTGCCTCCCGCCAGGCTATCGCCTCACCTTGGTGATGGTTTTAGTTTCTCTAACAAAGCTTGGCCACATCAATTAAAACTGCACAGTGTCAACGTGTCATAGCTAGCAGGGATTTTCCCCAGGGCAGGGACCTTTTTTTTACTCAGTGGCTGGTACATCTCACAGCTAACCAGTCTTCTACACTGTTTTGTCAGGTAGCTAGATGTTCTGTGTAATGATGTAGTAGTAACATGTGATAGTTGGCAGCTGAGGTGAACCTCTAGTCTTATTTTAGCCACTGGCTGTGGTGCAGGGGGTGTGGCGGGGGAGGCAGCTCCACACAACCTATCATCTTCCACTACCAAATTTCCTCGGAGTCGTCCTTGGGTGTATTCCAGCCAGGTGCTGTCTGTTTGCTTTGTGTATTTATTCACTGTAAAATATTACTGATTATCCAAAACCACCGGTGCTGTATATCTCGCATTCCCATTGGTCTTTTATTTGTTTTTTAGGATCCCCATTAGCTGTGCTTTTATGCAACAGCTGCTCTTTCCAAAATGTCACTCACTACTATTTCAAAAATATATTAAAAAAAAAACCCAAAACTTTCTTGTACTAATTGTTGTCATGCAAAGTGAAGCATGCAGGTTTTTCTTTTCTTTGGTTAAAAAAACAAAACACATAATGTGAGTCAATATTGGTGCTAGTCAAATTTAATTCAAATTATTTAGGTCTGAGAGAAGTTGGTCTGCAGTGCTAGCCTTGGGGATAAGCATCTGCTGTTATGAATTGCAACCACAATTATGTGATGGTAGGCTTAGGTAACCAACTTTACCAGGCACCGCCTCAGGCATTTTGGGTTGTCACAACTGAAAACTTGATTTATGTCAGCCAACATGGAAGCCAAAAAGACTGTTGAATGTTGGTGTAAGTCAGCGCTTAGCCATTCAGCCTCACAATGAGATCTCTGCTGGACCATAATGAAGGTCACTCTCTGTGCCACAGATATTTTAACATTTAAAAAGTAATATACATTCTAAGATAGCAAGGTCAATAGCAAGAAAAGTAGTAGGTGCTTAAATACTTGAAGATGGTGAGTGGAAATCTAAAACATTTTAATGATTATGACCAGACAGAAAAGTCTGGAACATCATAGTTGAGTAGCCATGGTGCTGTGGGATTAGTTTATGTAGACTCAGGGCCCAGCAAAGGTCAGTCGCTCTCACTCTATTGTGCTGAATGTGAAAGAGATGCGTTGCTCAGCAGGCACATAAAGCCTATACGCTGCGTAGATGAAATCTCACATTGCAATGGCTTGGTATATCACAGGCCTCACCCTTTGTGGCTTTTGAGGTTTTTTAAGGGGGCGCTTTTTGTCACAAAAGCTTAAGTGACATCCCAGAGCTAAATGTAATGATTCTGATGTAAAGGTACAAACACTATTTTCTTTGGCCATCATTAAGCACTGGTATCATTAAGTAATGGGTTGGGTATCATTAAGTGATGGGTTGGGCTCATCTGACGCATCAGTTTAATAGGAATAACAGGTTCAGAAACAATGCCTGGCAGACGCTGATAAAATGTGTCACCGCCACACTGGCTGGTAACTTTTTGAAACGATAACATTTGAATGCATTGGTTATAGACAGTCTTTGGTCTTGATCCATTGTATGCATATGTTCAGTACCTGTTTCTATAAAAGAAATAGCATTGAAAACAGGTAGGGTGACATATTTCTATTCATTATTTTGGATGGTAAAAATTAGTTATTAGTTTTCCAGTCAAAAAGTTACTTTCAGACACTGGTGGATAGACTTGCCAACAACAGCAAAGTCCCTGTGAGAGTGGAAAAGCGAGTTGTCCTCTGTGTTAAGTATTGAAGCCTGAGCCAGCTTGTTAAACAGTTGCACGATTCGTAAACTAACAGGAGGGCTGTTCTGTCGGGCCCTTCATGTGTCTTGTTTTGAACCTGTGCCATGCGCCTGCTGCTCGCAGGTTAATCAGATCTTTGCAAACCTCAGTGACAAATTTGCAAAATCTAATCTATTATCTAATCTAAAAACCTATCTATTTCTCTCTTTTTTTTTTTTACCTGTGTAGACGTAGAAACGTATCACCATGAACGGGATGATGTCCAAGCTCAACCGCAGCCTGAGCTGCGTTACGCCTCTGCTCCATCGCAGTATCCACTCCGGCACGCGTCCCGCTTCCACCGCTGCCTCCAAGCTGAGGTCTTACCTCCCCCTCACCTCAGAGGAGGTCTACGCCCGCGAAGACAAGTATGGAGCTCACAACTACCACCCCCTCCCTGTGGCCTTGGAGAAAGGAGAGGGTGAGCACATTCTGGACATGAATAGTCTGAAGAGGATGGTCTGACTAATGGATACATTATAGATAAAGATTGTACATGTTTTGCCATTGTGTAAGCTCTAGTACAGGGGTCTCAAACTCAATTTACCTGGGGGCCGCTGGAGGCAGAGTCTGGGTGAGGCTGGGCCGCATCAGGTATTCCACAAGAAAAGCTTTGTTAAAAAAAATCCAATCTTCTCAAATGTCTTTATTTTTATTTTTTAACACAAAATAAGATTTAAACGTCTTTATTAACAGTTCTTTAACCTCAATGGGTTCTTCTGAATATGAATTGTCCTGAACATGAATGGAACATTGAAGAACATGAACTGTTCTTCTGAACATGGCTTTTCGGCTTTTTGAACGTCATTTCCGCTTCTTTTTCCTGTGACAGCAGCACGGCGGTCGGCGGATAATAGCCCGGTAGCAGTCTCCTTTGTTTTTGCGCTCGATGTTCATGTCTTTCATGATGACATGAACACCATGGCATTTGTAGATGGTAGAAAGTACCGGGATAGCGAGCGCAAAAAGGCGACTGCTCCCGGAGTGTTATCCGCCGTGCTGTTGTTACAGGAAAAAGAAGCGGAAATGACACCGTGCTGTTGTTGTTGTTGTAAACGTAGTCATAGAAACAAAAAAAATAAATGACATCATATAGAAATATATGTAGTGTTCATCGTGTGAGGCAATGCAAATAGCGCGATGCAAATAAAAAATAATGACCCACAAATAACGGTGCGACCCTATAATTGGTCCGGGTTACCGGGGACTGTTATCGCCGACGGACAGGTGTCGCTATGTGACTGCAGACTACATTAGGCTACATTGAGTTCCTTACTTTTCTTT
Source organism: Centroberyx gerrardi (assembly GCF_048128805.1). Taxonomy (NCBI): domain Eukaryota; kingdom Metazoa; phylum Chordata; class Actinopteri; order Beryciformes; family Berycidae; genus Centroberyx; species Centroberyx gerrardi. The sequence goes on along the minus strand of NC_136016.1, from coordinate 8,352,077 downwards.
TATCCCGCCGCGTACGCATCACTTTGATTTATTTTGTCAGAGAGAGACATATATACGTATAATGTCCCGCTGGGCAGCAACTTAAAAAACTTTTTTTTGGAAGTGTTGTGAACGCAGCGCGCTGGGACGAAAGTCCGCGTGTGCCCAATAGAAACGAGGCAGCCAGCCAGGCACGGAAGAAAACTCTCCATGGCAATGCTGCTGTAACTTTCACTCATTGAGAAATGTTTCTCTGCTTGCATCAAGCCCGGTCGATGTCCCACCCCCGAGAGCCATATACCCCACCGTGATTGGTAGGTTCGTTCAGCTCCGCACACAATACTGTGAAGTGCCATCCATATAAAACTTGCGGGCCGCACTAACATTAAACTTTCATATTAAGGTGGGGGCTACAAAATATCGTCTCGCGGGCCGCAATTGGCCCGCGGGCCGCGAGTTTGAGACCCATGCTCTAGTAATTTTCCTCAGAAGGTTACAAAACCTACTCATGGGTTACAAACACCTCCCAAAAGTGACTCAGAAAAGACAGTATCATCTTGTGACCTGTTTTCTCTGTTTGTCCTCTTTACTCCAGGCCTCTTCGTGTGGGACGTGGAGGGCAACAGATACTATGACTTCCTGAGTGCCTACAGTGCGGTGAACCAGGGCCACTGCCACCCCAAGATCATCGCTGCGCTCAACGCCCAGGCCTGCAAACTCACCCTGACCTCCAGAGCGTTCTACAACGACGTGCTGGGAGCCTACGAAGAGTACATCACCAACTTGTTCGGCTACGACAAAGTCTTGCCCATGAACACCGGTAAGGAAAGCATCAGGGATGTGTGTGTATTATGGCTACGGCTATTTTAGAAACAGCAAAGTGTTTTAAGTGTGTACTGCGGTACATCTTCAAAGGTCGTAATGATTGTATTTAATTACATTTTTTCTTTTTGTACCCAAGGTGTTGAAGCTGGTGAGACTGCCTGCAAGCTAGCCCGTAAGTGGGCATACAATGTAAAGGGTGTTCCCAAAAACCAGGCCAAAATCATTTTTGCAAGTAAGTAGCCTATGTCCTAACTAATAGATCCCAATTTTCAAATTATCTACATTATTTAATGATGTAAACTGAATACAATCCGATAACCATGCCATGTTATTGACTCTTCTTTGATTAGATGGTAACTTCTGGGGCCGCACCATGGCAGCCATCTCCAGCTCCACCGACCCCAGTAGTTACGAAGGTTTCGGTCCCTACATGCCAGGCTTTGAGCTCGTCGAATACAACGACATTCCTGCATTGGAGGTACAGGTTTTGATCCTACCTTCAAGATTTGTTTCGGCCATAAAGAAACATTACAATGGATTTCCAATGTGACGTTTTTGAGTTTGACTCTGTCATAGGCAGCAAATGTGTGGAAATGTTTTGTGACCCTTGGGCCAACTCACTGGGCAAAGTGCACTGTAAAATGTCAACAATGTGGGCAGAAATGTATGCTTCATATGCCAGGCTTTGAGCTCATCTTCTACAACATACCTGTACTAGACGTACAGGTTTTGACCTTGTCTACAAGATTGATCTGTTGTTTTCTTATTGTTGCGCTCGTAGAGAAACATTACTATGGATTTCCAATGTGTGATACTGGTACAGGCAGCTAATATGTCAAGGTTTCATCATCATTTCTTAGCCATAACTATTATGTTGTATTCATGTGCTGGTGGCAAGGTCTGCATCCTGGACTTCCAAGTTGACTGCTAAACAGTATTGCATTCACATGCTATTTTCTTGAAAATCAAACCGGGAGGAAAAACAAAAAACAAACATAAATGATTATGCAGGCTGCAGCTATGCAAGGTGGTGAATTGGTCCTTATTTTGACAACCACATTATGGTGTCCTTATCTTCCAAAACAAGGCTTATTTATTATCCTCCAAAACTAGCTGAGCTGACTCCCTGCTTGTCTATGTAAACACAGGAACCTAATGATTGACTAGGTTGACTACTAAGTAGCATGTATCTATTGATAGAGTTATCTTGGACATAGATAACAATGTCTGACTGGTTGGTCTTGTGGTCTTTTGTTTTTGCGTCCCCAGAAAGCCCTTCAGGACCCTAATGTTGCAGCCTTCATGGTGGAGCCCATCCAGGGGGAGGCTGGGGTGGTGGTGCCCGACCAGGGCTACCTGACCAAAATCAGAGAACTTTGCACCAAACACAACGTGAGTCTTGACAAACACATGCAAGCATGAATTCTTTAAATGATAGCCAGCAGTTACTCTTGGGAATTCACACATAACAAAACAAGTCTGCCAGAATCTTTATAGGTGCTCGGGTGGAGGGAGGTGGTAGGCATGATTGGAGTGAGTGAAACTATGTTGACTTTCAAAACTCCACCTGTTAACACCAAAGTGCTGTGGTTGCATAGTGTTTTTGGAACTAAGAGAATTGCTGAACAAAATATTTGGTTAATGTGTTGACTTAGCCACTGAAGTTCGAAATTCACCGAGCTATTTCCTGGTATGTGGATGTACAGTGCACCAACCTAGAGCTGGCTCATGCTTGTAAGACTTCTACTGTACTGTCTAGTGGACGAGCGCACACTGTATTTCCCTCATGCAAAGCTCTTGGGCCTTTGTTTGGCTTGAACAGTGCATTCCGGAATTCCAAAGCAATGTGCATTGCAAAAAGCCTTACACATGAACGCACTAATGAACGAACACACAGAGCCGAGCTCTTCTAGAGGTGCTCCTCCCAAGCACCTATCCAAACTCTGCCCAATAAACCAGCTATTTGTGAGTCCATGTGACATGATTACAAGCCCTGGTTCACTCGTAATTGGACAGCTTGAACCCAAACAAACCAAATATGAAAATGCAACAAAGTAAACAAACTGTAGGTGTGATCACACCCTTAGGCCATCTCAACTTTATTTTTATTGGCCAATAGCAGGCCAAGTACAGGTTTACAGTATAACAATCATTGAGCTAAACGGATAGTATGGTATGATACTATACTATGCAGATGTCAAAAAAGTAAAGTACAAGTAGATTGTCTATAGTCCCACGGTGCATTTGTGGCAGTGACATAATTATCAGTTTATTTGATTGTGGTTTCTGCTCTCCAGCCTCCTAGTTGATCAGCTATGGAGAATACACTCACATTAGCCTACTTGACTAGTCAACATGAGCAACTAAGCTGTTTGCTAACATAGCTTATACTGTAGCATATTCGATACATAGAAGGACTGCTTATGCAACAATGTGATTTATTACAAAATATCAGAATATGTCTTATCAAAGGATTTAGCTATATATCATCATATGTCACTGTATGGCAGGAGTCCATGTAAACTAATAAGATGAAAAACCTAGAAGTACGTTCTGCCGTTGTGTGGTGTCATGGAAACTCATTCCCATATGAAGAGGATTATGGGAGTTTAAAATGGCAGTGGTCTGTGTGTGAGGAGAATGTAGACACCAAAATCATCCACGTGTCCCTGGTAGATCATTAAGCTCTGGTGCTCGATGCTAACACTTACGCATACACTATGCTGAGTGATTGTTGGCGACTAGCATTATCTCAAAAATGAGAGCTTGTAGCAGCTGTAAAGCTAAATGGAAAGTCATTTTACATGATATGTGGCTAAGTCTGGCAGTTTTGAGTATATGATAAAAATGTATGTACTGTTTTGAACTACCAGGGACTACCTTCCCTGTTGGAAGGTCTCTCTGGCCACGAGACTTGGAGCATGACTTGTTCTGTTTTCATAGGAAGTGAAGGTGTACAGCCAAAAGTCACAGTGGATGATTATGTGGTTGCTCACCTGAAATGGCTTCAAAAATAAACCGTGGCTACATCAGCTATGCTGAGTTAATGATATTTCATTTTTAAAATTCAACCTTTTACTTCTAAACCGCCAGTCTTCTTATGCCAGTATCACTCAACATAGTGTATGCATAAGAGTTAGCATGGAGCACCGGAGCAAATGATCTATCAGACACTTGATCTGGATCATGTTGGTGTCTATGTTCTCATCACGTAATCGGTAAGTTGGCCAATGGGCCGGTATCCCAAAAACTCTTTAACTCCTTTAATAACTAACAGACTTGATTTGTGGAAAATGACACAACCATGACAAATAGGTATAGAGGAGTGAAGACTCACACTTCCGCTTGCTGTGGCACTGTGGTAAAATCGAGATTTTTCAGGATTTTTTAGATTTCTACTGTGAATCCCTGTGTGTTTGTCCAGGTGTTGTGGATTGCCGATGAGATCCAGACGGGCTTGGCGCGTACCGGCCGGCGCCTAGCTGTGGACTACGAGGAAGTGCGTCCAGATGTGGTACTGCTGGGCAAGGCTCTCTCCGGAGGAGTCTACCCTGTGAGTATCTTTTTAACCTGCTGTCGTTCAGTCACACTTTATCACATCACATTATCGATTTGCTTTGTAAGGGAGTCAAAGTTCGGTAGACTGTATAGATCCTAGCAGTCCAGTTTTGTTGGATATGAGTATAGATCCTAGCAGTTATGTAACTCTCTTGTCTATTTGTGTTTGTGTGCTTTAGGTATCTGCTGTGCTGTGTGATGACGAGGTGATGCTGACCATCAAGCCTGGGGAACACGGCTCCACGTATGGAGGCAACCCCCTGGCCTGCCGCGTTGCTATTGCTGCACTTCAGGTCAGCGTCGGACTGACCTTAATTTGCCTTTTGCTCGTCTGTCTACCTTCAAGAATTCATTACTTTTATCTATTTTCTTCCTTTGGTTTAATTAATTTGATGGAGAGTCCTCCAGTTTTCTAATGCACCACATCATTAAGTTAAATCATTTTAAGGCCTCTTGCTTACAAAGTTCAACATTTGTGTTAAATCACTAATAGAAAAATGTACATTTCACTTTAATCAAAAATGTCATAAGCGCTTACTCAAAACAGCAACTCATCCGTTCCTCTTTTGCAGGTCTTGGAGGAGGAGAAGCTGGCAGAGAACGCCGACAGGATGGGGAAGCTGCTGCGGAGCAAGCTGAGACAGCTGCCCAAAGACATCGTCACCACAGTCAGAGGGAAAGGCCTGCTCAACGCCATCGTCATCAAGGAGACTAAAGGTACAGTACAGCACCGCTGGTAACACTGCTGTCCTCTCAGTGGGTATGATTTTGTAACTTTTTCTTGTATCTTTGAACGTTTAGCAGGGCAGTAATAAGCTTCTTTGTTCCTCAGACGTGTCAGTTTTGTAGATCAAGCAAGATCTGAGCTAACTTATTTTGCTGCACTTCAGGCCTTGGGGCATAGCTCGAATCCAGGCTGAAATTTAAGGCAGCTCCACACATTAGTGAATTCCATGTGCAGGACAAGATTCTTGTTCAGCTAAAATGAAGAGTAAAGCTTCAGTAGCTAGTGGGATTTCACCCTGCAGTCAAGTGTTCTGACCCGTGATAATATAATTCCCCTAGACTATGATGCCTGGAAAGTGTGCTTGCGTCTTCGTGACCACGGACTGCTTGCCAAGCCCACCCATGGTGACATCATCCGCCTGGCCCCTCCCCTCATCATCAACGAGCACGAGGTGCAAGAGTGCGTTGATATCATCCAGAGAACCATCATGTCCTTCTAAATTACAGCACTATAGCTACTCAGTCATGCACAGACAACCTTTGATCTGATAATCTATACTGTCAAAAAGTCAATGTAAGCATTTACCAATTGATGTTTCTCCTTTTTTTTTTTTTTTTTTGGTGTTTCTCTGAAGAACATTACTGTAGAGATACAGTATATTAGGACTGAAATCGAGGATGTTTCTCAGAGGTTACACTGATACTGTTTTGTACAGTGCTGCATCATTTTCTTTTTAGAAATGGTGCAGTTTCTGCCACCAGAACATATTTTCTCTCTGAAGTGCTGCAAGGGAAGGGTTCTGTTAGCCTGCTGCAGAAAAGGCTGTAGCACAAGGTTGTTCACTGATTTTATTTTAATTGTCCTAAATGGGTGTTAATAATCAATTGCATAATTCATCTAAACTGATGAATTTGGGACTAGTTAATTCCTTTTTTCTTGGGTAACTTATGCAGTAAAAAATGCAATGTGATGTCTTTAGTCGAACCTTCTAATTCTCAAAAGGGATCAGTGGTTTTACCAGGGAAGCATACAATCCAAAGTTACATAGGCTTTATTTCAGTTCTTTATTTCAACAAAGGCATACAGTTATGTTTGTGTGACCTATGTGCAGGAGAACATTTTGCACTAACAACCTGATAATGGTGTTGATGGATGAATACCACTTGTTTGAAGTGAAACTTTGACTGCAACTACTTTATCTATCAAAACTACTTTTTCTGAAACCAATTTGTTACATTTGAGCAGTGTTGGGAAAAGAAACCAACTAGTTACTTTACTTTTGTTACATGCCCTAAATAGTAACAGTTACTTTACTAAGTTAGTCTTTATTAAAAGTAACTCATTAGAGTACTGTCAAGTTATCCACTTATCCAGGCCAAAACAGGCCTTTAAAATGTGTCTTCTGGTGATGTCCTCACTCTTATTGTATAGAAATACACAATCTACTGTTATCTAAACAGTAGACTGTGTACCTCTGAAAGATAAGATAGCTTTCCTTTATCTGGGTACCACTGATATACGGTTAACTAGTAGCCTTAGTTGATCGTGTCTGGTATCAAAATTAACAGCAGATGGCGCTCACAACACATTGGCAAGTGCTTTCAATTCCTCAATGCACAGCTCATAGTTAACAATAGTGTTCTTATCCTTTTTCTTCAAAGTAATTTGAATATTTCCAAGTTCTGCAGTTTATCATTGTGTCCGTTCTGAAAGCTAGTCTTAGCCTGCAAGCCTCCACTGCGCTGCCAGCCTGCTGCATCGTCATGTAGCACAATGCTTTCTTTTTTTTTGTTTAACTAAAACTTTAACCATTTAAAAGGAAAATAAAAGTAACAAAATGCAAATTTGAGAAAATAACTAATAACGGATTACATGAATTGAAAAACGAATGTGTTACTCATTACGGTGCCCCCAACACTGTCTATGAGGAATTCGTAAATTTACAGGTCTTGAAAAGTTTGGGAATTGCACAAAAACTCTTAGTTCACCAACAGTTCACCAATCAGTCCCAATACACATGACCACACACTTTATGTAGTTGTAGACCCACTTTCATTTCATACTGTGATATACATACTGTGAATAATACTTACTGGCAATTGTAACCCTGATTGCAAATTTTTGCTTCATGTTGAATCAAAGGTTTAAATACTCCCACTGAAACAGAATAGAGGTAAATCTCTGTTGCTTTTTATATTGTATAATTTGGGATATATTATTTCTGCAAGGGGCGTATCAGAAATGACTTGAATGAAAACTCATGTTCTGCTCGCTAAGGCTTGTTTGGTTTTGACTATCTGTACAGTGTTTCTTTGAACTTGCTGAAGAATATTTATCTGTTCATGCTGTTTCTTTGAACTTGCTGAAAACTTGTATGTTTTTAAAAACATTTAACTATTGCGCATTGAATGCTCATTCAAAGGCAATATCTTATTTAAGTTGTTACATCATTGTTCTGATAATAAATGATTGCAGTCTTAATTTTTGTTGTGTTGTTTGTCTGGACTGAATAAACTTAATACTTGATATTTGACACTTCAGACTTCTGTAATAGACCAGGTGCATAAAGATGCCAGCTTTGCACTTTCATGTCATTATTTATCCCATAATGCAAAGCAGCCAAATGTTTTGCCAGTTAAGAAGCTGTTAGAAACACTGGGAGAGCGTTGTACTGTGGGAATGAGTGGGAGGGCTGAATGACACCCATCCAGGAGGCAGACATTTTTATGCACTTGGTCCATTATTTTCTAAGTGATTACAGATGCAACACTAGATGGTGCTGTGCACTCACTCACTTCAAACTCAAGGTTCATACTGAAACCAGAACTCCAGCTTCATAGATAATACACCCATATGTTACAGAACGATTAGGTTTGTTCCTTAGATTTTGACACAATCTCCACTGATATATGACTTTTGAGGATGGTTGTTAAATAGGTATGAATCCATGAAATATGTAATCGGAAATCACATCAATCATGCACTTAACTCAAAAGCAGTAGCGTATAAACATATCCAAGTCTTGGATGGTCTGCTATGCAAAGGCAAAACAACAGTAAGAAATATGGGGATAAAAACACTAAAGGTGCACTGCAGGTATTTTTACTTTACAGACCCACCAAGCAATCTGGATACATGGCCCCAGCTTTGCTTTGTTTTTCCTACACCAACCTAAGTGGGCTATTTAACCTGTTCGACCATGGTGTGTAAATCAGATCCAACACCAACGCAGACAGCCATAGCTCCCGCCACCCAAGGGACCAACTCCCTCCTCTCCCTCCTCAAGAGATGATCCATCTATCAGCCTGTCTCGTCGCCCTCCCCCAGCCCGACATCAGTAAACTAACGACAGGGAGAGACGAGACAGACAGCGAGAGGGGAAAAAAGAGAGAGATGTGGGGTTCTGGGATGTTCAAGGGTGGAGATTTGACACATTTGACATTTGTCATAGCCAGTGGAATGAAGAAGCTGTGCAGCGGTTGACTGAACTGGATCTTGTGGCTCCAGTCTCAGGTGAGCTGTCAGTCGAAGCCTTTAACCAACATATCTGTTGGAGATAGTGTGAGGTTGTGACATGACGTGACCTTAGCTCAAGTTGAATAGGTCAAGAGAGATAAACAAGAAGAGAATTGTGTGTTTCTGCATGTGCATGAGAGGAAGATTCCTTATTATGCGTTTTTCCAATCGTGTGCAGCATTGACTGCAGAGGCACAGTGAGTGTAGTCGAATTGGAGTTTATTAATTTGTAGTTAATTAAGAACTTGCAGGCAAACCCACTTTGAATCGATGTAGTGTGGCAAACGTAACAGCGTGGGATCAACAGACCTGTTTGTAAAACAGTTGAGGTTCTCATTAGTCAGTAGTAATTAAGGCAACCACATGGCTTCCAATTTCCTCGCTCCCTGTTTGCTAAAAACAGGAAAGTCGTTTTGAAAAAGTTGACGGGTTTTTCATTATGAAACAGATGTAGAATAAAAACAACACACTGCGTGATATTAAGGTCGAATTAATCCACATGACAAATCACTTTAGTGCTTGACACTTTGTGATTTATGGCGTAGTTCTGTCTTCCTTGTTTGAAGGCTTCATATTCAGAGTGTTATGATCACATTGGATGGATTTTACTCTAGTCAAAACAGGCGACTTGTAGTTTGGGGCGAAAGTACACACAGCCCACAATCTAAGACAGGTCATTATTTCATGTGAGGCGGCACGGAGAGGTGAGCGAGGCCCGGCGTTTGCTTGTGAAATATGAGTGGAATCCAGCCTGGCAGGAGCAGTGAGGGTGATCACTGGGTGACACGGAGCAATGCGCTTGGGTCCTGCGCAGGCTTTGATCCTACACACTCGCCGGGGAGCCGCATCCCACTCCACAGCACTCCGAGGCTGCACCGTATTCCCACAAATGAGCTCCAGTCTTGGCAAGCGAGTGACAGGCCGCGGCTCTGCGAGGATCTTGGGAACGCGGAGGTCCGGCGGCTGCCACGGCTTTGACACACTCAGCCAAAGCTATAGACTTAGATGCACCTGTAAAAGCTTTTCCCTCACACGCTGCATGCCAACAGCCGGCCTGGCCCATTCATGCGGTGCAAGGCTGGCATCAAAGGCGGGAGTAAATCTGCTCCTCCATGATTCCCTATAGACCAAGAAGCAAGAAGGTCTCATGGTCAAGAGTGGCTCATCCAGACTGGTTGGCTCCTCTTGCTGCCCTCTCTCAGTTCTTTGGTTTTCCTTTCTCTCTATCTTTTCTCTCTCCTTCCCTCTCTCCATCTGACTTTCTTACATATGTTTATCTCTGTATGTCCTCTCTACTAGGGATGGGACGATATCTCACGATACGATTCAATACACGATATGGGGTTCACGATTCGATACAACCACGATACGATGTAATAAATAAGAGTTCAATGACAACAAAGTTTGACTGTGGAGAATTATGTTTATTTCTGAGCCACAAGTCTTGCTGCTGGAACGTAAACAATGATGTAAACAAAATGTCATTACAAAGTGTTTGACCTCACCCCACGACACGTATTGTCACATTTATGTATTGCGATATGTTGAATTTCGATATACCGTCCCATCCCTACTCTCTACCTCTAACTTTCTCTCTCAGCCAGCCTATTTGTATCCATTTCTTATGCAATGAAGAAATCAGTTTGTGGTGCTTAGTGAGGATGTAATCAAAGTACCTTGCCTTAATTTAATTCAGGTACAGTTGCAGTTAAGAAGAGGATAAATTAAAAAGCTTTGTATCCATTAAACCTGTGGAGAATAAGGTGCCAGCTTGAGAATTATTACTGATGCAGTGCTGGAATAGGGTAAGCTATTCGTTTTTCCCCTCTATCACCACAGATAAATCAGGGGAAATTGTTGGGCTCTCCTGCCAGGGCTCGTATTAATGGGCCTTTTGCATTAAGTCGCTTCAATTTATGACATCTGAGTGCATTGATAAAATGCACGTGCATCGTAAAGGGCAAAACGACACATAATCCCTAAAGAGTAATGTGCACTGACCATTTTCTCCCTCTCCGTGCGCCTCCTCCGGTTCACACCGGAGGGGATACGTATTGATCAAACGCAGCAAGGTCCTCAGAAGGACACGTCACTCCCTGCTGCTCCGAGGTACACTTGGCGAGTGTGACACTCAGAGCAATCGCCTGGGTTGTCACACCCTCACCTGATTTATTTGTGAATCGAAGACAGGTCTGCAGGCTGCTGCGGAGTCCGGTCCCTCCCTCTCTGCAATAAAATTAACATCTTAACAAGTCAGAAACTCTTGTGTTCAGTCTTAATGTTTTATCTCTTTAGTGAAAAAAAAATCAGCCTTCGGGGTGAGATTTCACTTTCAACTCAATTAATTTGCCATATTTCAACTTGCTTTCACTGTCACTTTCCTTGGAATGAGGGAAACTGCATCCATAACAAGTGAAATTATCTCTCTTTTTTCTTATCTTTCTTTAAAATAAGATTTTATGACTAACTGTGAGATTAAATAATCCCCTTAGATGCATATTTCTTTTGCAGTAATTGCCATGTTCCCATACAAACTCCTTTCCATACAGGCCCAGGATGGAGTTGCAGGCTGATCACACCGCAGTGATCATGGACAAAACAACCGACAGTATCCAAGGCATCATCTTTCTGTCTGCATTCCTGGCCCCTGTGGTATTGAATGCAGAATACCTGCCAGTACCAAACGATATGTGAGCAGAGGATGACTCATCTACCTGTTGTTCACATCGTCGGGCTTCTTCTCTTCATTTTCCATTAGAAAATAAACTTGATTACAAATTCAATGAATTTCATTGTCCACGGGAGGGAACATCGCTGTCTGGGTTTTTTTGACTGGAGAGGCATAATTAGAGTCAATGGACTACCAGTGGTAGAGCTTTGCTTCAATATAATGAATGAGGAAAGATTCACAGCAGAGGTAAGAGACGGTTAAGCCAAGGCCCTGGGCAGTGGGTCTGTTGCCAAGGTGTGATTCATTCAGCTGACTTTTAAATGAATGTGAACCAGCAGTATCACAATTTGCCTAAAGAAACTATAGCGAGGAAACCTGAGTTCCATAAATCCTCATGACCTCAAGACTGCGGGAGTGAGATACTTGAGGTGAATGAATGTCAGTGTCTCGAAACCATCGGTGGCAGCTCGACTGTGTTCATATTCATTGCCAGTCAAAGGTTTGGACACACCTGCTTGAATGTACTATGTTTTTCATTATCTTAAAGCCATTTTGATCTAAAGGCTTACGCTTAAATGCTTGAAATTAGTTTTTAGACAAATATAAATAGTGAAGTTGATGCCTATGTATGAATTTCTTTCCAAAGCCTTTGCCTTTCCATCAAGGCAAAGGGCGGCTACTTTAAAGAATCTAAAATATAAGATAGTTTTGATTTAACACTTTTTTGGTCAGTGCATAATTCCATTTGTGTTATTTCATAGTTTGGATGTCTTTACTATTATTCTAAAATGTGGAAAATAGTAAAAATAAAGAAGAATGTGCTGCGTCCAAACTTTGGACTGGTAGTGCACACTCCTAATGTGACTGGGGTTTGAGTTTAATTTAGATTCGGTTTGGTCAGAAGTGCAGCTACTATTCCAATGGGGAGGTTCAACGCTCACATATGGCAACTACTACACTGGGAGTGCAGTAAAATGAGAGCAGGCCACCCCCTTGTGGCCAGGAAACACGGTCATGCGGAGGATGCACAAAGCCGCAGACGGCACCAATCACAGTGGCTTCGCCTTTGTGCCGCCCTCTGTCTGCTCAGGTCAACCCCAAGTGGCTGTCCACCATATACACAAACTGATGCTCCGTAAGGGCCTGGCTGTACGCTGCGCGCCAACCACAACAGCTGCAGACAAAGCCTCAAGTGTTTACAGAGTTCAGCGCTGAGGCTAAGGCAAGAAAAGGACGGGAGGAGGTGGTGGAAAAGGAGGAGGGCAAGGGGAGGAGATGTGGGTCTCGGCTTCCACTGCTAGAGGAGAAAAATGACCAGGGGAAATGGGACCGTAATGGCGCCCACAGGAATTCAAAGCCTCAGGCCCAGAAAGCATGGAGCGGTCATTCTGCTCGTCCTAGGAGAGGAAGCAGACACACTTTACACAAGGAAGGAGACACTGTCTGACACCTGGGGGGAGAGGAGGGGGAGGGAGGCAGTGATGTGGGCGGGGGTGAAGGACAGGTAAATTCCCACTTTCCTGTAAATACGCTGCTTTTTCCATCAACACTGGGGCCGGGGTGTGCTGCACTGTACATAGCTCAGATGCGAGGTGGTGAAGCAGATGAAAAATGAGTGTTTGTGTGTGTGTGTGTGTGTGTGAGGGAGGACTCCCAGGGAGACCGGCTACAGAAACCATCACGCAGGGACTCGCAATGACAAGGAGGCTACAAGCGTGGGTTGGGCTAGCTGCCATGCAAGCTCTCAGTGTCATAAAGGATAAATCATGACACTAACCGTCACTGTGGCACTCTCAGAAGGAGAGTGCCACAGTGACGACTCTGTGAACAGCGGAGCTCGGCAAATACGAAATGTCACTTTTTACTTCAGCGGCTTCTGTCGGTGTCGTTCAGCGCGGAGGCCATCAAAGGTACATTAAAAAGGTGCGATAATGCACAGCGCTTCATCATATCTCTCACATGACAGGTATTGTCGATGGCAGCATGGTGCAACGCTGTGTCAAGAGGCTGCAGCTGCCCTTGGCCCAAAGGCAAAAAAGGCCTCTCCTCTCATTATGGAGCTGTGGTGAAATGAATCAGCAATATTATTCTTGCTCGTCGTCTGTGCAAATTAATTACTAATGAGGGATGTCAAATTTCATCTCACGGACCCAGTGATCTAAGCACAGAGGAATCAATGACTGGACTATCTTGGTCAGAGATGATAATTACACTGAGGCCAGTCGCTCATTCTTTCTCACAGCCAGGGGCCTTCCGATGAATTTCAGCCACCTGGGATCTAGATTATGAATCGTAACCATATTGCAATCACGTCTTTCATGCAACTTGGTTTTCACATTAAACAGGAGAAGACTTTTCTACATGCAGAACTATTTGTGATCTAATTACATCTATGCACAGTGGGTCCAACGCTGTTTAAAAAGTTGGTCCTAGCAGACTCTAGAGAGCCCTCTCTAATCGAGGAAGCAGTTCCGCACATTTGTCACAATCTCAGTTTTCTAGCCACGTATGGAAGGAAAATGGCAGCCACATCTGCAGCAGAGAGTGGCACAACCAGAGAGCGACGCCTTAATCAAAGCTATATGCCATTTCCTCAAAGGCGGCCGCTCCCGACAAATTACCCGTGGTGGGGCACGACGGAAGACACACACCGCGCTATGATTACTAGAGCGCTTGACATGCAAATGACAATTGAGCCTCAACCTCAATCTGTCAAAACATGACAAAGTGTTTGGCGTTCCTTATACGTACATGTGAGTGAATGTGTGGGACTTTGACTCCGTTTGAAGACTCTTGCCAGAGGAACTCGCCGCTATTCTCAGACTGGAGCACACACTCATATCGGGAGATACAATTTTTATTACCTGTTCTATTCCCAGAGTTACATTCATAGCCCTGGCAGGGAGGCACTGATGAGCACGACCGTGCAGACACTCAGAAAATCCTGTCATTGCAACTTCCGTGGACTCCTAACTTTTCCATTCAGCCTCATGCACCTCCAGAATTCAAAGAGGTTCCACGCGGCTTTGATCCCTCAGTGTCCGCCGTGTCCCTGCTGATGCTGCACATTCGGGCCTCATGGTATGTTAGCGGGCACAGTAGCCATCCGCTGGGAAAATTGACTGCCCCCCCCCCCCCCCCCAACCCCCGCCCCTCCTTGCCACAGCTCGGTGCCCGGGGCTCCGACGGCCCAGCACTAGACCTGGTGATGCTGCGGGACGTGTTAACAGTGCCAACAACAATATCCGCTTGTCTTTGCAGCAGCCTGGGGACGGATTACCCTCCGTGCAGCATGTAGGCTCTTCTGGGTTCATGATAAGGCTTCCATTTTCATTGGAAATTACTTTACAGTGTGCTAAACCTTCATCACCACCAGACTCTCCCTCTCTCTCACTCACTCTCTCTCTCTGAGTCTCTTAATGCTTATCCACTGGAACTGGGGAGAACATGTCTAGCTTCAAATCACTGACCTTATTGTTAACAGCAATTTAATGGGGTGATTAGGGCTACTCCGCTCTATTCTCAAAGTATACATCCATCTTCCTAAAGTGTTGACATTGCAATAGCCTTGCCTTTCAGTAGGCTATTCACAATGTCTGCTTACTCCAGGAAAGAGCCAGTGAGCCGCCTCAACAAGCACACCCTTGATATTTTTCGCGCGACCACTTTATGAAATCCATAAATTCCGTGTATTTATGTTTGGGCTGCTCGGCGCTCGTAATGAGAGTTGTGAACGGTTCGTGAGGTTTGTCTGGCAACGCTGTGACCCGCTGACCACAGGAAAACACACCTTCTACTTAGTCGAGGGGTGATGTCACACAATGGGCTTCGCTTGGATTGGCTCGTTCCATGTGCGCTGGCCTCGTATAAGTCTCAATGAAAATGCCACTCCAAAAACAGAAAAAAAAAACAGCACAAGGGCTAAACTGTGCCTGTCTGTTTTCGCATCATTCGTACAGAAGTCAGACAGCCGGAGGCGCGTTTCAGAAAGTCTCCGCTGAGTAATAAGCAATCAGACTCCTGCGGGACAGAGTCATACAGCGTTGCATATTGGCCGGTGACCTCTCTGACACGTGGCCAGTCACCTCCCTCACACACAGTTCAGCGGTTTGTTTCGGCGGACAGGGAGGCTCTGTAATGTTTCATAATCAACCTTGCCCATCCAGGCGTGCAGAGCAGCTGGACCGGGCTGATATTAGTATGCCCCCGGTGTAGCGCGGTGACAGAAGCATGGAGCTGCCCCTCCCTCTCATTGCACGGTGTCAGATGGAGAATTTTATGTGACAGAGGGCGGGATGAAACGCGCCGGCGCTCTCCGACAACCTCAGATTGGCTTTTTTTTTTTTTTTTTAGCTTTTACCCGAGCCGCGGACTGTTTGAGATAACTGACGGTCAATACACACATCAGTCTGTGCGGGGGAATACTGTTTCGGACAGCTTGTTTGCAGATGCAAATTTTGATCTGCTTCGCCCGAGGGCAAAGCAGAACGTGGCGTTGCGAGCCGCCGCATGGGTTGACTATAAGAGAGGATGGCAATTTCAAATGAAAATGTGTTTGAAGGTTTTAAATCTAGTCCCTAACAGTGAGTTTGGAAAAGCAGGTGGGCTGCCGGTGTGGAGCCTTGCTGTAATCTGACAGGCTGTGATAAAATCAGGTTTGGCATTTGGATTGCTTTACCTGGAGCAGCTTTCTCCCCCCTCCACCATGGCAGATGCCGCAATTAGTGACAGTGAAGATTGCCAACTGCTGACATTGCTTTGTACATCACCCACCCCATCTCCTCTCAGTTTGTACCTTCTTTTTTTTTGTACTGAACCATTACGTTATCTGGATACCCCATTTCCAACAGAGAGCAGCCAATCACAGAGGCGGCCTGGGCAGGGACAGGCACTCTCGCCCAGCGGGGGAAAGACTCGACGCCAGAGATCTTCAGGCCCCTGAACTCGAAGGAGCTTTATCACAAGGAAAGAGGTAAAAGGAATGGACTGTGTGAGCGTTTGTGTGTCCTTGTTCTAAATGCTGGAAAACACTTCCACTGCAGTAAATAGTCGCCCCTTTGGGAAATCCTCTCAGCCTGTGAACGGTCCAAGAAATCTTCTGAAATGTTATGGGGATGTCTCATTGTGTACAGTATACACTCTATCAATCCACTCGTGTGTGGTATAGAGGCTGCAGCACACACTGAAATGTAAATTATACAATAAATTACTGGCAATAAAGCTGAAACCATAAGATGAGAAACTATAACACTTTTTGTTATCCATTTTTTTGTTTGTTTTTAAATGTTTTTCTGTAATTTATAGATTCCATAACATAACTTTTACTTTTATGCTTCTTTTTCCGGCTGCTCTGTAGACAATAAATTTCTCTGTATAAATCTATAGCACACAATAGCAAATTTACATTGCTTTTGCTTGCCTTGACGCCAGTAAATTACAGACAGAGTCAGTGGCGGAGGAACACAACAAATGAAAAGCAATGTCCATAACATCTTCCACAAAAACTTGTTTTTTTCCCCCAAATGGCTTGTAGTTGTATTTGCATATAAATCTGCTGCCAGCAGAGAACAACGCAATTTGAGGAGCCGTGCATATAAGGGTTTGACTTCTTAAAATGTTTTTAAAAGTCATTTTAACAAATCCACTTATCCATTTGTAGTAGTAAAAGGCCATGTACTGTAATAGCTTGTTGTTTATTTTGTTTATGTATCTGTCGGTTTGCTGAACATACATGCTGTTTTTCCAGCTTCACGTTCATAGCGTTGCACTCATTCACACCTGTGAGCTGCACAGTCTTCTATTGTCTTCTATTGTTGGCCACTGTGCAGCTCTGCTGGTGCTGCTGGGGGTTAAAACCCTTTGATGCTCAAAGAATATGAACAGAATATTATCTGGATTATCCAACACAAAGTGGGTCTGATGTCTCCATTCACCCTTTAAAATCCCATAATCTGTTCAATGTCTTCACAAAACAAACAGAGAATACATATATAGTGTTTATAAACATCTTTATTATATATGTCATGTATTTTATATAAACAATACATATAATACATAAAAACATCCATCATGGTGGAAATATGTAATACATTCAATTTTGCATTTTAAACAGTGTGATGAATCAAAGTCCTGCACTCTTTAAAACGCCATGCTGAAAAAAAATCCTAATGAGCATTCGGGGACTAATTTCCACAGAATCAGATTTATAATGACTCTTTTTTTCCTCCTGCAGCTGTGAATCAGTCTGCTCATAAACTTGCAGATTCACTCAGTAAAAAACCACTAAATTACTAAATTGTTTTACAAAAGAAACCAAGATATATTTCCCAGGATTTACATAGAAAATTGCACAGCATGGTGTAACAGTTTAATCGTATCTCATTGTTGATCATTATAGTGAAGTTACAGGGGAATTCAACGGTGCAGGTTTAAGAACAAACTTACCATTGTGCCTCACAAAGCCCACTTTCAAGTTGATACGCTGAGCCTGAACATGTTCCAAGTGCTGAGGAAAAAACACTGGACCGAAAGGGACCTACAGTGGAAAACCTCTTTTTTTTTCAACCCCTCTTCTTGTTCATCCATTAATAGGGAATTCATCGGTTGCCAAGTCTGGGCCTGAACCCTCCAGATAGATAACAGGTAATGCTATCCACCTTGACATTTCCCCGGTAAAATGTAATCTCTGGAATTTAAGCTACATTTCTTCAGACACATAGGCTTTTTCCCCTGAAGACTGTCTTGTGTCCTGTTTTTCTCCTCCAGCCATTTAATAGAGACGAGGATGGTAAAAGCAGGGGATGGAGGAGGTGAAACAGCATGGCTTTCTAAAACATCTTGTGTTCGCCGGGCTTTTCTGATGATGGAACCTAAATGGGCTGCATTTGCTGTAACTTTCCACCTCACCCCAACATGATATGTGTGTGTGTGTGTGTGAGAGAGAGAGAAGGGAAAACAAGACTAAAGGCTTGGATGGGGTCAGTGGCGGAGTGAACATCAAGGTCTGTAATGATGAGTTGTGGAGAGGTAGGGATGGAAAATAATGACTGGTGTTGTTATCGCTCAGTCTCTCCTGTGTGTTGTATTGTACGGCACCATCTGCAAACCCGGGGAGTCGAAGGAATCCCGACTTACACAAACAAGGCTGAGGAACAAGACTCGCATCGACTCCATCTGTGTGATTCTGCCCTTGTTCATATTGACAGCTGTATCAGTCAAAGTATTTGCTAGTGTTTTTTTGTTTGTTTTCCTCCTAGTTCCTATTAGACTTCACTTATCTTTTTTTCTTTAACCCGCAAGAACATGGGAGAAAAAAAACAGAAATACAATTTCCAAAAGTACAAAGAACTTGTCAAAGTCCTCAGGGGGGGGGAGAGAGAGAAAAGAAAGCTGTCAAGCCTGTGCAGGCAGCATTAGTGCAACATCCCTCCCTGGAGAGTGGGGGGTGGACCGTGCAGCACCCCGGCTCTTTGTTGGGATGTGAGAGATGGACAATGCCCCCACTGTGTGCCGAGAGCGGGAGCCACGCCGCTCTCTTGGCTCCCAAAGACCGCCGGAGCGCGTCACATTTATGCTTTTTCCTTTGTCGTATATATATGCTCTCTCCTTTTCTATAATCTTTCTCTGCCTCCCCCTCTTTCTCGCTCTCTCCCTCCTCCGAGTCTCCCTCTTCTGCTCTCTGAAATCACACCTTTCACACCGATGATTTCCCGTCGACGCCTCTCCTCCATCACAAGCCGTTCCGCCAATCTCCAGTCGGCTCCGGCGCTCTGAATAACAGTCCGGCTCCCTCCGTGGCAGCCCTTCATCCATCCCACAATGCTCCACTGGTTGTGGACATCCTGCAAAGAATCCAATCATCCCCACAGTAATTGCCAATATTGTGACTTAGACACAAGAACAGTGCTTTAAGAGTGTGTGGTGTAATTCCACATGTACAATGGGCCAAGTCATTTCTCTGATTGTGATAGGTGGTTTGTGGCCACAGGCTTCTTGAGGTGTGTGTATCTTGATAGGGGCCGGCCTGTGGATTTATTTACACTCCGCATACAGCCCACAGTTCTCCACGAGATACGCTAACAAGAGAAAAACGAAATAACACCTACAGTGCATAAATGAGGTAGTGTTGGGTGAGCTTTCAGATGCACTTGATGTGCTAATGAAAAAAAAAGAGGATGCATAAAATGGTTCACATAAATGTAGAAGCAGCCAGCTGTGGAATATGGCAGCCATTAAAGTGGAGAGGGCATTTTTTATTGAACAAAGCCAGGACGGCTCTGGAGGACTTCATACTGTGGCTCAATTTCACTTCCAGAAACTTCTAGGAACAACCCTTGAGTCTTATATTCGGTATTATATGAAATATGAATAGCTCTCCCAAAGAGGCGCCATGGGAAGGGAAGATGAGAATGGATCTGAGGAAGAGGAGGGGGGACGGAGGGGTGGGAGGGAGAGAAAGTTTAATGGAGGGAGCGAGATCAATGACTTGTATATTCCCCACTTGCAGTCTAAAAAAATAAGGTACATTTAATTGAGTAAGTAAAATGAAATGCTATAGCAATATGCACGGTATTGATTTTCTCGGGGTGCTGCAGTCGGCTTGAGTGGCTATTTGTTTCAAATAAAAACAATATTGAGGAAAATAATAGAGACAAAATTGCCGGATCCTCAAAGACGGTGCCGATTTAAGCAGGCATCGCAGTCGCAGTCTTTGATCTCTCCCGGGGAGAGGCTGCGAAGCTGCTTTGTCACTGCTAAGCACCATTTGAATAGAGCTGCGGGCAAATAGATTAAGTGTTTGTTTTGATGAGAAAAGGGGAGAGAAGGAATAAAAAAGAAACAGCAAAAACTATGAGAGACACAAACAGGAGCGTGGCAGGGGCTGAGTGGGGAAAGACAGAGGGTTTATTGTAAGGCTCAGCTGCGGCTAAATTCAGCTCCTTCACTTTTGAGCCTCCTCCTTTCATTTTGGGTTAAGACTGTTGACTATTGATCAATACAGCTGTGTCACACAAGCGCGCTGTGCAGACGGAGTGTGTGTGCAACATTTTCACTGCTCCGCCATGCTAAAGGCATCCGTGTTGCCTTCCAGACGCCTTAGGACATGAATATTGCATTGAGTTCGACCTCAGACACTGACATTATTTATGAAGGCAATCATCATCAGCCCTGAAGTAAACCCTGTGTGCCTGTAGCAAGCAGCTGACCTCCAACAGTCTTCTTTATGTGCAAACCCAGAGCTCCGTTTGGCCTGATTGAAACATTCAATCAACACATTAGTCCGTATTATTACAATTATAAGAATACGTCAATCTAGTTAATTGCGGCTTGTTCACCTCCCGCAGTGTTTAATGATCTGTAAAATGAAAAATTTCCCATCATGACCAGCTGTATTATTATGTCCTGTTTTTTTTTGCTCTTAGTAGCCTGATGGAGATCTCACCTGTTCCTTTGCCCACAGACTGTCTCTATATCTTCATTGTGTGGTTGATGAGGCTGTCAAAGAGACAATGTGTGGCGGAGTGATGAGACGAGACAAGGACGATGACTTGCCTCAGTCGGCTCACCTGCAGCTGCTGGTGTGTGTGTGTGTGTGTGTGTGTGTGTGTGTGTGTGTGTGTGTGATTCATACAAGCGTGAATCTGTGTATAAATCTGTGTGATGGAAACCCCAGGTGCTTGCTTTTGTCTAAGCCGTGCTCCTCAAAATTACCCTTGAGAGCGTTTACAGGGTCTCAGTCATAGCCAAATAATTATCTGTCAGTGGTACGCGTATTTTAAGGAAGGTCAGGGAAAATGAAAAGTTGGAGTTGGAGAGTGCGATTGGTATGAAGGAATGAATAGAGGAGAGTTCAACTCAGTGTGAGTCATCATGGGTGGTGAGGTGCTAGGCAAACAGCTTTCCTGTGTCAATAATGGAGGGATTCTGTAAGGAGGGGAGCGATCGCCGGGCAAAGCTGGAGTTATCGAATCATAGCGGCTCATAAATGAAATGGAAATTTTCAGCATGCCCTCGCCTTTAGGTGGTGGGGATGACGCTGGTAACTTAAGACGAATCTTAATTAATTTCCACGACTTGAAAGCAACAAAAACACAAAAGCCACGAAGGTGTCTGGCCCAAACCTCCTTATTGACTCAAGGCTGTGAAGGTGCCACACTGGCCTTCGTCACTGCAAATAGCCCACCAGGCCTGAGCGCCTTCTCCTAATGAGCATCTGCACCGCTGTCAGTGTCACAGTACATGTTTGATGACAAACGCTGTAATGCATTATTCTGTTCAAGAACGAAACAACAAACACTGGAAAAAAAAAAAAAAAAAAAGTCCAGCGTACACAATCAGGCCCAGCGAAGCCGGAGCGTGAATAAAACATGAACATGCCAGGAAGGTTTTGCACTGTGAATATATTTAGAATCCCCCGGTCTCCCTACGGAGATTTTATTGTACACAGAGAAGCTGCAGCAGGCGATGGGTGGTAATGCACAATGGGAGACGTTATCAACAGCTCATTTTTTGCTCTGCAGGTAATATCATATCCTGCTGCACAGGCCCGTGGCTGCAGTTACCCTTGTCATTTTGACAGGAGTTTTGAGATCTGATTCTAAATATTGGATTTTGTGAGATCGCACTGCTGTGTAGCCGCACTCGGCCTGAAAATGGCTCTCCTGTGGCGGTGCTATTATCTAATTATTTAAATCTGTGCCTGCATTACTTTCCCCTACTCTCCCTCTGCATCTCTTTGCATTGCTGGTATGTGCATTATGCCTGGATTGTGTCCAGACTATTTGGAATTCCATGCGAACCTGCATATCTGGCTTTAAAGATCCAATAGAAAAATGAGCAAAATCTGATTTTTTTTGTGCATCCAGATCTGTCACTTAATGTCTTCTGGCAAGATCGGTTGATAAATCAGATTACATGATAAAAGCCGCTATGGGACGATGAAATATGAAGGTATAGCTGTGGCCCATGGGTGCTGTCCTGACTCTGGAGCCCTGTAAAGGTGCCATGATTCTATCTGCAGTTTTCCCCCAGCCCCCTGAAATCCGTGAAAAGTTTGCTTTTCCACTCAGCCTGCCTACACCTTGGTGACAGGCCCAGCCAGAGTTAACATCTATGAGGGGCCCTGGTTTTCGTATTACAACATCAGAAATTCCTGCGGCGTTGTTGCACAGTGCTGCGACTGTTCAGAGCGCCTGCCAAGTCCATAGTAACAGACAAGCCTATATTTAGCTGTGTTTTAGGCCTGTTGGAAAGCGCTTAAAATAGTTTGGAGGGAGACACTTCTATAATGCTGCCCCACAGGGGGCCACGGGGCTTGGGAATGCCACAACTGTACGGACACAGCCTTTATTGTGCTGCGACTGGATCTTGGCACCTGAACATGGATATCATTGTTTACTTGGGTTTGTTTGTGAACCGTCTAAAAAGAAAATTGAAAACCCTCTAGACCTCGTTGAATCGTTTAGTCCTTCAAGGTTGGATTTGTCCTACTTTGCTGGTGGATACTGGAGCTTTTTGGCCCCAGGCTACAGGCTCAGCTCAAGCCAAAAGACTGTGGACTTAACTCGGCCTTTGCCCCTGTCCTCTTTTCTAACAGGTTCAGCTCTCTATCCTTCTCCAGAGGGAAACCTCCAGCTATAAAAAAATAAATAGTGGTACCAGGTCAGATCCATACCTGCAGGAAACAAGCTGTGATTGACAGTCCGCAACACCAAAGGTTTCACCCATAGAGGGCTTAATGCAGGGGCTTCAGAAAAGCAGAGGAATATCAAAATGTGTGTGCTCCCGAGTCTCCAGCGTGAAGCACACACACACACACACACACACACACACACACAGGCACATGCACATACACATGCGCACATCTCAGATGGACGTGTGACTGACGACCAACTTTCTACATTTTAGATGAGACTTCGAACGGCCCGCAGAATCAAAGGCTCAAAGGGAATTATAGAACCATCCAGGACGCGTGGGCTTCACCTTCATCAATATACCAGCGGTTTCTGCTCAATTTTTCACACTCCTCTGTTTGCTGAATGGTATTTACGAGCTTTGAGAGATAACCCTCGGGAGCTTTGGCGAGAACCTATCTTTTAATGCTTGGCATCAGTGTGACATATTTACGCCAGACACATAGCGTACCATTGTCTCCTTCACTTTCTTGGGTGATCTTAATTATATGTTATGGCCTGTTGTGAAGTGATCCATCTAATGAACGATTATGTGCATTGTTATGCAAACACAGCGCTATAGCAGAAGATGTTGGAGCTTGTTGGTCCATGAGTGATAAACCCGGATCAAACCACTGAGACAATTGCTGTTTGAGTGCGGGTGAAATCAGAAGATAGCTGGAAGCTGAGATAATGATGTGGTATCAACAGATAAACTGGTGGTGTGAGGCAATAACAGAAATCCCCTCTATTGTAAACTTAGGAGTACACAAACACTATATTTAGACTGAATTCCATAGACCCTGTTTGGATTATGCCATCTCTTTGTTGATATTATGGATACGTATCACAGCCAGTTTTTCCACCGGCGGACTGGAAAAATGTAATCAATCCATCACTGTGCCGGCCGGTTTTCCTGACAATCCACTCCACTCCACTAATCCACGCCTAAATACAAAGACTCTCCCAGTCTAAGCATGGCATCCACAACCACAGTGGAGACCCAGGCCTGCAAAACACCTGCTTCATACATTCAGCGGCCCGGCTTTCACCAGGTGGAAACGGCAGCAAAATTCCACCTTAGCCACAAATTCAGTCAGAGAATTATTTTTTCTCCACCCGTATGAAACATAAAGAGGTGGTAATTCATAAAGTGGCCTCTGGCATACAATTAGTAAACACAAGCATAGGGAGCAGAGAGGTGGATAGTTGTTGGAAGTGCAGCGGGCTCAGAGCGGCATGGTGGTCCGAGCTGTGTGACCCCTGTGTGTGATGGTGTGATGGCCGCTTTTTTCCGACGGCGCCTCGCACCCAGCCAGCTGGAACGCGGTCCTCGAGCGTGCTTTGGCTCGCACGCCGCGCGGCTGACAGTGAAGCCAGCGCTCTGATTGCTTCCCTCCCGCCTCGTACCTGTTTGGGCCCAAATAGCTGTTCCTGTGCAGCGCCGGGAAACTGATTATGCTGAGCAACGCGTGCTGGGAGAACACCAATTACCCTGATGTGCCTTTTCATGTTTGCACATTGTTGAGCAGCGCACCGGCCGGTGTCCCAGGTGTACGCCACGGCGCACATGTCTGGCCGGGCAGCGGCGGTGACAGCAGAGGTGACTTTCTGTGAGGGATGACAGGGGAAGATGGAGGATACAGCCATGATTTGAGTAGGAACCGTCTTGCCTAGGAATATAAAACCTACTGAAATAGGTTTTGACAAGTCATACACCTAAATGTAATGTACTTAATAAAAAAACCTCTCTGATTCTACAAATGCTACTAGACTAGACTGTGATATACAGT
The DNA here is from genome assembly GCF_048128805.1 of Centroberyx gerrardi. Taxonomy (NCBI): domain Eukaryota; kingdom Metazoa; phylum Chordata; class Actinopteri; order Beryciformes; family Berycidae; genus Centroberyx; species Centroberyx gerrardi. Next base: position 8,327,336 of record NC_136016.1, on the reverse strand, counting down.
TGGTTTGACTACTGCTGACAAAATGCACTTATTGTTAGTTGCTTTGGACAAAAGCGTCTATTAAATGACGTCATGTAATGTAATGTAATGTAAATGGATACAATTCAGCCTGTCAGTGTAGACAAAGGCTTTATTTTCCAGCTGACTGTTGTGACCCCGTGGCCAGTGAAGACACATTTGCATGTCAGGGTGATAACAAAGGGAAAAGGCCAATTAAAGGCCCTTTATGTTTCCCAAATATTAAATAATTTATTGAATATTTTTTCAGCTCTTGACTGCCAAGAAAAAAATTGCAGCTAATTTCCACTCCCCCCCCCCCCCCCCCCCCCCCCATTCTATCCTGGGGTTAAATATCCTGCCTGAAAAGCACATTTTCTTCTTCACGCAGCATCCAGCTCACACTAGAATTTCTGAGTCAGCATTCACAGAGTGTTTGTGGTTTGATGTAAATGCCTGCAATAAATAGATGACCCGCGTGAACTGTGGCACTGCACCTTGACCTCTGGGCTGCTCTGTACTGTTAATAGTCTCATTGGCACTAAGCTGATGCAGCTTCTCACATTCACCTGAACACCAGATGAAGAAGAAGAGATGGGCAACTGGAGAAAATACTGCAGGGTTTAAGTCAGACTAAGAAAGCTTATTTACAGCTGTATGCTAAGCTGCAATATAACCGCATTCCATTTTAGTGCATAACAAAATCTATAATCCATTTCAGGAAAACAACAAAATACTGCACCATGACGGTTTTTTATCTGTCTTCAAATAATAAATATATTAATTTGTTAGCAGCTATTGTATGCTGAGACATTAGGATGTATCAAAAACTGTTTCTCATCCACATTTCCTTTAATACCATCTGCTTGGGCTGACTCGTGGAATGCATAAATGAACAGTTACTGGAGGTAATCATGTTTCCTTTGGGGCAGAATCAATAGAAAGAACACACACATATGTCGGAAAGGTTTTTCTGTAAAAGGCCCAAACCTGTGATGATAAAATTTCCCAGCACCTCTGAAGGCAGCCCGTCTCAAAAAGTGATTTGCGATCATCTCTACAGGTCACCGTTCCAATCAAAATGTTCAGGTGTGCAGCAGGAGAACCTCTGTGCCATTTTTACTTTGGGTTGTAAACCCACTGATTTGCTTCTGGGCTTGTTTGAACAATATCAATATCATTTTTGCAGGTTTGCTGGAAGGGGGGGCAGACTTAAAGCTAGTATTCCATGGTGCTTTCCACTGGGATCCAGCCCATAATGCCTCTATCCAACCTCCCAGGCTGAAAAACAATCATATGTGAGCTGGAGGTCTCTCGGAGCGTCTGCCTCCAGTAATAGCAACGGCCTCTGTCTGCTACAGACAAATAAACATTGGCCATGGTGGAGGGCTTTATACTGCAGGAGCACCTTCAGCCACTACCAATCCTGGCCCAGTGCAGGCTGAGACACTCAAACAAAAGCCTCAAGCACAGGCAGACTTACAACAGTCTCAGGCTATGAAAAAGATACAGCGACTGGCCGTGACCTACCTACCAACAACGCTACTGAAGCACAGGCTGTATTGAACACAAATGGAAAAAAAAAAAATCTCAGTCAGGTAAAGTATGATTCAGGTATGAATGCAATAAGGATTTAATAAAACATCCTTAGCTACCATTTTAAACCAGGTTACCGTTTGAGATTCAAGGCCGAGAGCGTCCAAATGAAGCATCGAGGAGCGTGCTTTAATCACAGTGTTCATTAAAGGTGAGCAGCAGCATCTGAGGAATGTGCAATAAGGTTTTGGGCTATTGACCGAGTGCCTCTCCTGCTTCAAAAAAAAAAATGCAATGCGGTAATTTGTGCTGCGTCATTAATCAAAGCAACCACTTTGATTAAAGATTTCAGGTTAGGAGTGTGAAGTTGACAGATGATAGCTTTTTAATGGTCTGAGATCTGCCATCCCACATGTGATATTTAGCTATAAATGGAATATGCAAACACAAGGGATTATCCACAATTAGGGATGCATCACCATGAATATTCATGAGAGGAGGTTGTGAGTGTAACAGAATCTGGCTCTTTATCAGCACTCTGCAGTTACCTACCCCGGGCCTTTTAGTGACTCAGAAGCCTCCGTTTGATCTGGTGTCGCATCTCCTTAGTCAATTTATCTTTCCTCAAACATTTCCTTTGACAGAGATTGAGACTGATATGAAATAGCAGATTATTGCGCGCGCTTTGTTTGTCGGCACTCGTGTTCAGTAAGGAGTGTGGAATGGTAAACAGACTCTAACCTACTTTAAGCGCTCGCATGCGAGTTAAAGTACAGTAAGCTTACGGCTTCACATGCCTCAGGTAACATGAACTAGTCTTTACCAGACTCAGTTAAATATTTACTCGTCTCAAAAACATACAGGCAAATGAGAGCTGGCAGATGTTGGCAGGGAGAGGACGATACTCGCCCGCGTCTAATCTTGCTCTAACATCCTCTGCGTGAGACACCTTTCGCCAAGCAGGTGGTTTCTCAACAATTTCACACGGGATATGATCCATTTGCGTTATGGGAGGCACAAAGTGTCCATATTTTAAACACTCTGCAGATGTTTTCCACTAGCAAACGGAGCAGAAGGAGTGGAACATGCTAACTCGGTCCATAAACAAGCAAGTTTTTATCCATCCTGGAACTTGTCTCACCCTCAAACAGCTTCCATTGTCACGTCCAGCAGGTTTGTTTTTAATGTGCGAGCACAGCCGCTGCTACAGCAGCAGCACTGCAAAACACAACATTGACCTTTTCTAGGATAAATGAGCAGGAAACTCTGCGTAGATGTTTTGAGACATTCTGTACCGGCTGCTCAACAACTTGGCGACCGAGGAGGGCATCAGTGCAGACCAGAAAGCAGTTTCCAGTGGAGAGTGGCCTTCATACTTTCCGCATTAAAGGAACGCGAGCATAGAGAATGTTCAAAACCACATCTCCTTATAGTCTGAATCGCACTGACAGGCAAGAGAGACCCTCACGCTTTTGCACGCGGCCCGACGTGGTCTGGATGATATTTCCATCAACACGCTGTAACAGGCCATTGCAACCCAGTTAAGAACACTCTGATCGATCCCACACTCTGATTTCTTCCATCAAAGGAAAAGAGAGCTGTGATGTAGCCTATCGCGCTGCGCGTACCATACGCTGTCATATGGCAGGTTGCTTCAAAAAAACAGCTATAAATCTATAAACAAGAGAAAGCCTTCTCTTGAACCAGTACTCTCCATAGTCCATTCCGTTTGAAATGTCAGATCTGATAAGTGGTCAAAGAAGCAGCTTCAGTCCCTTTGTACATTTTTTTTTATAGATAGCCTGACTTAAAGGGTCTGCTGTCTTGTCAATATCAAAGCCCTGTCATTTGGTCCAAAGAATACAAAAAAGGAATATTGACTCTGCCTTTCTTTGACTCCCTAACTCTCTATCTCTGCACTATTTGTACATTTATGAACCATGAGCAGTTTTAAGTGCAAATAAAAACTTTCTTTTGATTTATGTGTTTATAAATCAGCAGGGATGCTTGTAGCCTAATGGTGAGCCTGTTACTGGAAAGATGCTGGTTTAAACCTCATATTGACTGTGAATGCATAGTGAGGGGAAGTGAACAAGCCACAATCTCCCAGAATCTCTGCTCACTGCCCTTGAGCAAGGCACTAAACACGTCACAAATGTATTCGTATTCAGCTTCACTCGTTAAATAAGGATTAAAAAGTGTCATTTTAAATTTAGCAGTGTGGGTTTCACAAGATAGAATATGATGTGCTATCTGCTACTTTCCGATTTCTTCTGCAGAAGGCAGCATATCACTCCAATATTCTTTGTTATATGTGACTGTCCACGTCTCTGCTAGTCTTCTGAGAATGCGGTTCTCTTTCCGCTTGCAGGTTAATTTACTGTGTCCCCTCTCTACTTGATGGCTTTCGTAAACAAAGATGAATTATTCCCCGGCAGTAGCTATGTATCAAGATAAGCATCTCAGACAGATCAACTGGTAAGCATGCAGCGGAAATGAAAACCCAACCGGCGCTTAGTGATGAACAGAGGAAAACAAACAGGGGAGGGGACGAGCGAAAACTAAGCTTGCAGATGTGGTTTCATCATAGAACGCAATTCATCAATTCTAATTGCTTCAAGTAGTATTGGTGGTACAGTAATGACCCTATTTCAAACCACTGAGTGCTGACGAGCAGCTATTGTGTGTGTGTGTGTGTGTGTGCGTGTGTGAGTGAGTCAGTCTTGCATGGAAAAGATGAGGCAGTTGTGGGGAGTTTGAGCTCACCCTCCCTCTGTTGTGGGACAGAGAGAGCGGAGCCCACTTTGAACTTGTGCCCCAATTTCTCACAGTCGGACACAGCAGGCATCATCCCACTGTTCTCCCATGAAAGCGGCTCGGACCAGCCATTATCTGACAATAAAGCCTTTGGCTACGCGGTATGGTGGCCAAAACCCCAGGGGATGAGATAAGACGTGAGGGTGGATTTGGCTCTCAAAGCCGTAAATCTTTTTTACATGTCGCCCCAGCTCATGTTGGAGACTCTTGGCTGCATGAGCTAATTGGTTCAAAGGACTCTCCCAGCTCAAAGCTATGAGAATAAAATGACCGACGGAATCCCATTGGCTTTGCCCACACGTAGTCCGTCTTGGTGGAAAAAGACAAAAGGAAAGGGGCGGAGATACATTTGGAATGAGAGAAACGATGATAGAGAGATAATAGCAACAAGAAAGCATGGAATTAGAGTGGGAAGCGTGCGAGAGACAGCAGCTTGGAGGGGAATGGTGACCTTGGACTTGTGCCCATGGCTGTTTCAGTCGGCAGACCCTCTGCTGGTGCTGGGAGAGCTGCAGCTCCAACACCTTGAATGAGTGTGAAACAGCAAGCTATCACAATAATGCTCAGGAGGCATGCGGTTGTGTGTGTGTTTGTGTGTGTGTGTGTGAGCACGAATTTGAAGGTCACAGCCAGTTCTGAGCACCAGATGCACGAAAGGCCTAGTTGCTTATAGAGCTTGAATCTCGCTCCGGCAGCAGATCAGCGCTGCTCACCCAGACTTGAAACAAGCCAAGTCAACACATCAGAATGACACAAGACAAAGTCATTTGCGTGCGATGACGAGGAGCCAAAGTAACCCCCCTGGCGGTTTCTAATTTGAGCTGTTTTTAATTACGGTCCCCAGGGATGTCACATCTGTCTGGGAGTTGCGGAGAGGTCATTATCTCAGACTTCACTTCAGCTGGTGCTGTTTTGCATTCTGAGCCCAACAAATGAGACGGAATTGATACATTTCCTTAGTTTCATGACTTTGGTTCTTCACTCCTCAAATGTGGTCAGTAGCATCCCACAAAGCTGTGTTTTCTATTTTACGGGCCTAAGCGAGCACAATATGTATTTTGCCAAATTCTTGTGATGAATACTCCTGTGTCCACTTTCCATTTCCTTCCACCCCTTTTTCTTAACTGTTGTCTGATCCTCCCATTCCTCCTTCGCTCTATATTTCTCCAGCGCTCCATGAATGGGACCCAGTGTTATTGGAGGATGTGAAGTCACCCCCTTGGCAGAGGAACACAGGATGGCACCTGGAAGGAGCAGCTGTCTCCCTGTCTGTGACTGACAGATTGCAGCTTGGGAACCCGGACAACAGCCACACAGCCAGGCAGGCAGCGCCCTGGACACAGGCCATACAATTAATCTCCACCATCAGCCTTATAGCTGCAGCCATTTTTGACTCAGCCATCGCTCCGGTTCAGATTTACTCACCTATGTTCCCGCTCCAGCCCGATGACACAGCTCCAGGCCCGAGCCCAGGTCCAGCTCAGGCAGTGTCCCCCTTCTCCACTTCTGTACCGGGAGAAGCTTCTGAGAATTAGAGACATATATCCAAATAGTTCAACAATTCAGCTGGAATTCTGAATTATATACTATATGTCTGTCTAACTTGATAGATCAGTGTTTGACAGGCCTTTAGACATAGCCTTAGTCGCCTCCTAACTTAAAGCCAGCAGGATGTATTTCTAATGTAATGTGATCAACTAATCTATTGCACAGAAGTTGATCTTGGCTGATATTTAAGGCTCCCGTATGAATATGAATGGCTCTGTATTTTCTGGGATCTCTTCCCGCAACAAGAGGAGTCTTTCTTTCATTCCATTGAATGTGCTGCCAAGGGCCTGGTCAAACTCTAGGGTTACATGGCTCCATGAGAGCATTGCTGTCTGTCCGTCCGCTAACCCAAGTCACTTTCACTTTACTGTCTCGGTGTGGTTGATTGAAATTATGAATTTGCGCAGTGAAGTATGTTTAGATTTAGGCTCAATTTTAGGACCGGTGGCTGTACCAGCAGTTAAATTGTGCATACAGACAGCAAAAGATTTTGTTCAGTTTCTCTTCCAAAAGGCAAATGAGTAAAACTGAATGAAGGTTTCCACTCCACAGTACACGATAGTTTCCCTTTAGAAATAACCCAGGCTTGTCCAATTTTGTGCACCGTTTTTCACAAATAGACTCAGCACCTGCTCTCACTTTACTTGTCATTTAGAGATATAATTGCTCGCTGTGCCTCATAAGTAGGCTACACAAAGTCTTCTGTAATAGAAGTGATGTTCATGCTCAATCTGGATATTACATTTTTCTAGAGTAATTCATGGGTTTTATGACCTGTGCTCTTTGAAAATCTCTTGTGATCACGGAGCTAAAAAATCCATTTCAAGTTCCTCGGGCAATGGTTTTTGCTGATGTTTAATGAAATGGTTGCTGTTGGTCACTCTGATGATAATCCGCCACATGCTTTGATTCATGCGGCATCCCGCAGTGGGTTTTTCCATTAAAACCATGTTAATTTCTCCATGGTCAAATGTGGAGGCGCACAGTCGTCACGCCCCTGTAAATTATACAATGCAAGGTGCAAATCTTGTGCGTTAAACCAATTATTTCTATTTGATCTCCGACAAGAACGCTGTAGAGCTCTTGTGCCTGTGAAATCAGCTTTAATCACACTTATTTGCATGGAAATGGATATTGATTGGCGGAGATAGCCACACAGCTCTGTGGCTGCTGTGCCTCTGAAAAGAAAAAAAAAAAATCTCATTTACTGCAAGTCCTGTCCTCTGGGGGAAAACGACAATCACAAGATGAAAAGGTGATTTTGTGATAAATATGTACGACAAAACGCGCAGGTCCTCGGGGCGCGCGGGAGAGGGTATATGCATAGGTGAGGATATCAAACTGGATACAGTATCAAACTGTTTGATATGTAGAGGAAGAAATATGATCCCCTGTGGTGCACACCCTGCAATCCTGAGCACAAGATTTGAAGTGAGCTGAATGAAAAATAACATGTGCTTCCACACCCTGGCACACAGGAAACCAGGCAGGATGGCAGAGCTGTAGTGCAGAATGCACAACTCGGCAACACTTCAAAAGCTGCTATGTGGTCTCCCTCAGTTCGAACATAAACATCACAAAAATACACTCCTCAAGCTGGGTTAGCGGCGGCTGAATCAAGGGTAAACTATGATGATAACGCCGAGAATAACGCCACTGACTTCTGATTGACAGGTTTCCATTACTCTGGAATAATTACTTCATCACAACCCTCTTAGAGTCTGTATTTACATGGCCTTGCCGTTTAAAAACCTCATTAATTTCCCCTGCAAAATGCAAATGGACGCAAATAACATGTTATTTTATGTACCTCCAGTCATCTTTTATTTCATGTGCCTCTCTCAGCTGCTATTTGAATGCCTTTGTCGGCTCATTAAAATCCCCAGGCCCAAACCAATGAGGCTTTTTTCCTGGCACGCTGCGTCTTTCACATTTTCCTCAGAGACACGCGGAGTGGTTGAAGAAGAATTTGCTGTCCAGTAAAAAAAAGCGGTTACTTCCCCATTATATAGCACTTATCTGCATATGGAAGCAAGCATACTCTCTGTGAAAACACGACATCTCGGCAATGACGTCTGCTTAAACTGTACATTTTAGCCCATGACATCATCATTCCGGTGGCAGAGTCCTGTTGACTGAGGAATCCTTCTATATATGAAACCATACGGAGGCAGCGGCAAAGAGCTGCATGTCTGTTACTAAGGAAACAGCCAAGGGAGCATTGTCTATGTATTATATAGGGGGTAAGCTCTCCAAATAACGTCTGATGAGGAGTGCATGCCAAGAAAATGAAACACTGTCAATGCTGTGCAATACATTTGGTCACCACTCCTCATCCCTCAAGCTGTCACACTCATTTGCCTGGGATTTCTTTGGATCTGTTGGGAGAATTATCTGTCGCTCTCAGTGCTGTTAGAACAAACACATGCGTAAAAATTCAAATCTCGACAGAGTTAAGCTGGAGGTTAAGACGGAGACAATTAGGCTGTTCCATTTACTGCACTTCTGAAGCCTATTAGGTACAACAGTCTATATGGACAAATGAGTCAATGAGTTTCCATGTGACATGAACACTACAAAGCCTGTTCGTCAATTCAGTTGTAAGCAAACAATCACGCTCGCCCTCAGGATAATGGTGTTTTTTGGCACATTTGTTTTTAGAAAAGCTGTGTGTGTGTGGGTGTGTGTGGGTGGCCTGGGCACTATGTGTGCGCTGGGTGTAAAAGAGAAATTGAGATCGAGGAAGAGATACTGCGCACTGCGTTTCCTGCTTGTGTCGTTTGAAAAATGTTTGTGTGAGCGCGTGTGCGTGCATGGTGTGTGTACATGTTGTGTTACATTATATTGTGTTTGTGTGGGCACCCGCTGTGAGCGCGTGCATGTGTGTGTGTGTGTGTATAGTAATTGTGTGTACGTGCACTGTTGTTATGGGAAAATGGGTGTTGACCCGGCCTGGTAAACTGATGTATGGCATCCTGTCTAGTGTTGCAGGATTGGACTCCATTGGCTCTCTCCAGAGACAGAACCTCTTCAGCCTTTTTTCCACAAGCAGCAGCTACGAATGCAAGCAGGACCCCATAAATCAAACGTGTATTTCACGGGGAACTCTTCTGTTTGCCTACTCTTTGAGCTCAGCTTAGAAGTGCTGTCAATGCACGATGCAGTTTATTGATTCAAGCGAGTATTGCAACAGAAATATTCAATTTTTCCTTTCATCTACTGATTTGAAAAGAGCCCCCCCCCCCCCCCCACCCCCCACCCCCACCCCCAAGCACCAAGAGCTATGACAAAGACGATGGGGCATGGCAGCTTCAATAGAAAGTTGCACTATGCTGAACTGCTGAGGCAGCACTGTTCTTTATGGAGTCAGGTACAGACATCTCCCTCTGATTCTTGAGTCAAATAGTTTATGCAATATTTAGAGAGATTACGTCAGATTAACATGTACAATCATATTTTCCTTTTGATCCGGGCAGAGGCCATTCACCAGCTTTAGTCATCTGAACTTGCAGGAATCCCTCCAGACACTGTAAGCTAAGAGAAACATCCAGTCCACCAGGATGACATTGATGGTGGTAAATTTAGCCTGCTCCGTGTCAAGCCATAGGGGTTTTTGCATTATTTATTGACATTATGTTAGTCTATATCAAACTAGACTTGAAAAAATCATGAGTTCCTTTACCCTGTTTGTAATCTCATGCCTCTTCTGCTTAAGAAGTTAAGAATATCGTTCCTGACTGATGAAAACCTCAGAACTTCAATTTTGGTCATTTTCATGTTTGAACTTCAGATGAAGGATCACATGCTCGTCTTTGGGTTGAGAAAATTCTACATCCCATGGGTTTAGAAAACCTTTTCAAAACTAAACTCAAAAAGTGCATGGTCATCAAGCTAAAAACAAGGCTATTTTTTGTAGTTCCTCAAAAGTTGACATTTTGGGGATGCAAGGTTATCACCTGACAAAGGGACAGAACTGGAGTCGCGTGGTTATTTCTGAGTCACAGTAAACCAATGTTTACTTTTCTGCTTACACAATGTAGTCATCATATGACAACTAAAAACAGCCTTTTTTCATAACATTGTATTATATATTATAATCTTATTAAAGCACTTTGTATCTTTATTTTTAAGAACAGTGATATATATTATCATTAGGATTATTGCATTCTAAGCAGACTTTCACTGATAACCCTTTTTCAGCAATACTGCTAAATGTCATCAGATGCAGATTTGTACAGATGCAAATGTGAGGATGAATAAAGAAAGATATTTTTTATCTTGGATATTGCCTTCCTTAGTCTTTGCTCAGCGCTGATACTGGTGTAGAATAGCTCATATAAATATCATTAGGGTCGTGGTGTAAACACTGGTCTGCCTTTGACATACACAACACAGAATGAATGAGATGAGTAATGCCCTTGCTGGAATGAACCAGGGCATCTGCTGCCTGCGCTCTTGGGATTTACAACCACGCTTAGCAACAAACATATTTGCACCGAGGACAAAATAAATGCATTTCGTCCACTTTACATGACAAAACATGTTGGGAGAGTATTCACTGGAAAAAGTGAAACATTTTAGGCATGAGGTAAGCCTTCCCTCTCCCCTCGAGAAACCTCCAAGATGATTTTATCAGACAACTTTTCCACCCCCTCATGCTAACAAGCATGTGTAAAAGCTATTATTTCTAATGTCATATAACTATAACTATGTCCTCCACTGCCCTGCCGAGTCCTTTGCAACATTTAAACTCTTTCCATTTTGTGGAACACAAAAGCTGTCTAATGCAGTGGAGCTGACACTGCCTGGCTGTTAATAAAAAATGCTGCAGCTGTGGGGGGTCTCGCTCGGCACAGAGACTCTTTGCTACTGTAAGTTTATTTCTCACGATACGAGTCGGGGTGAGGACAATTTCCCTCCCCTGATCCAGGTGAGATGGAGACTGGAACATCGCACGTCTTGGGATCTTATCCTTATGGACACAAGTGAGTTTATTACAGGGGATCAATCTGACATAAGATGACTCTCAATTCAATTGTCAACAAACCTAATAGATAAAGGTCATATAGCCTTAGCAAAATAAAACACTTGAAATAATTTAGTTCCAATTTTATGAGCTGTGTTAAGAGGCTTGAAATAAATATTTGAAATTCTCTGATCAAATTTGGAGGCTTAAAAAATATCCCATTATATGGTGGGAAACTAAGTGAATTTGATTTGCTGGCCATGTAGACAGCAATGTCAGCAAGCTGATAGTTATAGTATGCAAAAAGCCAATAAGGGAAGTAATCATCCCAAGCTATAGCAAAGCTGACTAGCACACATTAGCGCTTTCATCTTTGGCACGCCATTTTGTGTGTGACGAAACAAGCAATTAAATCCATTGAAGTGCCTCGGCCAAACTGAATTACCTGTGGTTTTGGTCCATATATCTGGTAATTTGATTCTCTGAAATTGGCTGGAGGGTGACAAAAACCAACTGACACAAAGGGTGTTAGGAATGTGTATGCAGACTCTCATATGAACACACACATTTTTTTTTTCTGCCACCTTCCTGATATGATGAAACAAATAAAGCAAACTGCATCACACCGGGGTTTCCGCAATGAGTGGAACAGAGAATTTTTCAAGCTTCGAACGCGTAGCAAGATAAAACAAACACAGCGGTAACTTTTTCGCAGTGGTTTCCTTTTTCACCAGGCTTTAATAGAAACTGAGGCTGAGGCAGGCTGTTGCTGTGAGGCATGTCTGACTGCAGACGTGAGGCAGACTGCAGGCAGGGTGACTCATATTCACTGGATGACTTGCTGTAGACACCATGACCGGCCATCACACCATCATCATCATCATAATCATCATCATCATCATCATCATCTTTGTTGATGTTGTTGTCATCATAATTTTTCTTTGAGGAAAAATACTTCCAAACTACAAACTGTGTCACCCAGCTGATTTGATGATAATACAGTTGGTGGACACAATAATTCATAATGTGAGCAGGAAGATGAAATTCTATGAAATCCATAACTACCCTTGGGCTAGTAGTTTATTGCTTTGAATGAAAGGACATGCTGGCTGTATTGGATACAGGAGGCTTTCGAAAGCAGCATGTTGAAAACGGCAACTGTTAACTTAATGCCAGTCATTACGATGATGATGATGATGATGATGATGATGATGGTGATAGAGATGGTGATGATCATCATGCTGATAATGGCTGACAGCTCAAGCTGATGAAGAGCGTGACTGCTGAGTAACTCGGTGACAGCGCTGACTGAGCTGTGGAGGCGACAGAAAATCACTGAAACGTGATATCAGACAACATATTTCTGAGATGAGTTTGTTTTTGGTTGGAATCGCGGCCACATGCGGAGACACTGTGGTCAAGCTCTGATTCATGTCGGTTGTCTGAATGCGTCTGCAGCCAAAATGAATCACCTCCCATGTCTTCTGTCTACATCTCTCTGTTGGGGTTCCTCAAACAACAGCAGTTGTGTATGGCCTGAGACAAGTTGGACTGTCTGCCTCCACCCCCCATACACACACACACACACACACACACACACACACACACACATTCACCCTCTCACCACACAAATTGATAGGTGTGACAACTGGCCTTGAGGTTGAGGTCAGAGCCTTTGCTATTCCTGTTGAAGCTAACATCGCTGTGCATTCCATCAGAAATTGCAGGCTCAAATGCAACACTCAGTTTTACCCCTGCATGTTATATTATTCTGGAAAGAAAACACCTTGATATCGTCTAAATTTCCTGCATTTGAACTCTTACAGAGAGGTTGTGGACACCACAAACTCACCACAGCTTAAAAACAGAGTGAAGAAAACAGAGCAAAACGTAGCTATGATGTGCCATCATATAGATCCTTATTTGCCATAATGGTGTGAATAGCCTGCCAGTGAGCAGCTGTCTTGGTGGGGCCTCTCCCCTCCCCCACTGACTCCCCAACCCCCCAACCCCCTTCAACCTTACCCGTCTACACTAACGAAAAATCACTAGGCTATCCTATGATACTCCTATAGGGACTTATAGTGTGTGCGTGATACTCAGTAGTGACTTTATAATTGCCTTATTATACTTTAAGATATTTCTTTTTAATTCCTATGGTATCACTATAATATTCCTATAATAACCCTAAAGGGACTTGTAGCGAATCTGTACTACTCATTGTGTGAGTTCATAATGACCTCAGTATACTTTATGGTATTTTTATCTTTTATGGTATCACTATAATATTCCAATGATATTCCTATAGGGACATATATATTTTCCTGTGATACTTATATAGTATAGTAGCTATCCTTCAAAAATGTATTATAGGATAAGTATAGTTCTATTTCGTAAAGGACGATGCCCCCCCCCCCCCCCCCTTCAACCCCCTTACCCATCTACAACAGAGAGAGAGAGAGAGAGAGAGAGAGAGAGAGAGAGAGAGAGAGAGAGAGAGAGAGAGGCGCTGATTCACAGCCTTCATACTCTACTCGGGGAGCTTGAGAGAGAGAGAGAGAGAGAGAGAGAGAGAGAGAGAGAGAGAGAGAGAGAGAGAGAGAAAGACAGAGAGAGAGAAGCTGTCACAACACAGAGTCTAACTTGTGCACATGTACCGCCAACAGAAGAAAGAATAATTAGAAGGACTCACAAATGCCGTTTATCCCGTCACTGGCAAACGATATGGAAATATACGTGCCGGCAATCAGAAGTTGTTTGATACGGGTGGTCGTGTAGAGCTGCCGACTTCAAGAAGAAACTCATGGTAGGCTATGGCACAAGATTATTTTGCATGTTATTTAGCCTTTTGCAGTTTGAATGCTTTCATTGCCCTTCTTGCTATTGAGTTAAACCGAAAACTCTACTTCCATTTCTAATTGTTTCCGTCAGTTCCTTTCATTTTAAGTTCATACCCTCGTTTTAAAAATCAGTGTTGCATAGCCTCTATGACCGCGACGCGTTTTGATTTTCTGTAACATTTAAGCTAGTACTTTGTGCAGAAATGGCAAAGTTTGAGTGATTTTTACTGTGTGTATCCTGTATAAAACCGGAGACACAGCCAATATAACGGGCTCCTTTCAGGGGAGAGGCACCCGCTGCCCGTAGAGAATGAATGGGTTACTATGTATTCTAATGTAACTCAAGAGTTGAGTCAGTTTTCCTCGGATTAAAGTGGTAGAAAAAGCTGCTGCGGGAGTTAACAGTTCGCCGTGTACACTCGCCTGCCGCGAAACATGTTGGGGGGAAATTAAAATATCATCATTATTACCGGGAATATCTTCACCCACTCACGTTGCCACCAATTCTAACGGGTGTTTTGCTTATTGGCTTTTACTCCGACACACAATACAAATCTACAATAAGATTTTTTTTTGTCACATTTTCTCGGTTATTGTGCGTGAATATTTGGCTTCTATTCAGGGCGTGCGTGGGTTCTAAAGCCCGAGACCCAAAACAAAAGGATTTCTTCAAAACAAAAGCTGACCAATGGGAGCCAGGCAGGGGCTCCGGAGGGACGGAGTGGTCCTCTCCCCTCTTTGTCCTACCTGAGACACCAAATAGACCATAGATTGCTTCAAGGCAGCCAGGGACTGACTGCTAATATAGGCAGAACACCACGCTGTGCGCCCAATATAGAGCATTATTCTACTGCGTTTCATTTTTCAGGTGAAATCCTGCCCTTGTATTGGATTTCCTGCAAGAGAGCCCCTTATTGATACAGTGGGGTTTTTTCTGGGGAGGTGGCCCATAGACCGAGGTTGGTGCACGCGCACAGAGACGCATGCACACGCACGCACACACACCGTATAGTTCTTTTTGCAGATCATTTTGTGTTATGGAGATCAGTTGGCTCCTGCTCCTGAGGACCATCGCTGACCCGGCTGTCTCATCACCTGTTAATTAGCCGGAGTTCACGCGATAACGGTCTTAATGGAGTCCCGCACTTATCACAGATTAGAAATCAGTGTCAGTGTCAGTGTGCGGCGTTTAAAATGCATCTCTAAGAGATAAGGTTGCTGTTGCATTGTAGGGGTTTTGTAATGATTAGGGAAGTGAGAGGGGTGATAAGTTTTGGTTGACGGTTGAGACATCACATCTCTTACAGTAATAGCTATTGTTCCATCTTCCCTTTGCCTTACTTTCAGGCAGAGTAATAGGGGGTTTTAATAACTTGAGCTTTCGGTTAACCATACTGTTGCTTGCCAGCACCTTAGGCATAAGGGTATTTCAGACAAAGTAGTTGCTTTAATCTCAGCTAAAGCAGGTAAACAGGCTGAAAATGCTGCCCATGATGAGTTTGTGGGAAAATACACTGTATAGCAGACTTGTTCTGATGGAGGGAACTGACAGATTTACGGCCCATATTTCATCGTGATGCAGGCAGAATGTTTATATGACATGGCTAGACTCTGTGTGCCATGTCAGAGTATCTAGCTGTTTGCTTACTAGTTAACATGGAGTCTGTGTCGGGAGGAAAGATGTGGGCGTCATAACTATGGTGGGGATTCTTTCTCTCTGTGCAATATATTATTATACAGTGAGTGGGATGCATGATTAGAATGATTTAAATGCCACGATTGGGTGTAGTGTGCGTGTCTTCCAGCAGGCACTCTATTTTGTTACAGCTTATTTAATCTCTCCCACCACAAAACTCCATGAAGCGAGTTGAGCACTTTGATAAATTACGTTGCCCGAGATAAGTTAAACTATATTTCTGGCTTATCGTTCTTGATTTAAATGCAGCATCGCTTTAGTCTTTGTAGAGTGTTGATGAAGTGCTCATTTAAAAGACCTTAAAGTAAATAAACAATGAATCACACTCAGTGCCTGCCACACATTATCCAGCATCTGCATATGAAGCAGTGCTTTGTAATTGTCTGCAACACAGAAAAAAATGCTTAGCCAATCAGAAAAGACAGAACTATGAATGAATGCCATTTATAAGTTATGACTCTTTATCAATTATGAAAAAGCAAGATGTCAGTGTTTTTCAGCTGGACTTGTATTCCATGTAAATGTGATCACAGTAGGCAGTGCAGCATTGGGAATGACTTTTCTATCAGTGCTGGTTTTCATTAAAGATTCCAGTGATAATGCTCTTCTCAGTAATGGATCAAACAATAGACTCTTAATTATGGCAATACAGACAGAGAGGGAATGCCTTTGTTATTGAAATCTTTGTTGGAGATTTCTCAAGGGAAGGGAATTCAATTGAAACGGCCAAGGGAATCCAAGGGAATTCAATTTAAACAGCCTTTTTAAGGCCACTTCATAATGAAAACTGGGAAGAATGTGACAGCACACATCCCTACATGCACAGTGCTGTTGGCCTTTTTAGATTCATGGACACCCATCAAATGTATCCTCAACAAATGCAGAACCACAGACTGGATTAGTGGGAGTTCAGATGATGAAACGAGTGTTTCTTCAAAGCTGTTGTTTTTGTGAAAGCAGGGCTCTGTGTGAAGTCTAATTTCATCTGGGAATTAGTTGGTTTTATTTGACCGTCTCCATCCCATGTTGTGAGGGGATTGTCTTTGTGTAATTTGTAAAGCATACATAGCGAATTTTGTGCAATGGAGCATCCTTTATTAGCCGCGACACTTGGGGTCCAATGAAGACTTTCAAGTGGATTGTTCTGCCATCCTCCATTTAGTCTCACATAGATTTAACATGGTGGCAAACTGTTTATTCTTGTGGTTTAATTTTCTAAAGAAAATGGTGCCATAACTGCCATTATTCTATAATTCTGGAGAAATGGGTCTATTATTTGAAAATAGATTCAGATTTTGTTAGCGCCCTGGCTGTGCTATGGTTCATCCAAATTTACTGGAAATCAAAACCACAAATAGGCTACACATTGTGTTGCACCCCATTATCCTGAAACTTTCTGCCAAATTCCACAGCTGCATGTCCCCTAATTTGGCTTTCCACAGAACACAGGCTGACCTGGGACATTTTGAACCAGACAGGCCAGGGGTAAGAATGGTGCACTTGGCTGCCAACCGGGTCTCCTCTCATTACAATATCTCTGACCAGTTCTTTAGAAATACTGGATTCCCTTTATTCCCCGAAGAACTCTCACGTCCTGGCCCTGCTCTGACCTCAGACACCTTTTGTTGTTTCTTTGGGATGCATGTCCTTTTTCAGTATGAAAGCCTGAAGCGCCACTCTGTGTTTCTCAAATGAAGCATTTGACCTCTTTTTTTTCAGGGGTCTTTTATTTTAACAAGCCAGTTAGTGCTCCGGGAAGCTTAGCCTCCAGTGTGCATCAGGGACTGCTGTGTGGAGCTTGACAGGCTCCTCGAGGGCACAGGGCGCACAGACCATCAGCTCCTCCACCCATATGGATGCAGGCAACATCGACACATAACAGTGTCAGCTCACTGTCTTTCAAGAATGATGTCATCCTCATCATTGGATTACTACTGCATCTTAAGCCCACACAGTTTTTGCGAAATTGGTTTACAACCTCTCTGAAAATGTTATAATTGTGCCACTTGTAACCCCTTGCTTTTATGCAACTTTTTATGGTCATAAATTTGGTTCCAAAACTGAGTTTCTATTATAATTACATATGCTTGACTGGATGAAGCATCTTTTGTATTGCAGGCTCGCTCTCCAAGTGATTTGGTCTTGGCCTCAGCCTATCCCAGGGTGTGAATTTTTGCTTGTTATTTTGAAATTTGACCTCACTCAGTTTGATATTTCAGAATGCCAATGCCTAGAGATAAGTTGCTATTAGTGGTTTAACAAATGAAATACTGTACATCCTGAATCTGCACTGGAGACACACAGTATCTCATTGGAATGCAGATGGTTGCTTGCATCAACACAAATAAAACAGAGATGCTGACTGTCAGATGCTGTTTTATTTTGTATCTCTATTCAAAAGTAATGGCCATTCAGCAGCCTATCAAAACATGTCAGGTTTTAACACGCCGTCTTAAGCATCAAGCCTGTCACGGCAAACCCTTTGTTGCATAAATGTTTCATAGACTGCTGTTCCTGGGAGCTGCTTTGTGCGCTGCCATCTATGTGACAGCAGGCTCCAGCTTCAGAGTAAATGATCAGTGGTGGAGATGGTATCCGGCTGCATTGAAGTGTAGGAGTTGGACTTTGACTGCAAGCAAAATAATTGTGCATGTGAGAGCCTGGTGATGGATGGGTCCTCCAATGAAGCAGTGTTATGTATTCCTGATGAGAGCAGTGGATCACTGGGCAGAATTTATGTGAATGTGGAGGAGCAACGACTCAAGAAGATGCTGTCTGTCTGAAGCAGCAGTCCAAGGCTATTTGTCAGCGTGATTGATGAGCTTCCAGTGATTAAGCTAACATGCTGACAGACATTAATCTGCTTTATCTTGTGAATGACTTGAATGGAAGTCTTTTCTCCAACGTTATTGGCTCTAGCAAACAAGGGGGAGCGTGACAGCATCCTTGCAGTCTTCATTCTCCTTCCTGTTCTAGTCAATCTTGTCATATGTCATATGTTTAAGAGCCATTTTATTAACGGCTCTGTCTTTACACACAGTACCAGAGGTGTAAGTCAGCCATACATGATGTTTACAGGACCTATTTGTGTATTAGAACATGAGACAATATGTGTAAGGTGGCCAATCGCGCCGGGACTTTGAGGTGGAAGTGCTGAGTAAGAAGGTGATTCTGGCAACCCGGAGCTGCTGCACGCCACTGCCAAGTTGTGGGTCATTGCTTGTATTAATGACGCATGAGAAAATAAACTGGCTTTTATTTTCCTCACCATCTGTACTGAGTTGCACCATATAGATGGGATCTGGCAAATGAGAACACCCTCTTGCAGCTAGTAGTTTGATTTATGCCACTGTATGACATGGTGGATAACATTACTTCTGTTGAGAAAGTTGTGGCTTTTCCTATTAAATATCCCTAATGGACAAGTGTCTCAGTGGGCAGCATTGGTAGTCAAAAGCTCTTGACTCATAGTGTGCTCTTCACTATGAACTTTGACAACATTGCACTATGCTGTATAGTTTCTACCTACAGGATATGATACTAAACTAAAAGTAGGAATGAGTATTTTTAGGCCCTGGCTGTTGTACGTTGTTTATCCGTGAATATGCTTCTTTTTTTACTCACATGATTTTTTAAAATCTATATTTACTTAGCCACTGGGTCATGGACGCTTTCATGTAGTGCCATGGAATCCCTTAGGTTAGCAGAAAGACCCAGTATTAGTGGGTGTGTGGTACTCCCGGCAGAAGTATCTGTCTTCCAGATGTCACTCTAATGGGCCTCAACACAGACCTGTGGGGACCCCGGCAATGTACAGCACTGGTGGGGAGAGATGTGTTCGTTTTCCAATTACCTCCGGCTACTCCTTTCAAATGAGCAACTGCGAAAGCTTTCAATATCGCAGTCATTTTTCACTTCCCTGTTTTTTCTGAATGACCTACAAACCATTGAGATTGCTCTTGATCCTTTCACGCAGCTGTGAAAGGATCTGTCTCATCTCTGAGCCGCAGACAAGTGCAATTTCTATTTACTCTGTCTTCCGTGTAATGTAATTGAACGTGTGGTTTAAGTCGTGATCGCGCCAATAAGCACAATCAGTGACCCAGGGAGTATTTAACCCAAATACGAGGCGATGTCTCTACATGGTATTCTTTCATAGCTCAGACTGGTAAACAAAAGTCTGGTGTGCACTCGCCAACCAGCCGTACCGTACGTCTGTCTGGGGTCAAAGGTCAACATTGAGTTCCGTTTACCAGACAGACTTGAAATGTCCAGTTGAAGTGTCAGACTCCCCTGCGGGGCTGTTTACATTTTTCTGGCTTTTTGGCAGTTTGGAGAAACACTCCAAACTGGCCCAGGTCACTTTGAGAGTGCGAAGGAATTTGTACAAATGTTATTTTCATTACTGCGGCTATCATTTTGTGGGATTATCCCTGCCAAGTTAATTTGGGTCTGGAATTTTATATCTGTGCAGCCGGCCGTTGCCAGTATGAACCTTGGCGAACCAGTGAAGGGCAGTAGCCTACACTGTGGATTTTACTCTTTGCAAGATGGATGTGCTGTTGTAGTCATAACATCTCTCTCCCTCCCTCCATTTGTCACGACTTGGCCAAGCAGATACAGTTGTGATTAAAGTGCCTTTGCTACAATCTACCTCCAGAGCATACTGAATAGGACGGATATGTTATTGTGATTTATGCTCAACTACGCACTCAAATTACAGTGTAAGTGATCCTTCTGTGAGAGGGGTGGAACATATTGGCAGCCTTAAATGAGATGCCAAAAACTAAGATACCATTGTAATTAATCCCCCGCATTAAAGAGAGACCCCTTAATGCTCACCCTTAACTTTGAGAATTAACCTGCCATTCTGTTAAGCCTGAAGAATTTGTTCAGGCTTTCATTATTGTCAGGTCACAAGTGTAATGTAGCAGGGAAAGGATAAAGTACAGCTTCTTATAAGTTGAAAATCCACAGGCCAAGTTATTGTTATGCGTCCTCTGGGATGCCCTATAGTTGAATCCCCCGAAATCTGTTCGCACCCGCGGTGCAGTAAAGTCAACCGACTCGGTAATACATTTCGTTAATTCACACGTTTTCTTGGCAGTCATAAGCCGGCACTCCTCAATCCGAGCGCATAGCCCCTATCTGGCAGGAGGCTCGCTCCGTACTAGAGACGGAGCGCCGACTTCTAACTAGAGGCTACATGCAGCTCCACAGGACTACTGTGTCTCCCGGAGAACCTCAGAAAGCAGAGATGTACTCAGATGTAACAGGAACCTCCTCTGAAAACATCACAGCCTGTAGTGCTTTTCTTCACCATAACACATAGTCACAGATGGAAAAGGCGTACTCTTTAATAACTAGGCCTTTGGCTGACTTTCCTCAATTCAGTGAGTGGAGATGGTGCCGCGTTGGGCTTCAGCAGCATCCAAGTTGTGTCTGCAGAGAAAAGCTGAATTTCTGTGATTGCGCCGAGCTACTCCTGGAACGGCTGGAGCTGGGGGATTTGAGAGAGATCATGGTTTGTTTTTTGGGAGATACTCAATTTTTCCTCCAGCTCTAGTCATTTCTAGAGTGAGAGTCTGATAAGTAAACAAGTTTATTTGATGGAAGTTGAAAAAAAAGCAAAAAAAAAAGCTGGGGAATCACTCAACTGGAAAGCAAGTTTCTTTCAAGCCTCATTTGATTTAACAAATGAGCGTCTCTTTGCTTTCCTTACTTAGCCGTCCAATCCTCAATGATTTGCACATGCACCAGCCCCACTAACCTTTTCCCTATTACAGAGCGTTCCAGCAGTGTTTCTCTGAGTGCCATCACCACCTCCTCCCGTCTGGCGGGCAACTGCCGGCCGAAGGTTGTGGTTGTACAGTACATGTGTCTGGTGAGGACAGTAAAGTGCAGGCATGACATGACACATCCCAAGCATCTCATTTGGTCTGTTGTGACTGGGCTTGGAGAGTGGAAGACTCTATCATTAGCACCCCTACGCACCAAATTACAAATTCATCACACAACCATTCTAAAACTTTCTGCAAAATGAGCAGTACGTTAACCCAGAGCATTACCTTGCGCTCATTGTATTCTAATTCTGTATCAATTTTTTTTTTTTTGCAATCACATCGTAATAGAGATGACAAGCAGTGATGTCTTTGCTCATTAGGCGTACAGCTGGGACTTAAGAACAAAGGATTTAAAACAGTTCAATTATATTTAATTGTATTCTCCTAGCTAGAGTCGCTGAACAGTTAGACACCACTGAGTATAATTTCATCGCTGTTTGGTGAAAGCCTCGTAACTCCAGTTTTGGTGATTTTCATGTTATAAGGATCACAGGCTCCTCTGTGGGTTGAGAAAATTCTACAAACAAAAACAATTTAATTAACTCAAAAATGCATGGTCATCAAACTACAAACAAGGCTGTTTTTCTTAGTTTGTGAAAAGTTGACATTTCATTCAACATAATTTATCAAATGCTGGATATCATTCAAAATATTGTCCTCTGAATGATTTGCAGTTTTTCCCAGAATCAGTCTGTACACGTGTTTGTTGCATGTTGTGTGACGCTTTTGTTGTGATGTTCCCTGTTTATTTGTTCTGTTCAGCACAGCAAGCTGTAACCAGTTGTTAGACATGTTGACTGCTTTGATCTATGAGTTTTCTTTTCTTTCCCTGTTTAGTTCTCATGGTTGTCCCATTCTTGGGGAATGTTGTGCAGATGTGTCATGAAGGCGCATTTTAGTTCAGGGTTTAACTGCAGTGGTTTACCAACATGAATTGCATTGTGACTCCAAAGTATAGCGTAGTGTTTACAGATGTGTCAGAAAAATAGCGAGGGCGTCAGCAGACAGGAACACGTAGATGGAAATGTACTGTCAATGTGGAAATTGGAATTTGTTGTAGATGTTGGACGGTATCGTCTAAAAAAAGTTTGCTTTCAAAACAACTGCTACACAAAACAAACAAGCCTTAACCAAAGCATTTTCAGTCTTTTTCTTTTTTTTTTCTACTTTCTTTTCTTCTTCCCTTCCCTCTTTTCCCGTTTATCCTCAAATCTTGTGTGAGCCGGTTTGGGCCGGAGCCAGTTATGGTGCACCGTGGGTTCAGAGACATTCCACTGGAAACTGTAAACATTCCCATTGGATTAATTACCAACTGCTTTTCCCCCAGGTCTGTCTGCTGCTTGTCAAAGTGGAAGATTAACAGTAGATTGAACTTGGATCCAAGTCTAGGGAGCACGCTTGTCAAGCCCAATGAGGAGTGTAAGGAAACGAGTAGGAACAGGTGTTGGGAGAGTGTTGAACAAATGGCAAGGTGGATGTGGTAGGAAAAGGTCAGATGAGGTAGAGGGATGATCTGCTTCACTATTTATTAAATCACTGCATGGTCTTTGTTTCATTCTTATTTTTACCATCAAACCAGTAAAGAGCTGATTTGCGCCCAGGATTTCCACTTTTGAAACATAGCTGTACCGTTTATGGAATGCCTTTTATCTTTATTCTAGGAAAAAAGATCTGTTGCAGACTTACAAACGGCGCCTGATGTAAATGTTACAGGTCGTCTTGTCAGTCGCCGCCCACATTGTTGGCGATCCGACGCTGCTAAGAGTTGGACCTCGAGGGGAAGAGAAACTGATTGGCACATATTTCACAAATCCCAATAAGACCCGATCCTCCCACGCAGCGCTGAGTATCCATGAATCGGGATGTCACTTTTGCCCACTTCATAGTCACTTAGTGTGGTTCATTTACGCGTTCAATTTCAATTTCTTTCACAACTTGCATTAAGTCCCTCTGTCAGTCAGCCTTTATTAGCTCTGTCTCTGCTATGTCTCTTTCAGCCCCTTAGCTTTTAACCCACATTGGATTGTCAACGAGACAGTTACATAATACATAAATAGAGAATTTGAATTAACAAGAGACAACATCTGACCACTGACACAGAATATTAGATGGGAGGGAAAAATGGAACAACAGAATTAAAGTGACTGGAAGATCACTGTTAGAGAGATAAAAAAAAAAAAAAATCTGTTAGGGAAAAAAATATGGAAATGTACTCTAGAATTATTTGAATTCATTGGGGTATAAATTTTCTAAAGTTAGATAATAAGTTACAGACACATCGCATCTAAGTTCATCCTAATGAATTATTCATCGGAAGCTGTTGTGCGAACACAGCACTGCTTTGCATATGCCCCTCAAACTTGAAGCTCTTCCTCATTCACTCCAGAAATCCTTGATTGTTTATTGTATTAAAGATGCAGCTCTCCAAATAAAATTTTCATCATCTATAATTAGATGTGAAGTAGGCTACCCTCCCAGATACGGCAGATCTGATTTGGGTAACATTAGATGACCTTTCCCCTTTCTTCTTATGTTTGAATATTCAGTCACAATATTCAATCATTTTCAATCACAATTTGGCCCCATTGTATTTACCTTGTGTACGGTTCAGTTCAGTACGCCAGGCAATTCGCAACATCCATTACCACGATCAATAATTTAAATTGTAGCTGTTGTTTTTCTGCACTTTTTTATGACACCGTCATAAGCACTTATTCACCTTAGATGAAGCCCTGGCTTAGGGAGTCTGCCAAGCAAAATATGATAATGAATAAAAGATAGGATGGAGGAAAGTGCTGAACTGGGACTCCGCCTTTGATCCCGGCCTAGAGGCAGTTATGAATCCAGGGCAGAGGCCACGGTCCCCCACCCTCCACTGGAGTGAACGTGTCCAAGGCCAGCGCAGATAATTTCCCCTGGCTGCTCCCCGGCCGGGTCAAGGTTGGGCTCCTCCTGATCTCCAGGGGGCCGCCGTCTGACTTCCTAGAGATTAGATTCTGATCTTTGAGTCAACAGTGTGTGTGATCCGGGGGACGTGATGGATGACTTCTCCCTGGGTAATATGAAGAATGAATCCGCTCCAAGCCACAATGAATATTGATCTTCTCCGTCTTGCTCGTGTTACATGGGTATGATTTACATGATTGGATTTGGCCGCAGCGTCGTGACAGACACCCCCCCCCCGGGGAGGCTGGGGTAGGAAGTGACATGTTTGACGGGTCATGGGGGTCCTACTTGCTCAATTATCAGTGGGCTTTATGGTACATTGTAAAGATACAGCCCACTGCAATCCCATTTCCGGATGTTTATCTGGTGCGTTCATGCTATTGTAAGGATTCATTTCATGCCTCAGTAGCGCTCTTTGGTTCTCCCTTCAGGATATATTTACTCCTACCAATGATGCTTATTCCATTTGATTCCCTTCGTTTTAATTAGATGGCTTGATGCACCATAGTTTGTGGAGAAAGCTCTTGTTCCTTTAAGATGCTCCTGGCAGTTTAAGATAGCCCTTAAATTGGAGGAGGCAGCAGTGCTGGGGAGTGTCAGTGTCTTCACTGGCTATTTATCACCAGCCTTGTTCAGCCAATCGCCGGCTTTGTTCGGTGTCACATGCCGGGCTCGCTCTCACGGCTGTACCACCCTTGCAGTGGCCTCATGCTGAACTTTAATTATTGTGAGTGGCCTAGTGGAAAAGCATTTTTTCTCCGGCTGACACAGTGATGACTCCCCCCGCTCCGCGTTGTGACTGCTTCTGTCACGCTCTCGCCGGTCAGTACTTCCTGTTTTCGGTGGAGTTGAACCAAAATCCACTTCCCCTCCCTGGAAATGTCAATAGGTCAGGGTAGTGAGGATGAGCAGATGGATTCTCAGAGCAGAGCAGAAATGCAAGTTTACATCCCTTCAGCCAGCATTGGATATTACAGTCCACTCATCAGCCTTTACTGTAGAGAGAAAGCCATAACTGGAAACTGCCTGAGTCTGCAGGCAGTAGAGACATTCTGCTTACTGTCTGAACAGTGTCATTAGCTGCTTACTCTAGCCTTCTTTTTTTTGCTTGTTTGTTTTGCAGGATCAGTAAGTGGTCCTTTAGGGGAAATGGCTTGATAATGCTATGTAGACAGGCTTGTTTTTGAATGACAAAATGTTTGTTCAGTATGACAGAGGCTGATTTAAAGCAATCTGTCTGCGGCAGTATAGAGAGTAGGTCGAGAGTCCTCCCGGGCGGCTGCACACAAGGACTCTGCGGACAGAATGTGTTATTCTGTTCTCAAGGTCTCCGAGGTCTCTTCCACACAGGATTTCACTCCACTCCACCATTTAGCGCTCATTTTTTGATATTCCTCCACACCTCAAATGGAGATGGCAAGAGGTCGCTTGGTATGTCGCTTTTCTCCAGCTCTATGGTTACAAAGGCAAGCTACCAGCAACAGTTTGTTATTGTTTATGTGCATTCCACTTTGGATCCTCTTATGTTATTTTTCACCGCTCTCACAGATAACACAGGGTCCACGGGCAAATTCCAGCTTTCTGTATGTAGGGAGGGTACAACACTGTATGTGCTTTATTATGGGAAAAAGTGCTCACTGCATGTCTGACAAGCTTACACACCTGTACCATAAATAAGGGATTTTCTTTCCAGAAGTCACACACTGCCCCACACCAAGTTTAGAGGATAATCACTAGCTAACACTGATAGAATTGCATTGTCTGTCAGTATTGCATAATCTGCACATTGGCTCATAATGTCTATAGTGTTTGCGATGCACACTGTATATCTGGAGAGTAAAAGCCTAGCAGTAATATGATTATTCTCTATGTCAGTCGACATCTTGATCTGCTACTTCATCATCCAGACGTCTCCGATTTACCTCAAGATAGTATGTTGGGTGTCCAGCAATCAAAGCGTCTTTGAGGACTAAACCAGTTTTCATTGTCTGCTCATGGTAATATGGATTAGGTTTGCTTGAGCTTATCGACTCGCACCGGGCAAAACATCGTACAGCATTCCAGCACGTCTCAGTCTCCAACACAACCTCTAATCTGCCTGTTGCGCCTGCAGATAAGTGAAGTTTAAGCTGTCACACACTGTAAACAGCACTGAATAATAAAATATACTCTGACATTTGAGAAGGCCTCCTCCTCTGGTCCTCTGAGGACAGACACATATACTGAGGCAAATTGTCTTGGAGAGTGTTTTTCAAGAGTTCTCAACAGCATTTTTCAAAGAGAAAACAAGTAGGAAACTTGGATTCCCACTATAAATGGGTTAGTGTTATGGCCGACAGAAAAAAGGTCTTTTAATCTTCCCCAGCACTTACAGACAAAGACAACAATACAGGGAAGTCTGTAAGGATTACGAAGATATTTTAACAATATCTGTGATACAGAGCAGTGTGTTCTCTGCAGCCTTAGAGAACTGGCGCTTTGCTTTGAATAAAAACAAAGAGGCCCATCAGCAGCTCATGCAATAAATTTTCTTCACTGGAAATGCCAGAGTGCTGAGGAACTAGGACAGTGTGCACTTCCCAGACTGCTACTCCAGCCAGGTGCTAAGATCATTCAACATTGGGGTTTGAAGAGTGATTAAGAAATTGTGAAGTATTTCCTATTGTCAGAGAGCATTTGGTGTGCATTGCATAATGTGACGCAATTCATGGACAATGTAGGAAAAACAGGACAATATTCTTACCCTGCACCTAATGGCGTGCCTGTGTTTGTGCCACCACTTGGCCATTTTTGTCTTCACAATGAATGCCAAAGCCATAGCAAATTTTCATTTTCTCAGAGACTATAAATATGTGAAAAGCTGGAATACAATCAGCTTTTTCATTACGCTTTGCCACGGCAGATGGCTAAATAGCAGTTAACGACAATAGATTGGATGTGTGCTTTTATGAAGTAAAAATAAAGAAAATCCATCCATTAACACCGGCAAAAGACATTGCAATTTTTCACACAAATAACAAGATGTCTGCATTGACAATGATAGACACAAAGAAAAGAACTGTTAAGTGAAGAAAAGGTACACAAGGGAGCGGCAATTAGCTGCCAGTGATTGGGATTGGTTCTTGTGCTGCTTTTTCCAGCAGCAAGATGGACAGCTAGGAGCGGAGTGGAAGGCAGACTTTACACAAATCTGCCTGATTGCCTCTTCCCCTGATCTGCCTCTGAATGACAGGGTAGACAGCATGGAGAGGTCTCGCTATAATGAGTTATTAAGGCCGTGGCAATCCATTTGCGCCACCCAGGGAGGGAAGCCTCAGCACAGCATGCATGCCATTACCATTGACGCTAGCATCTCTGAAGTTATTAATAATCATATGGATTTCATTATGAGTTGTGTGTGTGGTTAAGGCTTTTGATCTCTCCAGTCAGATGACAGATTTGGAACCTTTTGACTTCCAATCCTAATTTATCAGACTCCCCTAGGTGAGTGATGCTTCATTTCTCTTACCGGCAGCGCTGTGAGGCACTTATTCATGCTGGAGGTGCAGAGATAAATGACGGTGAATATCCATCTCCAGTGAGGGATACGCTCATATCCACATTTCTTTGTTGCTAGTTTGAGGGTTTGTCAGGAGGAAAGTTGGACGATGCTACCTTGCGTCCCCCTTGTCCGCTGCCCTCCAGCCATATTTCTGTTAGAGTTAAGCTATTTCATCATGTTTGATGGACAGGAGAAACGTATTTGCTTCATGAATAGAGCAAATCTGTCAAGCTGCCTGTCCCCCATTGCTAGAGCTACCTGACTGATTGATTTAGATGTGGATTCCCCTGAGAGTGACATTCTCTTGTCCATGACACGCACACACTCTCTCTCTGTTTTCTCTCTCTCTGTCTCTCCATTTTTCTCTTTGTCTCTTTCTCTCTGTGTCTCCATCTCTAATCCGAGTGCCCTCTTCTTGCTTCCCTCAATCTTAAATAGCCTCGAGCACAAGCACCCCATTGACATCAGCCTTGATGAAGGACACAGACAGTCAATAAGCGCTGATGGCACGACGACTGCAGATGAGTGCATGCTCATCACTAGCATTACGAGCAGTGGGCTTGTTACCAAAGTACAATCCTGAAAATGTCAGCCCACTTTGAGGGCTTTGATTACATAGTGCAGCGCCCATCTCTGCGATGGAATAGAGCATCGGAGAGGTAACCTGTGTTTGTTGTGTATGTAATTTCATTTCTGTATGAAAGATGTGTCTTAGGCTTCTTGCAGCTTTCATTTCCTTTGAGAAACTGTTAAAAAATGGCCCCACACCAATACGCACTCTAAAAATAATTGGAAGTACATGAACTCTACTTGTTTCAGTGGGCTTTTTTGTGAGACATACACGGATACAGCATGTGCGATGTGTGGGAAAACTTTAATTTAACTAGCTATCATAATTTAAAATCCATTACTCTCACCCAGCAGATTCTTTTGGAAAGTGATAATAATAATCCCGCTGCAAGAGATGGGTTCATTTTCAGGCTAAAAGGGAAAACATAATTATATCTGACTGTGGTTTCAGTTCAGCACAGCAGGTTCTTGCAGTGAGCCCTTTATTCTTTTGCGCTCTCTTTTTTCACCGACTGAAGTTTCATTCGGGCAAACTTTTTGAGGGTTGCGAAATCGGTCTTTTCGGAGTCGGGCTCATTATCCTGGTGCCTGTCACCGGGGGAGAGAGAGACTGGGGACTGTTGCTGTGGGGTGGGGCTGCGGGCCCAGCTGGAGGTAAATGACATTACTTGGGCAGGCGCTCTCCAGCCGTCCTCTTATCAGCTCTCCCTCAAGCTGCAAGAATACAGGGACGGGAGGGTGGCGGGGGGTGGGTTTGCGATGGAGGGGCGGAGGGGGCGGACAATATCAGCAGTCGCGAGGAGGAGCGATGACTCACTCCCTATATGCCGCCCTTATCTTATGCGAGGGAGACCAGGTTGCAGGTATAACATATGACAACTCCCACGGCTGTGTGTTGTGTCTGTGCACGTGTGCGTGTGCATGTGCACGTTACCAGAGGCTTCAGCCTTATTCCTGAGCGTTCCACTCATCCGCTGAAAAAAGTGTCCTAGACCCTTGGCTCAGTTGGTTTTTTGTCATTATGCTGTATTGCATTCACTGGCATGATGTTGGCCAAGCTCCAGGTACAAAGAAAGCCTCAAGGATAAACTAGACATTGCCGCTGTACGAGCATTATCATTAAAGATACCCGGTTCTTTCACCCTTTAGACACTGGCCCTCCTTCTATCTGTGGGCGACTGTTGATCCATGTGACTTCACAGTGAGGAATACCATTTTCTGATAATATAATCCCTTCTCCGGTCCGGACCGGGTATCTCTTATATTCCTGTCTCTCCCCAGGAGATGCAGACTGACATGCAGCCTCGTAGTTTCTGGGCTGAATGCATCCCTCTTCCTTATCACTCCCTCCATATTGTGACTCTGCTGCACGGCGGCGGGGAGGATGAACCGTGGTGGAGTGTTGCTGTGCCGCAATCACAGATTAAAACAGGAAGTGTGAGAGGAAGTGTCAAATACGTTTAACCCAGAGAAATGTGATTATTGCTCAGATTTTCCTGGAAATTCATTCTTACGTGCGTTAGCATTTACTAGTTAAGATGAACTGATGTTAATCAGCTTTCTTAGTACTGACTAATGTCCCCATCTTAACATTCACTGCCTCCTCATTGTGATTTAAGGCTTGTCTTCAGTCGAAGTGTATGCATTGCTCCAAGGTATTTTATATATGCCAATATATTTTTTATTGCAATAACCATGCAGTTTAGTGGGATTTCCGTGAGATGTATAGCCTTAATAAATTTGTCATCAATCATTGGCATTTTATCCTAGTTATATTTATTCAGAACAGACAGCTTTCTCCGTTTGCCTCTCCTATCAATTTATTTTTTCTGTGTAGAGCTTGACATTATATTGCTGGCACATTTGCTAAAGCACAAAGGTTTAAGTGGTATTCCCCATAGCTATATACTGATTTGATTACTCTCACAAAGCAGAATCTACTTTATTTTGTCAAGCCACAGGCGTAATGTCATTAGGATTTTCTGCGACTACGGGATATGACTTTACACTGTAAGAGCGACACGCTCTTGAGGTATAAAATGTACGGAGAAGCTGAAATGAATAGAAATTCAATCAGTGGTCTCAGTGTCTGGCCCGGGTAGCGACCTGGTTCCTATGTGGAGCATATACGTAAATGCAAGTCAGCACTTGAAGAGGATGTGACTAACATTGTGAGCACAGCCCCGGTCTCTGCCACAATATTGCATCAATTAAACCTCTGGGGACTTACACGCCTCTACCAACTATGATAAGTGTGACTCAGAGAACATATGTATTCATTCTTGGTGCTGACAGCTCTAAAGCCACCGCTACACAGAAAACAGTAGGAGGGAACAAAGGATTATTGCAAGTATTGCTGAGGTTTTGGGAGGCACGGCATCAGCTCAGGGTGAACACGGTTTTACATATTATTTTCTCCTTCCTCTTATCAGGGAGACGTCAGCGGGTGAGGTGGGCTGCTCTTAGGAACCCATCATGGACGTCAGCCCCCGGCCATTCCTCCTTGTCACCGACTCCTGTCTCGCCGGCTCTTTGTCCACGTCGCCTCCCTGTGTCTGAGCCGCTGACACTCGGGACCGCGGGCCGTTGACACCATGACGCAGATGGACTACAAATACAGCCTGCTGGGCTCCTCGGTGGACGACTACCGGAAGAGGCCGCTGCTGCTGCAGGTCGACGACACGCCCATGAACCTGTTCGCGGTGCTGGAGGTGAAGCGGGAGCTGCCGAGGCGCTGGAGCACCCTGGGCTGCTTCCGCAAGGTCAAGCTCTACAGCTTCCTGTTCGGCCTGGCCGTCATGTTCCTCATCATGGCCTCGTACATTCTGACGGGGGACAAGAAGGGCCTCCTCCTCACCCCGTCCCCCTACCACTTCAGCGGTCTGGTCAGCCCAGGACCCTTTCCCTTCAACCTCTCCTCCGCCAAGGACTACGCCCATATCAAACTGGTGGTGAAGACCATCACATCCAAGGTGGAGTTTCGCAGCAGCAGACAGCTCCCAGAACTCAAGGCGCTGGCCAACAGTGAGCCACATGTGAGTAGAAAAACATACATCTGTCTTATCTCCCCTATAATTTATTAAAAGGAGTTTTAGGATGTAGTAGCAAATTAGTTCAAAAAGAAGACTTTTTCATTTGATCTAATTGGGGCAATGAATATCTGAGTATTTCATACTGTAAAGGTTATCTTTAGAATTTAATTATAATACAAACGTGCTCCAGCATGATATTGATCTGCATTTTAATTGACAATCTCAGATGTGTCTTGAAACATAATTAAATGAAGTGAAAGGGTGATTCAGATCAGTATTCATGCCTACAGGTCGTCCACACCAGGTTCAATACAACCACAATGATAAAATTCCCCACTGGTCGCAATTTCTAATTTCATTTATAAAGAGATAAAACCGGGCTGAAAACCTTGTATAACACTTCATGTTACACCAGATAATTGCATATGTGTCTACCTAATTTGTCTGGCCTCCAAGTTCCATAAGGGATTTAAAGCTCAAAGTCATCCCCCAGTCTTGCCACAGATTGGCCCTGTGGCTTCCTCGCAGTGCCCGTCTCACCTCAAAGCCCGGTTCAATTAATTGTTAATCCTAATGATAATGGCTTGTGCCAGAGCTATTTGCAACACACCTAATTTCTTATTGAACGAGCTAATGAATAGGAGAATGTGGCTGCGGGACAATCAATACCACATCTCCACATAGATCCGGCATTAATTGTCCTTAAACTAGCTCTGTCTCATAGGCAGTGAGTGAGTCATAGTGTAACACTGGCCCTTGTGGTATTTGATCAGCTAAAAACAGTCTGAAATGTGAGGGGGCTATGGAAAAAGAATGTGTCAGGAATGTGTTGCCTCACCTCCAGACCTGTAGATGAATCAGCCTCACTCCTCCAGGCAGACCGAGTATGTGTGTGTGTGTGTGTGTGTCTGTGCATCTACAGCCAAGTTACGTTTGGATCTCCGAGACCGAATCCTCCTGCACAAACTTGTCGTGAACACACAGTTGGATCCCACACAGATGGTGTTTGCCTACACCTGACACAACAGAGTCCCATACACAATGGAGCATCAAAACTTAGTTTAAACAAACTTGTTCCTGACACTGTAGCTTATCTGAGAAATGGCTGGAACCTATTTATCTTTCATCATGCAGCATAAGCAAGGATAGGCTCAAGGGTTTACAGTCGGCTTTACATGCAATTTCTCTGAAATGTTTTTATTTATATCTCTGGAAAGTAAGGCGACTCAACAGCTTTTGCAGCCTTAAACAGCCTTGTTTCTTTCACTTTACAGATGTTTTCTGTTATCCCCCGCAAATTTCTGCCTGGTGTCAAGAACCCATGCTGGTATGAGGAGTACACTGGGAATATCACTTCGGACCCTTACAGGACAAACTTGTACGCGCGCTACTCCAGGCGCTTCCGGACCGTGTTCGAGTACCTGAGGAACACGTTCCGAGAACACTTGTTTCACCGCGATGGCAAATTGTACCGCATGCGGTGCCTGCCTTACTTCTATATCATTGGCCAGCCCAAGTGTGGCACAACGGACCTGTATGACAGACTGAGACTGCACCCGGATGTCAGGTTCACCACTTTCAAGGAGCCACACTGGTGGACCCGCAAGAGGTTTGGTGAGTTAGGAAAACTATTTGTTCACTGTAGACACTCACTTATTTGCCATGGTAGAAGGTTAGTATGCAATAATGAGATCCCAAGAGCATAAAAAAAGTGTGAAATGGGACCATCTACAGTATGTCACATTGGTAGAGCAAGCGTTCAGTGACAGCAATTTGAAAGCTTCAAATGCAGGCCTCTCTATGTCATCAGTATCATTAATTTTAGCTCCTGTGGTCTTACTCTAATAATATCATTATATATCATTAAGATAAGATGATATATACGCCGAGATGTGTGAATGGTTTACTGATTTCTATAGATTATATACATTCCTATAGCTTTTTGGGGCAGGGGAGTCTGGATGGGTATTGATTCTCAAGCTTATACTCTGTCATATTGAGATTTTTCTAAACCAATTATACCAAAACCAAAAACAGAACCTCAACTTTGCCAGTGGCTCACCACTTTAATTAAAAAACAGGATTGGGTAATGACATTGTAACCGCAACACAATTTTTTTGCATAGGAAATAGGAATGACTGGATGGTACCTTTAAGCTAGCTGTGGATGTGACATGAATACGTATCTCTGATGCAGTTCAATCTCCCAGTGCAATTAACTGACAATTGAATATTCAGGACCCATCTTGTGCTGTGCATGAGAATAAACTGAAAGTGTTTATTTTCTACCTGAGAGTTGTTAGCCCCAAATTTACAGCTCTAGCGGGGTATTTACAATGTTTAAAGCTGCCTCCGTTGTCTATTTTGAATGCTAATCTTCTCGGTTTTGTTTTCCCTCTGCGTGCCTTTATGCCATCATTAGCCTCTTAGCAGTGCAAGTTCCCCATTTTGATTCATGGAAAGTTGGCCTCATGCGGTGACGGTGCTCATTAACGGTTCAACTGGGCCTATTGCACACATGCAGAAGGATGTGCCCCGACTATATTTCACCAGCATCAGTGACATAGTTTTGCTGCAGCGGTAAAAGCCACTTGAAAAGGACACATGACTCCTCCAGTGTTTGAAGCCTCTTCATACACATTGAAGCCACACGTGCGGGCGCAGTGTTTCCTGTTTTGGAGATTGCACTTGTGCAGCGTATGCGCTCACGTTGAACCGGCTCCCTCTGATGCATCTCCTCCCTACATGCTTTGTTCATCAGTCGGCTCCTTGTTCAGGCCTTGACTTTACAGCTTTTTGATTACTTCCCCTTTACACACCGTGGATTTTATACTCTCTTATAAAAGAGTAACAGAGCAATCACAAATTAATTTCAATAGATGAAATTGTTCTATTTTATGAGGGGACCAGAGCATATTTCACATATTTTACTTTAAAGCGAATATTTCAAGATGGCTTTTTTACCTCTTCCTTTAGAAAACACTTAGAGCTCAGTTGGTAGAGACTTTAGTTTTACCTCCTGCAAATCACTGGATGGTTTCAAATGAGAATTTTCAGAGGCGTACAGCAGCCCACTGCCAATATCCTTACTTACACAGTTGGCTTTCATGGAGTTTGAACAGGCGGTAATTTGTCATTCACTCACAAACTGAGAGATAAAACCCCCAAACTGTGTGTTGAGAGGTAAAAGTCAGCTAGACACACAGTAGGCCTTTGATGGTATGGTTCAGCTCTCTTCTGGGTCCTGTGAATGTGTGGATGCTCTCATGTGTTTCTCTCTCCATGTGCATCTGTGATGTTGAAAGGAGTGTGTGGCCATCACAGATGGGACTAAAAGTCAAATCTGAGAGATCTGGGAGGGTAAGAGCCCATTTGCCCAGAATGAACTCAGAACCTTACACAACCCTAATTTAAATGCAGATGCCCTACTGCATTGCTGTTTTGGGTTAGTCTTGGGGACTTTTCCTCATTACACAGAGTCCCAAAAGAGAGCAAATCATCAATGCCATCCCCATTACTTACATGTGTTTTTTTCTTTTAAAACTGAAGCAGTCATTTAGAGTCATGAATAATGTAGAATCCTCCAAAAGTGCAAGAGGCTGGCATGAGTGTGTGTGTGTGTGTGTGTGTGTGTGTGTGTGTGTGTCTGTGTGTGTGTGTGTATGTGTGGCACTTATTACTATAGGAAAAAGAATGCGTATGGGAGAACGAATGTGAAGCCCAGCAATAAAACTGGAGGGCCCTGATCTGCCTCTCAGCTGATGGCTCTGTTCAAAGTCATCTCTGATTACGAAGTTGAAGGCAGATTAGATAACGGCTTTATACAGAGTTCAAAGACACTTCCCCGAAGCCTTCGAACATATGCAGATAACCTCATAATTCTCCTTTAAGAAAAGCAGCTGCAGTATCACATCACTGCAGTATGAGGACTCAATTTCCATGGTGATTTCTCACTGTGGACAAGTGCTATTCTTCTGCTCAGCAAAGAGTCAAACTTACATCTTGTTTTGCCCGGAGCCATCAATCTAAAAATCATTTAATGACTTGAATAATTCCGTCCCAAGGTTTTGGTATTATACTTTTGAGGGTGCCACACAAATTGGCTACATCTTTTGAATATTTCATCCAAATTCTCACTACAAATATCAGAGGAGGCTTAACTGTCGCAGCCACAGCGATCCTTTTGAAGTTCATCCAATTGCCGACTATGCCGTTAATCGTATTATTCTTAGACTCACAAAAGCTAATTGGTTGATTGATCACACTGCACCCAGCGCTTATTTTGATGTGTTGCGGTAGCAAACACTGTTTGGTTTAAATTGATAATTATTTGAACTTCATAAAACTGAGGGATGTGGATGGGTTGTTCGCCTTAATTTGCCTTCCCTCTGCCTCGTGCTTGTGCTTTCTGAAGCTTGTGATGTTGCAGAGCAGTGAGAGCAGCTGTATCCCAAGGACACAGGTTCCTCCGCTCAGGACTCTCAGTTATTGTGCTCCTCATTCCTTTCTCCAAATCCTTTCATCTTTTTCTGTCGCTCTCTCTTTCACCCTGTCCCTTCTAGTGTTGCACTTAGGGCTATGCGCGGGTAATCAGCACTTTTCCCTTTACACATCCTCTGAGAACACTCTGCATTTAAAGGCTCTTGTTTTGTATTTATTTATTTCATTTCCCATGAGACTGCATTCAGTCGATGCAGTGAAAAGGTGATTTGATGTGATCCCCGCCGCACGACTTTCTTAGACGAGCCGTTTGAATCTGAAGCAGATGTTGCCTGCTGTCATAAATAACTGTTTAGCCAATCAAGACGCACACATCAGGCTATTTGGGAATACAGTTTCATTTTGTGGCACTTAAGACATATCAAAAAGTCTGGGAGGAAAATATAAAATATATATATATAAAAATATGTGAAGCGAAACACACAAATGCCATCACATCTCATATCAGTGTGACATCTCTGGTGGAATATAGCCTA
This sequence comes from Centroberyx gerrardi, assembly GCF_048128805.1. Taxonomy (NCBI): domain Eukaryota; kingdom Metazoa; phylum Chordata; class Actinopteri; order Beryciformes; family Berycidae; genus Centroberyx; species Centroberyx gerrardi. The sequence continues at coordinate 8,291,028 of NC_136016.1, read as the reverse complement.
ATGATGCAGCCAGGGTGTTTGGAGAGTTTACGAGAGTTTTCTAATCATGTTTTCCTGCTAACTAGAGAAAGGCATTTTACTGCAACACCATCAAAGCATCATTGGAAGTAATGGACACTTGAGCTTCGCCTCATTATCCTATGTTGCATGGATACTTTTCAAGCCCCACGCTGAATCTCTGAATCCACAATTGCCTAGTAAATTGTAATTATACAGTAGACCGTAGCAGCTCAGATGGAAAACACATTCACTAGTCCTGCATTTAAGGCATTAACTTGACATTGCCCCTTAATTGGAAACATTGAAACCTGAGCTGGGACAGTACTGCCTACTGCACCATGTTGGATTTAGATTTTATTAGGTCATCCCAAATCAGAGGTTGCTATGTCAGGACTCACAACATAGCAGCCCTATTGACCTCTTTTAGAGTGATTACAGAGACACATGGAGAGGTGGGGCTAGGCAGAAATCAAAACAGGAAAAAACACACTTGACGGATACACACTCATCCCACGCTAATAGATTCCCGCCCAAACCAGACATTTTAAGATTGTCTGTGAACCAAATCAAGACATCTAATTAGCATTTTCATTAGCCTTGTCTACTTTAACATATTTGTCTGTCTCTGCTGTCCACAGAATGTAACATTTAGCTTTGCAACGCCAACAGATGTAAATAGACGCTGGTAGCACCACTAGGGAGACAGCTGAACCCCACAAGGTGTTTGCACTATATATATCCCTGTCTTCTTTCCGTCCTCCACCAGGTATCATCCGTCTGAGTGAGGGTTTCCATGACCGCTACCCAGTGGAGGACTACCTGGACCTGTTTGACCTGGCAGCTTACCAAATCCAGGACCACTTGACAGCAAACTTCAGTGGAGCCCCCAGCCAACGCAACATCATCATAGGTAAGCAGAATGAGGGCCTGTACGAAGTAGTTTTTCTCCTTGGCTTCCTTATTTTCTTTTTCTATTAGTGGTGGTTCAGCGACCAAAATGTCACTTTAATGTATGATTTTGCTTTCTGGCTGTTTCTCAATTTGATATTTTGTATTGTATTGTATTTTGTATCTGTATTACAATTATTGCTTTCTATGGAAAGAGATTAATGCTAGCAGAGATTGTAGGAAAAGCAAGGAAACACAGATTCAACAACAAGGTCAGAGAGCATACTGGTACTACTAATACTGGTTTCCATTAGCCACTGTGGCCAAATTCGGACACTCTCTGATGTAGTTCCCGGTCTTTTGCCACAATTTTGACGTGTTGCTGACCAAAATGTAGATAGTCAAAGTGCAGAAATGAGACGAGGACAAAAACTTCAACTAGCTAGCTAAGTCCCCAGATGTGTGTCTCAGAGAGCTCAGTCTGAATAAAGAATTGAGATCAAACTGAATTTGAATTGAGAAAACCTCATTTGAAATAAAAAAATTGAAATCACTTTGAAAGTTAAATTTAGTAATAATCACATTTGAAGCTATTGCTTTCAATTTTTAATTGTGTGTTACATATTCATGTTTTGAATTCATTCATTCAAGAAATGAATTTTTTGCAATTCAGTAGTTCAATATGAGCATGACAAATTCACTGCTGGCACTAATCTCTTTCCTTAACTGAAACTCTATGTAGAGCATAAGCTTAAGATCCTAAATCACCAACATTACAGGCAACCAAAAGTAAGGATTACAAGGGTCAAAGCCTCAGCACTTATAATGTAGGAAATATTTCTGTTATAGAATGATTATGTATACTAAATAATTGCTAGGTAAGAAATAAGAGGGAGAAAAGAGTTTTTTTCTGATGATGGAATCAATATGTTGTGCTGAAATATGAATTATGGCCGGTGTATCTAAGGGGAGCTAAGAGAACGAGATACAAATTGCAGCCTGTAAAACACTGTGTAACATCTTGCTAATCAGATCCCAATAGATTTAGTTGCACAATCGTTTCCTGTTGAGTTCGCTCTGTGCCTTCCTGTTTTGTCAGAGTGCGTGCGTCATATCATATCGCAGGACAGCTTTAGCTCCCGCTCCCCGCTGCACCGCATTAGGAACTCAGGTCATGTATCAGTCTTGTGATCTGTGCGCGGAACATGGACATGGCAGCGGACTGACAGTACGCTGTGCCCTCATCAGGCGGAAGCCAATAGCTTCTGGCTCGGGGTGACCTGACACCTGCCTGGAACTTCACTTGTAATCTCGCCTCCAATGTTACAGAGCTGCTACTGAACCAGCGGGTAGCGGCTGAGGCACAGCTCTGCTCTGCGCCAGCCACAGCCACTCTGGCCGGTGATGATGATTTTTAAGAGAAGCTGTGACTCGGTCTTAAAGAGAGGCTCCAACAGCCTAATAACACTGGACTTCGCTCTACTTCACTCAGCCGCTCCACCATAGTGGCGTAGAATGGAATCATTGTTTTTTTTTGTGTCAGGACGGCAGTAATATCCGCGACGGGGTGGAGAAGTCTTACAAACTTCCTTCCTCTATCTCCATATCCTGCTCCGAGCCCCTCCGCTTCCATCTGTCTCTGTCCCTTCCCGTCATCCGAGCACAATCTTAAAGAACTGCCCGGCTGGAAAGAAAAACTGATTTAAGTTCGCAACAATAGCCTTTTCACACTGGACTCAGTTGGTGCATTGAGCGCAGCTTAGCATGCCGCCCTGTTTTGTTTCCCTCTTTAAATAAATAATCCGTGTGAGGGGGAGTGTGCCAAAGCCCCGCTCAGTATTCACACCATGCCCTGGGAGAGCCCAGCAAGGTGCAGGCCTATGGCCAGGATCTTGGGCTTTTGACTCCCTTCAACCCAAAGCCAAAACCAAGTCACTCTGAAGCACCAGAGGCACGCGGGCCCGGCTCCGCCATTTGTTTGCCCTGTTACAGCCACTCCCCATCGAGTAAAATAAGCCCTTTAATGGACACAGACACCTTTAAATAGACTTGATCACAGACCAACGCAGGAACCCAAGGCGAATAATCATAACAGACTACGTGATGTGATATGTGTATCATTTTAGGCATAACAGCATTAGCAAGCGATCCTGCTTCACTCTCAGTGTTGTCATCACAGAAAATAGGTCCTGGCTATCATCCCTTTCTCCAAGGAAGGCGAGCAGATAAGGTTTGCGTTGTATTTCCTCCAAATACATCACAGCTTTGCTTCAGAGATAAGAGGATAATGAAGGCAGAGACAGCCTAATGAATCCTGGATATCGTTCCTCAGCCCAGTCTGAGCGAGTTCTGCTCTTGAAGCGTTTGAGAAATGACCTCCTCTGACTCATTATGAGCTAAAGTATTGTCATGGTGAGAATCGCAGTCGTTCCACAATTTTGCTCACAGCTGGGATTTTCTTTTTTTTTGTTTGTGCGTTTGCTTTTGAATCTTTCATCTAATTGGCTTGTTGCATTTGCCCACCACTGTGTTTGTTTTCTCTGTTTTTACACGCCGTGTCTGTTAGCTCCCATCTGCATTCCGAAGGCTATTATAGAAACAAGTTGAAACGAACTGCAATATATATTCAGCAGCCATACATTCAGCACATCAGTTTGGGTGGCAAAGTGTTTGTGAGCGTATTAAAATGTGCCGGTACATGTGTGTTTGTTTCGTCTCTGTGCATGATCCTCTGATTGTAATTGCGCGATGGTATGCGTGTCTACTTGAACTCTTATGTGTTTATGTGTGTATTTTTCCAGGAGAAGCCAGCGCATCCACCATGTGGGACAACAACGCCTGGGTGTACTTCTATGACAACACCACGGAGGGGGAGCCTCCTTTCCTTATCCAGGACTTTGTCCACGCCCTGCAGCCCGACGCCCGCTTCATCGTCATGCTCAGGGACCCAGTGGAGAGGTGGGACTGCTCTCCCTTCCACTGTCTCTCGCTCCGTCTCCCCATCAAAATGCCAGTAATGATGCAGATACAGACCTGGCGTGATGCTCCCCTCCCTGCCGCCACCTCTGTGCCTCCGTCATGGCTGTTTATGCTGCACACACGGAGAGCTACATTCCTCCTTTATGGGAAACAAAGACCTGTTGTTACTGAAGATTTGTTGCACTTACTCTGTCTGGCTGTCACATACGTTTCATTATGATGCCTTTATCAGAGGCGCGGGGAGCTTATTGCTGAATGCCTGCGAGGCATTCCCTTTAAACTGGGATTAGTTTATGCTGTTAACGTTGATTTTTACTTCAGAGGATGTCTGAACATGCTCACTTTAATTGCTTTTGTCTGTCAAATCACAGCCTGTGCAACCTTTCCCAAAAGGAATTCCAGAGGAAATGAATTGCATGCTCAATTAGATTAACGGTGCAATTTTTATTATGTGAGACTTGTTTACAACCTAGGCATCTCTTCAGTACAGACACTGTCTAATGTCTGAAACTAATTTGTAAAGGAATGTTTGCTTGGCTCATTTATTTCTAGGATTCTTTTTTGATACGATCAGACGTGGATGAAATAGTAGGCTATTTTTCACATAATTTAGCCTTTGTTTTATCATGCTTGGTGCACCAGACAGGTGCGGCTTACAATGTCATCAGAATCCAGATAACTTGTCAATCTCAGAAAAGCTCACTAAACTCTCAGTGTATTGTCAATGTGTCCTATGCTGCAAACCCCACCCATTTGGTACTCCATGCAACTTAAAACAAACACTAAGAATTACTGCAAATATCTGGATACAGTGATAACTGAAATAATAGCAGGGTCTGCCTCGTTCAAATTTCTCCATTTCTTCTTTGTTGTCTTGCAGGCTGTATTCCGACTACCTGTACTTTGGTATTGCCAATAAGTCTGCAGAGGATTTCCATGAGAAAGTGTCGGAGTCGCTGCAGTTATTCGAGGGGTGCCTTATGGAGTACACGATGCGCTCCTGTGTATACAACACTACTCTCAACAATGCCATGCCAGTGAGTGTGCCTCCCTCCTGCCTTTGTCTCACAGCCCCGCATGGAACTGTCATTTACCAACCAGTGCATTAGCTGGTGGAAAGAGAGAGAGAGAGAGAGAGAGAGAGAGAGAGAAAAGGAGTGAAAAAGACAGAGGGAGTGAAATCCACACTTCATTAGCACATGCTAAAGCTTGGAGGGCGTACTCTATGAAAGGGATTGGCAACACTGTTAAACCACAGAGCAATGCAGCATCCAGAGCCTCTCTTTGCACTAACAAGCCAGGTCTATCAGCGGAGTGAGCTACTGCTTCCTACGGTCATTCTTACTCACACAGGCCGACTCTCAGTGTCAGCCAGTGCAGGGTCCCAGTGTTTGGGCCCCTGGCCAGCTTTTCCCACAGTGCCCTGGGGCAGACTGGCTGAGAGGGGGAGGAGAAGGGTTGGCCCGTCCTCTTTTGGCTCCCCCTCCAGGCTGCCTTCTATTCAAAGGTCCTCCTCTCCTCTGCCCCGCTCCAACTGCCAACGAGGAGCTTTATGGCCCCTTCGGGAGCATGCTCATTCTCTCTTGCTGGCCTAATTGTCCATCCGCTAATATCTCCTCAGAGTTATTAGACCATGCGTTACGGCTGTCCATATAGCAGCCTCTAATGCCTGTGGCACCTCGATAAAAGTTTTATGCTGAGATTAGAGTCAAGAGAGAAAAGACAAATAAACAGCAGCATGAGTACATGACTGGCCTTCACTGTTGTGCCAAATTGTTTTAACAAAGGAAGACTTGTTTGGCTCTCTTGTGATCATTTATTCTGAATGGCCTTTCAGTTTTGTAAAAGAGGGAGAGGATGCAAAGTGAAGCCCATTCCCAGTAACACAGTATTTGGTCCTAATCACAGTCAATTACACTTCAGCTTCTGCAGATGCTGCTGGCATCTTACTACCACACTCCTGCACGTTACTGCCACATGAATGATCTATAAAACCATTCCAACAGTAATCAGACTATCTCCAAATGCTCCCGTGAAATCTTACAAAAGATCAATGGTTAATTTAGGAAAAAATGGGAAAATCTAGAATCAAATAGGGTGTGAAACAAAATAACAACAACAACAACATCTACATGCGGGTGCATCACATGGTAGCTGAGCCAGACGGGAGTGTCTGGTGCACTGGCAAGTACAATGTGTGATGCGGACTTGTGATTCCAGCGGACAGTCCATCTGCCTCGGAGGCCTCGACCAGTCAAACCCCATGACACCAGCACATTTTCAAATGCCCACACGGCGCCTGGCATTACCCAGCCAAGTGCAAGGAGGAGATAAAAGAGAGAGCTGGTGGAATACACTGCCCCCCCCCCCTCTCCCCCCCCCCCCCCCCTTCCCCCCCCTTCCCCCTGTTTATCGCCTTAAAGATGCTTAGCCATGCATGCATCGCCTTGTGCGGTTGTGTCTCTCTGCTGAGGAGGAAATTGCTCGGACACAGTTCTATTATCTCACATTGATTCTCTTGTTATGTGTCTGCAGGTCAGATTGCAAGTTGGCCTGTACATTGTGTACATAATGGACTGGCTAACCGTCTTCAGCAGGGATCAGATTCTGGTCCTGCGGTTGGAGGATCACGCCTCTAATAGGAAATACACAATGCACAAAGTCTTTGATTTCCTCAACCTGGGTAAGTGTACAGCACATCCCACACAATGGCCTTGTCAGTAATCATTCCCTCCGGGGCGCGGATCAATAGCAAGGCAAGGTGATAGCTCTTAGGCACAGGTAATGCTTATTCTGTGCATATCGTTGACAGTGATTATTAGCAGTATGCTGTTTTAGAGGGAGTCAAGGGAGAAAATACAGGTCATAGTGTTTTTTTTGCAACTTTCTCACAGGTTAACAAAGCACTGTGTGAGCCTTTCAACCTTAACTGCACACCGAAAGCCAGAGAAATCTGTTGTTTTTAGTGCTTAACCCATGTACAGTCTCCTGGCCGAGTAAAGAGGGTTAAAGCGCCTTCTGATCCACTCCTCAGCTTCCACACACTTTTGCTCTCTCTCAGTAGGAAACATTTAAACCTTTGTTTGGGGTCGGAGATGGCTGTTAGGAAGGGGCCAGTGTGTCTGGAGTGTGTGTGTGTGTGTGTGTCTGTTTGTGAGTGCGTGTGGGCTCAGAGTCAAATGCAGTTCTGCCCTGTAGTCTGGATGCTGGTGATGTCCTCTCCCTTCTGTCTCAATTGTTCATAATTGCCCCAAAGCTCAGACTTAGCTCTTCAAAGAGCTGCCAACACCAGCCAAGGTGTGATTACCTCCCAGAGAGTCAAAGCTATGGGGAGAAAACAGAGCAGTGCTGATATGCTAATATACAGAGAAATTATATACAGAGTCACAGATTGAATTTTGTTTCGTTTGTTTAGAGCTGTGGAGAAGTCTGAAGTGTCCCAGTGGATTTAATTTAATCCGAAAGTACTCAGAACAGAAAGAACGGGTGGGATGCCTCCAGTAGAGTGTTTACCAAAGTGTGTGTGTGTGTGTGTGTTACAGGGCCACTGACAGAGCAGAAAGAGGCAGAGATCACTAGGAGCCCGGCGTCCAACACCAGGAGGCCGGCCGACAAAAACCTGGGACCCATGCTCCCCATCACCAAGGAGATCCTGCGGGATTTCTACATGCCGTTCAATGAGAAATTGGCCAAAGTCCTGCGGAATGACTCCTTCCGCTGGGAGAGCAACTCCAAACTGATGTAAACGAACCCCTCGCTCAGTAAAAACCACTGACATGTCAGCCAGTCCCTTCGTTTTTTTGTTTCATCTCTCTCAAGTGCCCATGGAAATCGATGTTCTTATTTAAATTATTTTTTAAGTTATAAAAGCAGAGATGAATCAAAGATAGAAAATAGCACAACAGTTTGTTTGATGATTTTGCGTGTGTGTGTGTGTGTGTGAGAGAGAGAGAGAGAGAAAGAGAGAGGGGGGTGGGGGGAGGGGGTGGGTGGCGGATCTTGATTGTTTTTGTGACCAGATGTACAAAATTAAACAGCGGATTAAAAGCTAAAAAAAAAACATACAGAGTCTTGTGTTCTTTCTTTTCAGGTTTGTTTGGCTCAAAGATTCAGACACAATCTCACTGTGCTCTTCACAGCAGAGAAATGAACTGACCTTTTTCCTGTTCCATTACAGCTGTAATATATCCCATCAGATAATAGACTTACCACTGTGCCTTAATCATAATGCCTAGTCTCCCAGAGTGCTTTAATATACAGTGAGCACAGCCTTGACTTCATCTTTTGTGATTATTGCAGGAGGGATTAGTGAAACAACACCACCCTCTATTGGCAGATACATGTAGTTGCAATGTAAAAATTGGCTTGCACTATCACCCAACACCTAGTGCTGTAGAGTGGGATAACTATTGAGTTTGATTTACTAAACAAAGGCTGAAAATAAGCACGCATTCAAATGGAGACAATGCTGCTTTGAAATACATCAGACATAAAGTGTATTCCTCATAGCAGTAAAGCAGCATGTTTTTAACGGCAATAATGTATCCGACTTATTTTGGATGTAGAGAGATGAGGATGTGTCTCCAATCATTATTTTCTTCAAAAAGTTGAGTGAGACAGTGCGATTGCAGCACTGAGTTGAAAGGCAGCCATGTAATTACTCAGATCAAGCCTTCATAATGATTTCCTTTCCCTCTGGTGAAACTCTGTCACAAGCATGGAATAATTACCAATTAGGAACACTGCTGGATTCAAACTTTTATAATTTGATCTGAGGCTATTAAGTCTGGCAAATGAATTCAGTAATTGCAACGCGAGACTTTTAGACACCTTAGGCAGAGATACCTTTCCCTACAGGGATAATTCTTATTTGGGAACAAATTGAACAGCACATTCATATGGTTTAAAACACCTTTTAGCATCGCTGAACAGTTTAGAGAACGGAAACATTGATCTCTCTGTGGTGGCAGGTTGATAAAGTGAACTATGTGCTCAAGCAGTCACATACCCTTTCTCTACACCAGAGGGCAGAAAACTATCAAAAATTACCAAACATCCTCTGCCTGTTGGCATTTCAGTCTAGTGGCGTAGAATACACATTAGTTTGGGATAACACAAAATGATGAACTATCGAAGGGAATTTTCTTTGGATTGAGATAATGACAAATATGAGTAAAGTTTTCTCCTGAGTTATAATGCTGTGTGGCGTCTGTGCCTTCCTCCTCAACCTTCACATCCTGAATAAATAACCCAAATATCACTGGAAAATAAGAGGCAAGCCTGCGATATTATACAGTATCTCACACCATTCTTTTAATACTTTTTCTATGTATCTTTGTGTGACATTCGCCCAGTGAAGTCACCAGAACTGTTTTCAAAATGGAGCGCAGTTATATGACAGTGAAATCAAGCTTTGCCTTCTTCCTTCTCATTGAAAAGAATGAAATCAAAAGAAAAATATGACGGGAAGGTCATTTGCATATTTTGTTTTGAGCTGGATGGGCCAGCTGGCCGGCTGAAGAGGTTCTGCTTCAATAAGAGCTCCAACCAACTTCAATTTCCTTGGAATTCACAAATAACCTCAAGCCCCTTTTATCCTGGCCTGTACTCTATCAGAGCATGGTGAATTATAGGAAACTAGACCATCACTGCTGAGAATATTTCAGAGATGGTTCTGAAACAGACGTTTAAGCTCCCTCTCTTTCACTTTTATTTGAATTGCCTGCCGTGTGCTGTTTTGACCTCCGTAGAGAATGACTAGTATTTGCCAGCGTACAATTTTTCTTTTGTCAGTGGGAATTTGTATGGTTGCATAAGAGAATTATTACTTTTGTCAGTGAGGTATGTCAGAATCAAAACCTGAAGATTAAAAATAAATAAATAAATCTCACAGTATTGTAGACAATGTAGTGATGTGTTTATAAAAATCCTCTACAGGTAAATGGATCTAGTCAATAAAGAGAGTGATAAAGAGAGATGAGTCAAGACCAAATCCCCATAAATTGTTTTATTGTTCAGAGAAGAACAGCCACTGGGATTGATCACACTGCAGTACAGGTTGCTTAGCAGAAAAGGCATCTATCTATTTATCTGTCCGTCTGTCTGTCTGTCTGTCTGTCTGTCTATCTATCTATCTATCTATCTATCTATCTGTCTATCTATCTATCTATCTATCTATCTATCTATCTATCTATCTATCTATCTATCTATCTATCTATGCCTTTAAGGGAGAGAAGTGTTTTTTATTCACTTTTCCTGTTGCTCTAGGACTTAATTATTCCAGTCACAAGCAGGCTTCTCTAACCTCAAGACCAGTGGTTCCCAAAGGGGGGCCCAGGGACCCCCAGGGGTCCTTGAGGGGGTTCCAGGGTGCCAACAAAATGAGGAATCCCTTACAAAAAAGTCTCATGTGAAAACCCACGTATGAATTCAAAGCACATGTGCTTTTTGGACACATGTTGGTTTTCAAAATATGAACATTTCCCATTTCACATGTGAAACAAATACTGTGAAAAGGTGAAAAAACACTTCACTTAAGAAATTAAATTTTCATATCGGAAGTGAAAACTGTCACATGTGATGTCACAATGAGAAAAAAATTGTTCACATATGAAAACCAGCGTATGTTCAAAAAGCACATGTGCTTTGAATTCACATGTAAGTTTTCACATGTGACCCTAACCCTATTCCCTAGAAATGATCCCAATTGCAGAATATATAAGAATGACTATGGTTTCACTCTCACCACTATTAACATTGGAGACACTGCTCTAAGCTACTGCTGCCTCCTTTCTGGATAAGAGGAGTTGGCTCTGTCTCCTTCGGTACTGCATGGCACCTCACTGCTTGAAAGAGAAGAAGTGGAGATGCTGGCAGTTTTGGGACGGGGTCTCTGACGTGCAGGCTGGTCATTTCAGGTTAGATTTGTGGGATCCACAGCAGGATGCTGGATGTGGCCGGGGGAAACTTTCTCCCCAGGTCCATTTCTCTTCTGTCAGTTTGGATAAGCTTAGAAATAAAGGGCTTTAGCTGAGTGAGCTCTCTTTCTTCCTTCCTTCTCTCATACCCTTTTTCTTTACCCTCTTCTCTCTCTCTCCCCTGCTCTCCCTTCTCATCACGCCTCAACCCTCACGGAGCTGTCAAATTAAACTTTAATGAAATTCCACAGTGGTGAGGGACTTCCCTGTGTGAGGGAACAGCAGGTTCCTTCTTGGTCTCCTATGTTCTGTCCCAAGTTTAGGGCCTTTTACCATCACAGTCAGGGGAGAAAAAACGCTGCGGGGACCACCGACTAAGTTCTGGCGATGATCTCCTCCTCTCCTCCTCTCGCCCCTCACACCCTTTCAAATGACGCGTGAGCTGAGTGAAAAGGAGAAGTCCTATAACATTCACTCACTGTTGTTGCTGATTAACGGGAAGTTTCTTGAGATATCGGGAAAAAAAAAAGGATCTGGATAAACAAGTTTATGCAACAAACATTTGCAATCCATCACGCTGATTGAGTCCTCAGATACCCTGCCAGCCGTATTTGAAGGGCCTGTGTGAGCCACAGTCATGCCCATGGATGATGGAGCAAGCGAGGAATGCAGGCAACTTGTCATGCACAGAAAAAAGAACAAACAGATCCTCATAAAACCGTAGCCTTGACTGGGTAAGAGTGTTTTTTAACGAAAATGAGGTGAGCAATTCATTTGTATTATACAGACTGATCCCAGCAAGCTGAGAAACTGTTCAGTCTTCCTAACATTTGTGGGACGTTAAGGGTTTCAGCCCAAAGCATCTGTTTGTGATATACAATGCTATGCAGTTTTATCTCTTTTGGATACATGCTGTAGAAATGGTCCTTGGCGAGGCTAAGGAACTAGCGATTACCCCGCTTATATTTCTTTGCAGACTCTCGCTGCTAAGAGGTTATTGTGACAGCGCTGTCAAACAAATTTCAGCATTCAGTTGTTTGTATGTTCAGGGCATTGTGCCTTTTCCAAGATCTTGTTGTTGCCCAGGCTCTAGAAAAACTTGTAAAAGTTTGGTTTTTGGTGGGCTGCACCTCAAAAAGGGAAGGCAAAAATCCTCACATATAACTTGAACCTGCACATTTGTATACCAATTACAATACAAATGGTTCTGTCTAGCTGCTGGCGAGTCTCCACAGGCTGAATGTATCGACTATTTCTTTTGGAGCCAATCCCTATCTGTGCAGGATGTGCTGATCCAGATGTAAACTTTATTCCTCCTGCAGCTCTGTCCTCTGCAGGCGTGTCGCTCCCCCAGCAGTCGTGTCCCTGCTCCGGGAGGTGCGATGCAGCCAGGGTCGTTGCTCTGCATTAGCTCTCACCTCAGACTCCAGCCAAGCGTTTCACAACAAGGATTGCACAGAATTCTAATGTGGCTACATCTGTGCCTGGGTGGACAATCTCCTCTCAGCAGCGAACTGCCAGATGTACTACAGAGCGGCGCCGGATGCATGAAACGTTGAATTCTACATGTTTCAGCTTTTCAAGAATTCAGAAATCCTTGGTGCTTCACCCGCTGATGCCCTTGTCATTCTGTCATTTTACAGTGCATTTCGCCTTGACACGGTCTCGGGGTAATAAATCATTTTCCACACCTCAGAGATAATGTGAGCAGTTAATTACAGCAGAAAAATTTAATCACAGTAAGGAAAAATGGCCCAACTGAGAATGCAGTGTTTCTGCAGGACACCAATGAGCCACGGATGTGTGACAGCTGAAGACGCATCATCTTTTATTATATCTGATTGCCCTCATATGAAAAGGCGTGCTTCCCTCGTGATTCCCTTGCCATTCAAATTAACAATTGTCACTGTTATTAGATGCGCACATCTGGCCTGTTTCGGTCACATCCAGCTGGAGCCCGTCCCGGCCGTGCTGAATGTGCACAAAGGATGGGAAACACAGGTGTTCAGGAAGGGAGCAGTTTGAGGGGGGAAGCTGTGGACGGCTGTGCTGAAATGCGGCGGGACCCCGGCCACCGCGTCGTCAAACTGCAACTCGCCTGACCACTAACTCTGTGATAAATAGATAAAGAGCCTTTTCATCACCTACAGTTCTCTAAAAGGGGAGACATGAGCGGTGCCCAGGCATTGTCAACAACCCCTCCAAACCACAAACAGCAATAAATTGTCCGAAATTCTAGGACTGTGACAGTTGCAATAGCTTTTGCAGGGAGAATTGCTAGAAAAACTGTTGTAATTGGACAGAGATGCAGTGCGGTAACTGGGAAACCATGAAAGGAGGTTGCAGCCCGTGTAGAAACACAAATGTACATACTTGTGTCTCAATAGGCCTGAATAATCAGCGCACAGTGCACTTCAGCATGTTATTATTTGCATACCGATGAAACCATCTGTTTTCAAATGAGTAAAAATGTATTACTGTCATAATCTATAGACTTTCAACGTGTTTATTCAGGAATGGGAGTCAAGGATTTTGGATTCCAGCCCAGTCAGGGTAATTGGCTCCCATGTCCATCTCTTCCACCATTATTATGCACGAACATATGAAAATACTCATTTGATGCATTTGATCTTTAGCTCAAGCTTTTACCTCTCAACATCCTAATTTATCACTGGCTGTACTTTTAACCAAATGTTTCTCCCTTTACTAGAAGTGCTAATGGAAGTCTAATTTAAAATATCAGATTTGACACTACTGGCTGTGATTCAGTTTCTGGTCAGAAAGAAAAAAGAGTAAGTACTATTGTGTTGCACTCATCAGTATCAGATAATATGAAATCACTATGAAAACATCATCTGATGGAAGTGGATCAGCTGTACCCTGCTTATGCACCTGCATCACAAATCAAATAAAACATGTCTCAACTCAATCTCATATCGGCCCGTGACCTTTATTCGCAAATAAACTGAAATCCGCTTGAGCATTAAACAGCATCAGACAAATACCAGCATCTGTTATCTGGCTCTATGCTCAAGTGCTGGCTCACTCTCACTGCAGCATGGGATCTATTGACAGTAATCAAGCTAATTAAAAAGGCTTACCATAATAGTATTATTTAATGCATGAATAATAATGTTGATACGGTCGTAATGTGCTTGTGTTTCAGCAGAATCAGGCTACAGTGTTAGATTTATTTTACTGACAATGCAAGTCGGGGCTCCGCTGTGTTCCAGGCAGGACACCGGCCAAACGCGAGCCGACAGAGCCTCCCAGACTCCAAGCATACTGCTTTGCATGTGCGTCTGTCTAGCGAATGGCCCGCTGCCACGTTTCACATGGTTTCCATGGACACTCAGGAGAAAAATCACAAGGTCCAACACAAAGCTTTTATTTCTTTGGCTGATCATGTTGTGATTGGTATTGTTCTCGGTCACAACTGAGCCAAGATTGAAAATGTATAAAACTAGAACTGTGCAGAAATGAGCATATGGACTATGTAGCTGTATGTTTTTTTTTTTTTTTTCTAAATTCATCTGTATTGTATAATCCTTCAACATTGCAAGTACATGGGATTCAGCCTGTCCTGCTCAGCCACAAGGACTCCCCATGCAGCTGAATGATAACTACTGTCATTGGTTTTAGTGCGTTAGTAAATATAATGAATGTGCCGTGCTTTTCCAGACTCCTAATAAAGATCTGAGAAGAACAGTGCTTGTGCACCCCGCTGACTCTACTCATTACTTGTCCACTAATAAAACTAGGCAATCAAATTTACATAGCAAGAACATTAAATTTGAACATGGACACCCCCAGTGTCATCCTTGAGGGGACTTTGAGCACGCGTTCCCCTTTCAATGCAGGCCACTCTCCTGTAGATTTAGTTTCACTGCCTGCCCAAATGCCAGGAGTTGAGATCCATCTATAATGAAATGCACATGCCTTCAAGAGGCTCGCAGCGAATTCCAAGGTCGTAATATGGAAAATTGCTTGTTATGGATCCATGAATGTGTCACTTTACTTTTTGTTGGACATGTAAATAACAAATGACACGAGGTAGGTTGTCCCTGTCAACCAGGAATGAACCTGTTTGTCCCCGCTCAACTCTTCACATCAGAATTCATTAGAGACATTGGCCAAAAGCCAGTTTGACACACTCAAGGTTGTATTTGATGGATGATCGCAAAATGTGTGTGCATGTGTACGTGTGTATCTGTGTGCGCATGCACGCTTGATAGGGGTGGAGGAGCACCATTACTCTGTTTCTGTCCTTATACAAATAGCAATGAACCCAACATTTTTAAGTTACTCTGAGTTCATTACTGATTCTAATTCCGTGACACATTTTTCTCGGGCGCAGAGTCAAGTCAAAATGTGTGATATTGCGTTTGCTCGTTTGTCACTTTTTGTCCCAATTACCACTCGCTACACTTTGGTCGTCAGGGAAAACTTACTTTTCCATGACCATGCTGAACAGTGAAACACCATAACAAATAACACATTCAAGGAAAAAATGAGGAGCGGTGCCTTATTTCAGTGCCTAATGCGTGACTTATTTCATCTTTCCACCCTAAGATTTATATCTGTATTGAATGACCCATCTCATGCATCTCGGCTCCTGCAGGATAAAAGCCGTTTCCCTTTTCATTAATTATAAGGTGGCAAAGCAGCAGGAGTGAGGGATTTGAGAAACGCTGCTGAGGCTCTAACCTGTCACTTTGGCCACTGACATCCAATTAATGAGAATTCAGCCTGGGATTTTCTCCTCTGTAAGAGATTATAGAGGGAGGCAGAAGCCATCACTCTCCTACCTTGGGTGTTCTTCAGTGAGAAAGACAGCTATTGTCACAACATCCCAGCCTCAAGCTGCTTTGCTCCACAGCCTGATAAGCGTGCGTTTGATACGCCTGCTTGAGTCTCCTTTTACCAAGCGTTTTAGCACCTATACTCCAGTTATTCTAGATTGACTTCCATACAGTACATTTAGGAAATAACGTATTTTGATAAATGCTGCCTATATCTGATCCACGGTCAATACTGGCCATTCTGTCCATAAATACCAGTGTCTCCCTGTTGATGCCATAGGCAGGTTATTTGCATACATGACATCAGGCCTCTAGATCGTTCCATTTTCAAAATTGTGCCACATCATTATTATACCACAGAGCTCATACTCATTCAGTCCACGCTGTGGGTGGCCTGATGAAGCCGCACTACAACAGTAAACTCAGCCAAATCTGTCACATCACTAACTTTAAATTGACGGTAAACAGAAGGGAAGAAGCTTGTGTTCTGGTGCTGCTCTTGAACTCTTTCAGCATGCTCTGAGCAATCATCATAATGTAATTGCTCCAGTAATGTAGGCCTGTCTCCGGAGGCATCACCGCTATGTCATGCATTTGGAAAAGCCTGACATTCTGCGAGTCGTGGTTATTTTAAGGTGTGCGGGGAGTGGGTGGGGTGGGGTGGGGGTGGGGGTGGGGGGTATATCTTGTCTCAAAGCCTTTGTGTCAAAATCCTGCAGCCCTCTTGGCTCCCTTCCGCCTCTCATCCCTCCTTACTTCTCCTCCCTCCCTCCCTCCCGCTTCCTCCCAGACAGTTTAGCTTAGCTGAGAGGAGTTCATGGGTGTAGTCTAAATGAGGAGTGGGCGAGCGAGTGCCTGCCTGCCTGCTTGGCGAGGGATCGTGCCAGCCGAGCGGTCCTCTAGCCTCCAGCTGTCCGCCCACACCAGATCCTGTTCCTCTGTGCTCGCCCATCCCCAGCACCCAGCACCCAGCACCCAGCACCCAACCCCGGCCTCCTCAGCTTCTATTCAGCCCCTTGTCTCCGGCTGATACCTCTTGGTCGCACAGACCGATTTCTGTACGACCTTTTGCGAGGTGTTCTGTACTTCTGTCCGCCCCCTCTCTCCGCACGCTGTCTCCTCCCCTTCAAATAGGTGTAATGAACCAATGGGCTGAAATTGCTCTATGTGAAGTTTGGGCAGTGTCCAGGCAGCTCACCAGCCTGTGTTATGGGGGCCAGTTAGGGGAATATTATCTTTGCCTTAAGTTTGCTTTGCCTCAGGTTGATGAAATGTCAAGAGCTGTAGTTATTAGTTGTGTGGAATCCCTGTCCTTCTTATGACTAAATCTTTTAAGCCTAAGGCTAGACATTTCCCTGCTTAGCAATAACTCCAGATGCTCCACTAATGAGATGCCAGGTACAACGTCGTGGGATCCCTGCAATGAAACGCTTTGTGTTCATTGTTTTTTTTGCAATTTAGGTCTAAGATAAATCTATACCTAGTTATCTAACAAAATATGGCTTTAAGCAGGACTTTGTTAGCTTGATGCAACAATATACCCTTGGTTATAATGCTGAGTGGTGGCTTTGGGCGTTGCTATTGTTATCTTGTGAAAGTGAGGCTGTGTCAGCTGCTGTGGGCATGTTTATGTGTGTGTTTGTCTGAGTGTGTGTGTGTGAGTATCAGAGAAAGAGAGAGAGAGAGATCTATGAGGAAGAGACGGCGCTGATGTGATGAGCAGTGACACGCGGGGCATCGCTCCTCCATCCCTGTGTTGGAACATGCCTGGATGCTGCAGAGAGAGTTGTTCTGTTAAACCTCCGCCGCTCATTAATGTGTAAACTAGTGCTGAGTCCAAACAGGTCTTGGCTAAAACAATGAGGCAGTATGGAGAGCAGCAACAAGGTAATTACTGTCCCAGTATAGGAGAGATCATGCACTGTAGTTGACATTTTAAAGCAATAAGTACACACTTACTAGATTATAACAGCTGTACACCCACTGTGCCTTATTGTTAAAATTGGAGCAAAACGGGCAGATGGCTGCTATTTGTTTCTTGTGTGTTTTGTTCCAGTCTGGGCAGCAACTGTACCCCTAGAGAGATCAAGAGACTCGCCTCTGCTTCTCATCTGGATGCTTCACTGAATGGGCAAATGGGTTAAGAGCTGTTTAACTCCCCTAGTTGGTTCCCCCTGCAGAATAGAGCAAACTTTCCTCCGATTACAACAGCCGCTGCCCCAGACAGAGTGGGAGGAGATGTAGATGAAAGCAGATCCCGTAAGTGGAAGTGTCAATGCATGCTTCCCAGAGAGCTTCTAATGCCCATCTCACTCCAATTAAATGACTGTGTAGTGTGTCAGCAGCCTAGATTAGTTTAAAACTTAAAAAAAAAAACTTCTATTTGAGCTTCAGCCACCTGCCAACATCTAAAAGGAGAAAATCACTTACTGTCTCTCCCCCCCTATCTCTGTCCCTCTCCTCTCCTCTCCCTTGTCTCCTGCTCTCTGTGTGTTTCTCCCTCCCTCCCTGCATTTTTCCCAGGCTGAGGCGTCCATGGACCCTCTGGCTCCGCTGCTTTCGTCAGTGACTTGGAGCGTTCCGAGAACTTTGTGAACTCCCTGCGCCGGAGTGGGGAAAGGGAGAAGGGGAAGGGGAGCAGTTGATGGGACGCAGCCTGGCAGCAGTAGCAGGCTCCTCCGGAGACGGCATCGGGACTCTCAGCTGGAGACGATCCCCGGGGTCATGGGAAGACAGCGCCTCAGCCTCCTCACCCTCCTGGCTCTGCTGGGACTCCTCGCGGGGCTCGCGGACCTCAGCCACGGCTACGCCGCCGAGGACGAGGATTACTACATGCAGGAGCTGCTGACAAGGGAACAGTACAGCCGGGTCCAGGGAGCGGAGGAGCCTGTGGCCTCGGTGTCTGACAGGCAGGAGCACCCCGGCCAGACCCCTGCCAAGAAAACACCCAAGGGAAAGGCAGAGAACAGCAGGCAGACAGAAAAAGCCACCACTGAAGCTAAATCAGGTAAAAGCACTCCCATCTGTCAGCTTGATAACTTGAGAAAATGGTTTTCTTAATATTTCAGTTAGAAACTCTCTTGAGGACAGTAAAAGTTTATTTGTGCTCTACAAATCCTCCACAGATCCACATGATTTTATTGGTGCATCCATCAGCAGGGTTGTTAAAATATTACTAGTGCTTTTTTTTAAAAGTTAGTGTATCTGTAGAAATAGCATTTTACTTGCTGGGAACTTTAAATCAAAGGCACCTAACAGGAGTGTGTGTGGCAGCAGCTTCTAGGTTAACAAAGCTGTAAAGTTACACACAGTCTTATAAAAGCTAGCCAGAGTTCTCAACTTCTCAAAACTATCTGAAACTTTTGAAGTGACCCTGTGAAACAATGGTACAACTAGATGACAGTGCATGGCTAATCCTTGTGACTTTTTGTATGTCAGGATAAATTTAGATAAAACCTTCCAATCAGACAAACACAGTACAGAAAGCTTTGCAAGATGTGTGCTAATGTGTGTGTCAATAGAGATGATCAGACAGCTGACCATATGAATTGACATTAAATAGTACTAATGCCTGGTATTGTGTCAGTTAAACCAATAGGGACACTTTACAAATGTGATTTGAAGGACAAGATAAAAGTCCAAAATGAATTCTCAATGAAGTTGCAGCTTGGTATTACACAGAAAGCTATAAGTTGGCCTACTTTCTCCTCAAAGACAACTAATGGACCACAGACACTCTTATGCTGCTTGATGAATTCAAACGGAACATTTGGGGCTCAGACAAGAACCTGGTGTCCTCTGGGACTGAAGAGCAGCAGCTGAATTCAATTCACATGGTGATGGATGTGCAGAGGAAAAGAGCAACAATAATCTCCTCAGGTAGTCCGGCTCCTTAAACCCCCCCACCCCCATACACATAGATCAGAGCCAGGTTTCTGCGTAGCTTCCACACAACAGCAATATCAACAGCCTCAAGCACGGCGGAGGTCAGGACTGCATTAGGAACCACGTCGCGCTGAACACATGTGAAATCCACGTTTTCCCAAAAGCAATGGCAGGATCCCTACACCGACCCATTACAGTCCATACAAACATATTTACTGCGGCTCCAAGCCCTCTCTATGGGGCTCGCAGCGCATGCAGTAGCAGGTTCGTAGGCATGTAGAAATCCTGCCAGGTGATTGGAGGACAGTAACACGCATGAAGGCAGGTTGGTCCGGCCTGGCTGGTGGCAGGTAATCTGGAGCAGCTGTGTCGACAGTGACTTAATGGTTCAGGCATCCGGCCTCACGTGTCTCAGCAGGGATACCTGCTGCAGGTGGGACTGCAGAGGGAATACGACCAGCAGAACATACACAAGTCACTATTTTCCTTTTCATGATAGTGATTTGTTTAACATATGTCCATCATACTGTATCATATAAGCAGTTTTTTGTAGGAACCGTGTATATAGAATAGCAAGGACTTGAAGTTAAAATGATTTCCAGCACATTAGTTAGAAATAAGACAGACTTGAGAAGAGAATAAAGACTTTCAGATGCGAGAAGGATTGTTATCACGTGGGGCCTATCCTGACCTGACACTCAGTCAAATAAAAAACACGCTCCCCACTTCCATCTTTAGTTCCTCCTGGAATGTGACTCCCCGCCCCCCCACCCTGCCTCCTTATGCAGGACATTTTCGTGATTGCTTTGAACCCTCAGGCAGTCAATTGAAGTGCTATCATAGTACAAGAGCGGAACGGTATGACCACCAGCCAGGATCTAACATGAGAGAGTGCAAGTGCAAATTGAAATGCATGTTTGGCTTAGCTACTGTGGGCCTCAGACATGGGAGATATGAACTGAATGCAAGGAGCAAAAGGGTTAAAAGTTTTGAAATTCTGTGCCCAGAAATCATCTCTTGGTTTAGTTCTCAGTCCTGGATCCATATGTGTGGCCCAGGATTGAATCCAGCCAGAGCTTTCTTTCCTGTGTCATTCTGTTTCTCTCTCAATAATCAGTCCATAATACTAAAGGTGAGTGGACTACCCACACTCTTCAACTTCATCAGTGTCCTTTCCTTCCTTAGTGAAAACAGCCCCCAAAAAGGCTGAGAAGAACAAGAAGAGCGCCTTGAAAACCCCCAACAGCATCTCAGAAGGCGAGGGCCAGTACAACTCGATAAAAGAGGGTGAGTGAAGGACCGATGACACTGCCACCACACATGGGAAATTCATGATCTCATAAAACAATATTTCAGGAAATTCATCTTCCCCTCCGATGTGCAGGGGCCGTCTCTGTGCCTTCACGGGGGCAGTTAGGACGGGAGAGAGAGAGAAACCGACTCTCTCAGAGATGACAAATGTTTTGGAAACGGGAACGCTTTTCAAAAAACGCTTATTTTCCCTGAGAGGAAAAATCTGGCAATAAAGATGATGCTCTCAGAAGCGGAATCAAGTCACAGAGGCACTGCTGTCCTCTTTGCCGATGAAGCATTGTGTTTGGTTGCCATGGATCACTGTATATTTGCTAAACTGAAGCTGGGATGCCCCGGTAGCCTTCCTGTATGGACGCCGTCTGTCGTAGTGCTGCGAAGATTGTATATCACTACACTGTGGTCCAAGACAGATGACAACATAGACACAGCGCATGAATTTTGACCTCAAACTTTCCAGAGCATTGAGAGAACCAATATATTGCCCTTATTACACTTATTTACACAGCGTCAGGCTCTTCTGGCATGAATGAGGCACTATATTCAACAATGCTGGAAGTTAACAAATGGGTGTGTATGGGCCAAGTGTGAATTTATGTGTTTATGTTACAGCTATTGTAAGAAATCTACCAAGAAAGGTAGAAAAGCTGCCATTTGGAGTTGGCATTGAGAGGCGAACGGGGATTCTGAGCAGAAATTTGGATGGCGGGATTCTTCTAACATGTTGGAAAATGGGAACTCCATGCTGACACGCCTGGCACGGCCGAGGAGTTATAAAGAAACCCAGCACACAGTCGAGATCTGGAAGGCCCAAGCTCCCAAATCATGTTTTCATGACTGAAATTGTGACTGAGCACCGAGCCGTTTTCTGAATTATGTGAAGTTTGCTTAGTGTCTCCATGCCTTGGTAGCAGCTGATTTATCTGGACCACAGTTACAGGCTGCAGTTTTATAGGTAAAATTATGAACAGCGTTTTAAAAATCGCACGCTTTTTTTACATTAAGTACTTAATCACCATTCTGTAGCCTCGAAACATCTTTTTGCCTCCAAATTTCTGTAATTATTTTGCCATTGTTGGAGCTGAGCTGGAGCAGTACTCAGAAAACTGTGATTGCCACATCAGCACATACCAAAACAATAGGGAATTCATTAAATGCTGGATTTAAGTGCAGCAGGGTTTTTCACTGTTTGATTAAACGGATGTTTCAACAGCCCGTTCATTATTCCCATCAGCCATAAAGCTATAAAGAGTACTGTTAAAACAAGATGTTTCCGCACAGATATCGGCCGTTTGTCAAATGTGCACAGTGAAGTTGCAGTGGCTGAGTAGCTTGACAAAATGCTGTTGGGTTTTTTTGAAGGATTGGGCCCATAGACAAGCAAAATTAGAAAGTTCATTGAGCCTTACAAACAGGCTTTTGATGTGCAGCTGTCTGCTGATGTGAGCGAAAAGCAATGACTGAGTGCAGTCACACTAATTTGTTCAATTATTTTATTTTTGATTTTTAAAGTTTCCAGGGCGCCACATGTGTTTAGATTGATGCTCAAACTGTGTCTTGAACAATATATACTGATTAATCGAGGGCCAAAAGCTGTGTTTGGAAGTCGTTTAAAGCTTACATTACATAAACATTACAGTAGGAATGAATCATACCCCTACAATACTGCAGTACTGTAGCACCAGATGTGAGACAATGACTTGTGACATACATAGCCTGAATAAACTTCGATCCCAGGAATTGTTTTTTTGCCCTCAGCAGTAACATAGCGAGTGGCCTAGTTAGCAACACACGAGACCCTGACTGTCTGTTTTGTCATTTGCATCGTGCATTATTGCACAATACTCTGCTCCTCTATGAGTCTTGTAGAGGACTACGTGCAGATAATGATTTATGCTCGATAAAATGGCATGCACCCGTTTATTTTTTCCTGTTAACCTTGATCCTGTGGTGTGCTGTGAGGGCCGGGCTGACCCTAATAAGTTGTGATCCCTCCATTCAGAGCCTGGGGACACAGTGTGCCGCCGGGCCCTACAGTGTGTCTGTAAATCCAAGTGGATTTGAAATATAAGCATACAGGCTTTTTGGCACAGGGTCACAAGTAGGGCAACACATGTGTTTCATTGCTGTGTAGGGTTACTGTAAACAACACTATACTATACTAATTGGTCACCCCAGTGGCATCGCGTCTGGCTTGTGAATCAACTTTGACAACACAGTTTCACAGCAAGAATTCACTGGGTTTTAAACTGTTTGGATAATGCACTAAACATAAATTACATCCTGTAATGGTATGTGGATTTTGGATCTTGTAGAAAGTAATTTTTATAATGTCACTAAACTTTATCTTTCGCCTTTCAAAGAATGACCTTGGCTTCTGTACAAGTCCCAGTGTGATGGATGGTATCCTGTATTTCAGACACAGCAATCAGGCCACCGGAATGGTTATGTAAGGCCGAGCCAGCCTCCTCCGATGGATCAAATATATAGAGAGACGTGACCAACTTCGCACACGCATGTCCCTTGAAAGATGAAAGTGCAGTATATTCTTAAAGAAAATTCCTTGGTCTACTTTTAGTCTCTTGCGATACTGGGTGTTCATTTGTGAAGGCAGGCAGCCCTGGCCGTGTGACAGCGACATGTGCAGCACATGCCGCATGTACAAACAGACCGGTGCCCAATCGGAAATTCTTGCTCTGAAATTCCATAGCTGTGGTCTGGGGAAGTCTGCAAACAGCTTGATCTGACCCAAAGAGCTGTTGGCCAGCAGGGATTTCACACGTCAACCCTTATTTGCCCATTCGGCCCTCACTGGGTGATATCCATTGTAGTGTAAAAAGATGAGCCAATCTCACACAAAGGCCTCTCTTTAGTGAACAGCATCCCAGTCTCTGTAAGCACTTAAAGATGGGCATTTGGTCAAGCCAATTGCATATGCCCTCTAGTAGAAAATGAAAACATTCTTAAGTGATGTGCAGCTTCCTTTTTATTCAATAAAACCTGTTTTTTTCATTATAAAAGGCACACTGCCTCAAATAAGGCTGCATTTTTGCCAAATCATTGCTGTAGCCTCAATGTGTATTGCTGGATAATTGGCATACTAAAGCAGTCTTCACTGCAAAAAATCTCCATGTTAACGCAGCATCTAGTCAACAAGTCATTTGGTCTCATATTCAGTCTCAGTGAAAATGAGGTAATTTAATTCCACTTGTTTACAATGCACTTTCACTTGTCAGTGTCTTGAAACATGGCAGAATAAGGCAAATCACTCCACTTGTATCAAGGCAATTATACTGAACTGAAATTAATCTCACCCCACTGGCAACATTTTTCACTTGATTTAAGAAAAGTAAGACTCAATACTGACTGTTATTAAATGACATGTTAAGATGCCATTCTATACCCTTACAGAATGGCTATAGCAAGACATTAAGGACAGCAGGTCACACTGCAGACTGCATCACTGCTCTCAGACACCGCACACAGCGCTATAATGCTTTATGGTCCGGTAACTCACTCTCCTCTTTAAGTGTCCATAGTTAAGGGTCTATTGATAGCTAGTTTTAGATTCCCTGTTGCAAAAGGCTTTAAAGGACTACACCGACTTTTTGGGAGTTTGGCCCGTTAGTCAACTTACCCAATAGATCTGACGAGGGGACTGGCACCAAAATCTTCTCCAGTAGATAGCTCTGTCCAGTGCGCATGCTAACACTTTAGCTAGCATAATCCAAAGTATGAAGATAGACCTTTTAGTAATCCAAAATTGGTATTGTTTTTTTATTCTATGGCCTGTAGATTAATATGAAAATAAAATCTCAAGCTTCATCTTTAGTGAAATCCATAACAAATCAACAGTGCAAAAACTTGCTGTCTGGCTGACTTACTTCACTCACTTCCTGTGTAAACAAGACGAGTCGCGCTCGTGGTCTCTCGGACAGCTCGCCTGCCATAGAAAACACATTATTTTTGACAACTTTTATGTCTGTTTTACCAATCCTCTAAACGACCCTGGCAGGTTTAGACGCGTGTCATTAAAATTAACTAACCAGCTGCTACAAGTTCTCATTTTCTCACTTTTAGGATAATGCTGCTTGCCTACTATTACATACTGTATGCTAAAGCGTTAGCATGTGCACTGGACAAGCTATCTACCAGAGACACAGGGACGATTTTGGTACTAATCCTCTCGTCAAATACTGGGTAAGCTCCCAGAAGTGTCGGGGTAGTCCTTTATTAAGGTCATGATATTTGATATAGTCATTTTAACTTGCTCATACATTCAGGCTGCAGTTAGATAACTGTGATAGGTAACATTATGCATATTAGATTTCAAAATAACCGTTCGTAGTGTACAAATTGATTAATCACCTGTGTAGCTTGACACATTTTGAAATTCATAGCAGTGTCTTGCCATCAAAGCCCCAGTCACACAATTCATTTCCATTCATTTCATATAGGCTCACCTTTTATGTTTTGATTTTCCAGTCAAAATGAGTTGTTTACCAGCTGAGATGTGTTAAATTGGTGGCAGGTAAACTCTGGATCTCTTTACATTTCTCTCCCTCCTTTCAGGCTCACAGTATTATATGGGCAGGTGCTCAAATTAGCTTCAAAGGAGAGTTTCTTGATGAATGCTTTCCCACCTTGATTTATTGTTGTGCCATGTAAATGGGTTTAGAGGGAGTGTGAAGAAACACTGACACTGATGGATAATGACTGCTATCGTAACAATCACCCATAAAAGTTCTGCTTTCACCTCTGCATTGCACATTAGAATGATACTGAAACTGTTTGCAGTTCAGTGTGTGTTGACAAAGCAAGTTTGCTGTATACACCAGCTGTTTTTAGAGATGCTCACTGTAACAGGTGGCGAGTGCAGCCACTCATTCATTAGCTTCACACATTTGAGCAGTGCAAAGTCTGCATTACTCATTATTATTGAGTCAAGTTATTAATGACTGTATGGTCCCTGACTCAGGAGCTATAGTGTAAAGAAAGCAGTGCTTCTGTAGCAGCGACAGATGATACATGAAATTACCATCGTCCAAGTATCGCAGGCCAATTTGTCATTCTCCTCTACCAGAATGCCCTCCAATGGGACTGGAGACACTGAAGATTGATGATTTCCAGCTTCATGCTTCGACTATGAAACGCTACGGCCTTGGAGCACACAGAGGGCGCCTCAACATTCAGGTAAGACAGGAATGTAAAGCCTTGGCGTGGCTTGGGGAAGCCGAGCAAGCCTAGGAAAAGTTCAGGCTAGCATTATACCCTGGGCAAAATCACTTCTCACTGGAAACTTTCACGCTTTGCTCTGCATATTTCCAATCAAATAAGTGGATTCATTTTCTCCATAAAGAAGCAATAGAGAAGAAATGTGATTGAGAGATCATATCTTTCGATTTAAGTTTCAACGCAATATTATTAAGAGAATGATACGGGTCTGAATGACTGTATTTGGTAACTCCATGGAACGACGCAAATTGTGATAACATGCTGTGGCTCAGTAGAGTTAAATGTGAGTGACATTATCATTCTGCTTTAAACAGCATATTTTAATAGTCCAAAGCTAACTCAAGAGAGAAAGCAATACTGTTGCCATCAAACCAGGGGCACATCCCCAAACCTAATAAAGTGGATTGGCATCTGGGAGAAGAGGTATTTCCTGTTAGTGCAAGCTCCGCTTTGAGGATATTACACTGAGTACAGTCTGCAGTTTGCCTCATCTTTTGCAAGCTGCACTGCTCTGAATCAAAGCGTACAATTAATGAAACACACACATACGGTTAATTCACTCAAGAAGGCAAGGCATTATGTGTCAGAAAACAACAAAACAAGGCCTTTGTTGTTTGGTGTTTGTGTGTATGTGTGTGTGTGTGTGTGTGTGTGTGTGTGTGTGTGTGTGTGCACCCTTGGGTATGCGAGTGCACGTCAGAGATCACAGAGGGACAGAGATACTGTGTGTCCAGTCTTGAGAGAAATTATCAGTAGATCTGGAGAAACACATAGAAAGCAGATGTTGCCTGTTGAATCAGGCCAGTGTCCAATAGACTTAGTTTATTTCCACTCCTGTAGCTGATATGTTTAGATTCCAGACACCATCGGTTTCGTGATAATTGGGGGTTGGGAATAATATTCATTTGATAAACTTCCCTCTCTTTTGATGTCGGGAGATTTTGCATATTGGCAGAAAAACCTTGTTGTAAACAAACTAGTAGAATGAAGCTGTGTGATGTGCATTAGGTAAGAAAAAAATGAACGATAAAAAGATAATTCGCAAATACTTTGAACTTATTTTAGATCTCATCACATATCCGAAAATAACCTTTTCAAGCAAAGTCAATCAACAGTAAACCTCAGAGTTGCATTTTTGTTTTGGAAATGTGGTTCAAGGCTGCTGGACAGTTGCTTTCATTGTTCCTGGGATCCAGTTTTCTTTTGTAAACACTATTTATCCAGGACTAAAGCTAAATCATAGACTTTTTTTTCACATTTCAGAGGTTCAAATTCCATTCCTAAACTACATAGAGTGGCTTGTATCAAAAACAAACATTTTCTTATGAAAAACAAACTCATTTAAACTCGTCTTTGAGGTGAGAGAGAGATGTGTCAGTCCCCATTCCTCTGTATTCAGGCCTTCAGTTGATTAGGTGTTCTGTGTAAAGCCATAATGAGAGTGGTGTAATTCAAAGTGACTTGACAGTTATGATTAAGATGCAATGCTATTATACACCCAGGGCATATGCCGTCATAATCTAAGTTTGGATGAAGAAGATGAACAACGTGGCCTGTCAGCACATTCTGACTGTTAACACACCGCGCTCTAAGCCAACAATCTCAATTCATTATACCAATACGCTTAGTTGTACTGGCTTTTTGGATACAGTAGCATTTAATACATTATAATTGGGTTAGCATTTTCAGCTGTTAATAGCCGCTGCCAAATAAGTGTCAAGAAAGTGTATCCTACACTGCATCAGTAAAATGTATGCTCAGATTTTTTGGAGAAAATTCAGGAATGCTGGGAATTGGAAAGAAGTGCAGACAGGGTTTTTCAGCACTCTGCCCTGTCTCACAGGTTTGGCCTGCATTCACTCCTATAACTCAACTTTACTGGCTCCCATTTGCCCTTGTTCACTCCCTTCACCATTTCAAGCATGATCCTCGCCTTTACCTGTACTATAAAATTTACAGTCTTGCCTCGCTACCCGCTGTCCTTTCTCATAGAGCCACACCGAGAGAGGACACACTTATCTCCTGCTTGTCGGTTCCTATCTGGGCAGCATAAATTTAGATTGCCGGTGAACCAAAGTTAAACATCTACTTTATATTTTTATGAGCTTGACATGATCTTAGCCTTGTTGACTTTTACATACTTGCCTGTCTCCACTATCAACAGGCTGGAACATGGTAAGAATTAATCACTTTGTAGCGATAAGAGGCGGCAACAAATAAACTGATGGAAACACAGGTGAGCTATACCATACTATACATACGTGTGTATATATCAGAGGTGTGACCAAGTCAACTTTGCTTGAGTCCCAAGTCAGTCCCAAGTCTTATAGCACAAGTCTAGTTCCAGGTCAGTCCCAAGTCTTATAGCACAAGTCTCAGGTCAAGTCCCAAGTTTAAATGTAGAACACCCACACATCGAAATGTAGAATGTCAAGTCAGAACAAATCAAGAGTCCAGTATCAACTTAATATCTTAAAGAAAACTAAATATCTAGGACTTTTCAATGCAACATGGTTTTAATAGGATAAAAACTTGGTAAGAGCATCATGAGTTTGATTTCTATAATCAGTTTCAACTTCAATAAATTCAATCATTCCACACAAATTCAGAAAACATAATTTAAATTCAGTCGTCTGCTGGAACAAATCTCATCACTTTCAATCTAAGTCATTTACACAAACACAATAACTTGTATCAAGAATTTAGAAACCTTTTCAAGTCAACAAAGTCAAAGTCAAGTCCCAATCACCAGAACCCAAGTCAAGTCAAGTCTCAAGTATTCTCTTCATGCATGAAGTCAAGTCTCAAACAATTAAAACTGTGACTCGAGTCCAAGTCACGTGACTCGAGTCCCCACCTCTGGTATAGCTATAAGCTGCTGCTTGTCTCCGGTAGGCCGGCCTTTACGAAGACGACCTGTACGACGGGGGCTGGTGCGCCGGGAGGGACGACCCGCTGCAGTGGTTCGAGGTGGACGCCAGGAGGCTGACCAAGTTCACAGGGGTCGTCACACAGGGCAGGAGCTCCCTCTGGTCGTGAGTAGGACCCCTCCGGACACGCTCTGAGATGTTGACGGCTGCACAGTTTGAATGGGAACTTTCTCACCCCAAGCTGTAGTCTTCAGCAACTTTAGAGGATAATACCAGTGTTTGTTTGTTTTCGTCTAGGTCGGTGGTTCTCAAACTTGGGGTGAAGATCACCTGGGGGGTCATAAGATAATTTTGGGGGTTCGGGAGATGATTTATGGGATAGGAAAAAAACATATCTCCACTATACAGATTTATTATCATGTGTAATTTGTCTGAATTTGTCTTTTTTTCTTGTGAAATTCATTCAATTCAATTTCAGCCTTTAGGCCTCCGCTGATAATCAAATGAAACAACCTGAAAATGGAAAATATTTTTTTGGTTTACTGTTCACCACTCTGGTTATGCAGCCTGTGATGGGGGTCGAAAGTAGGCATTGCTTTGTTTTAAGTGGTCACTAGCCAAAATGTTTGAGAACCACCGGTCTAGGTTGCCCCTCTTCTTTACATTTTTCCGTCTGGTGTCTGCACACAGCCATCGTTGGAGATATCAGGGCTTGTTTTTCTCCCTTCAGAAGAAGCCATTTGCTGCCATTCTGCCATTCACAGTGTGAGATAATCCACCACCGCAAACGTGAAGCCTTCATTTGGTCTGATCAAAGTTTCTGTTTTATCCTTATTTCATTGTGCCTTCAGTTGAGTGTTTTCACTGGTTCCTGTCAATCACCTGACACCCACAGGAACAAGTGGAAGCCTCCGCCAGGAAATAATCCCTCAAATACATGTCAAACTGGGTTTGACATCATAAAGTAAATGTTAAAATACTAATTACATACAGCATTGCAAAATGATTGGGGGGAAATGTAAAGTAGACGAATACAGAAGTAAATGGGCTGTAACCCTAAATAATACCGGTATTTTCCTTTAAAGCAAACTGCAAATTTTGACTTCACAATAATATTCCTGCATAGCAAAACAAGCTTTTCTCTCTCATCCATATGGCATTGAACCTTCACTGGTGTTGCCCTTTTCCTTTCAAGTCTTTTCTGATCCCCACACTCTGGGATTAAGGATTTGTGAGTTTGATTGATTAGAGAGTGCAGCCTCATTCCTTCATCTCTCTTAAAAGGTCATTACATTATAAAAATAACACCCGAGAAAATAGATTTTTACCACACTGTAAGCTCATTCATCACATTTTAGTTGACAGGTAAAAAAAAACAAGGACACCGTGATTTTCATTATTCTTTTAATAACACATTTTAGATTGTATCTTAGACACCGAGAGCTTGCTGACTACCGTTTGGGATGAGTCATCTAGCTGTGCCGTGCTGACGGTGTCTGTGAAGAGATGAATTACACCACCATCAGGTCTCCATGGCATCTCATGTGCTTGGCTTCCAAAGACAGAGAGACGGGTGTCGTCTCTCCTCCCACTGACTCAACCCATCAGTCCTTTTCCTGCCTTTCCTCTGCCAGGCTCCTCTTGTTCTTGCCGAACAATCAATCTCTGAAAACCTTCCTTTTTGGATGTTGCTATATGCATTTACAACCCACCTTCCCATCCCCGTCCTGAAGATTAATTTGGTGGAGAGTTTTTAAGACGAAGTTGAAATGTATACAAACTTATATTGTAGGGCAGCACTTTTGCTGATATATAGCATCGAGCACACACACAAACACATACATATGCGTTTGCAAGAGCCCACTCTGAGAGACTTGCGAAGGATTATGTGTGCATTTTGCTGTGGAGCAAAGGGAGTACTAGTCATAGTCCTTCACCTTGAATTATTCCACCCACACTTCTCTAAGAGACTGGATTCTCCATTATGCCAGACCTGTGACTCTCAGCACTTACCGTGTCACGGGACAGCACAGACCTACACTACTGCTAGGTGCTGTTCTGCAGCAACACTAAACAGCGGTTGCTAGCTTTTCAAGGTTGTCCATTGCGATTGTGACTTTAGATGTAACTAACACGCCATAAATAAATCCAGATGTATGAAACTGTACCATCCATTTCTCGTAATGTTTAGCAGCAGAGCACATGAGGCATTTGGGCATGAGGTATTAGAAAGCAAAGTAAATCAAACGCATATACTGTATTTTTACTGAAGCATAATTTGTGATTGGCTTTGGTCATGTGGAATGGATCCCTTCCTCTAGTTGTATGAAATCCATTTTTATGCATGCCTTTAAAAGCATTTCAACAGCAAATAAGAATAATAATAATACATAGAAACACAAGAGGGACCGTCAACAGAGTTGGCCCCTAATTAGACTCACGTTTCATATTTTCATTAACGTTCAGTTTAGCAATGTCTGTATTTCACATTGACCAGTAATTCTCCTCACTCTCTCTCATACCTGCATAATTTTCTCATGTAAATGTGCATCTTTTGTTTCAATCTTGGTGATAAAGTGAGGGAAAACGTAGTTGCATTTAGGCTACTGCTATCACTCGTAGTATGTCAGTGTGTGATTTGCTGCTCAAGGTTACCCCCCCCCCCCCCCCCACACACACACACACACACACACACACCATCACCACCACCAAAGGTGAAGTGAACCCTATGCCCCTGTGCCATGCGTGCAAAATCCTCTGTTCACCAAGAAAACCATTTTCTATCTGCTGATGTGCTGATGTTCACATTTTTCCCTACATTCTACCTTCCCTCCGAGTTGGCTCCGTAATAATATTTGACAACTTCTGGCCTTTGTACTCCTTAATTGGAAAGGGTGGCATAGACTTCTGGAAACTGCTGTGTGGTTACAGAGCAGAGGGAGATCCTTTATCAGGCTGCGTTTGTAATTTTCCTCCAAGTCCAGCACGATCTGAGGGTGCAGAAGACACAGAGCCCTAGGTGGATGAGACAGAATTTCCCAGCAATTAGCTCTGTAGGGCTTGTAGCTGTCTATGGTGCCAGCACAGGGGGTTCTGTTCATAACAGTGCTTTAATTAGCAGGACTGGGAATTGTTACTGGACTGGACCGGCTCAGCCCTGATGTCTTTATCCAGAAGTGCAGAAGCCCCTGCCACCCTATACCGCACATCAGGTAGCACTGTGCCTTGTATGACAGATGAAGTCGTCAGTAAAAGCCTTTCATTTGCAGATCCAATTACAGACATGAAAGACACTGTACTGTTCTGATGTCTCACCTCCGCCTGCTCTATATAAGACTTAGCCTGGTTACTGTAAAGGAAGGGGAACCACAGATCTAAAATATGAACTTCCTAATGTACTGCGACCCCATCATCTTTGAAGTTGTAATACTGAAATTGAAGACAGTAAGATGTCAGTTTTTCATAAAGTTAACAGTTGCCAGTCTTAAATTTGTGAATAAATTCATGCTAGTCAGAATTCAGAATAATTGCCAGTATTCGGGCTTAATAGGATCAGTGAGTTACACCAGTCACATAAACTGGAATACAGTATGAGCCATTTGTGTTGTATGGTGTATGGGGGGTGTGGAATTTTCTTTTCATACGTCTTTAGTTGTTATTACATAGGCTTGACTAAAACAAAACCATCTGGACGACATATTTCAGTTTTGCTCTCATTCCAACAGTTTAAGTAATACAGGTTCAATGGGTGCTACTGGTATAAATGGCATTCTTTGACCTCTTAGCCTATTTATAAAGCAACTTTCATCCCGTGGGGATTGTGCCTGTCTGGATGAGTGCCGAAGCAATATCCCCCCAGCCACCTCGGTGCTCCATTTGCATTGAATTCAGCCTAACAGGATATTTCTCTTCTTTTCTTCCTCTCGTCTCTCGACTTGCTTAAATGTTACCAGGAGCGATTGGGTGACCTCATACAAAGTCATGGTGAGCAATGACAGCCACACCTGGATAACACTGAAGAACGGGTCAGAGGACTTGGTGAGTAATGGGCATGAGGTTTAAAAGGAAAATTGAATTTATTACAAGTATTTCCTGACGCATATCCGCAATACAGGCAATTATTTTCACAGTGTAAAGAACCCTCTCAAGCTTAACCACTATCATCCCTCCTCTCTGCAAACTAGCTGTGTATAAGAAAACTTGTTTTACTTTGCCCCTCATTAACTAGAACCTGAGAGGAAAAAGGATTCTTGTTTGAAAGCAATT
This sequence comes from Centroberyx gerrardi, assembly GCF_048128805.1. Taxonomy (NCBI): domain Eukaryota; kingdom Metazoa; phylum Chordata; class Actinopteri; order Beryciformes; family Berycidae; genus Centroberyx; species Centroberyx gerrardi. The sequence goes on along the minus strand of NC_136016.1, from coordinate 8,257,875 downwards.
ACAAGGGAAGATTTGGGCCTCCGCTTATTTGCGAGCTTAATGAGCTGAGAGGCAATAGTAAATACTGATGATCCTCAAGCAGATGGGAACCTCATCCTGGATCATTTTCAGAGCCGTGTCTCCTCTCTCATTGGGCACTTGGCTTTGATTTCACTGAATAGACAGAAATTGAATACAGCATAATCATAACGACGCACTACAACAACCGTTTTCAGCTGAAAGTCAGTGTAATCACAGTAATAATCCCAATATCACTGAACGTAACTTGATTAATGTCATTTTTTGTAGAAAATCGTATCCTCGTTGCTCTCTTTAGTGGTTCAAATCCCCCCTAATGGAATTTCGATGTAATTTATACACTCTCTGTGCTGGTGATGTCATCCATGTGGGAGATGCGACCCCTACAGTAATTTAGTCTCTGCTAACAAGCTCGCTGCTACCCACTCTCCCACCTTTTGTGCCAAATGCCAAACTGCACTGTTTGATCTTTCAAAATGGCAAAAGGTGACAGAGAAGAACTGAAGCTGCGGGTGGCATCATATTTAATATTTTCAATAAACTCACAGTGTCATGGAAGTTTAAGGACATTCTGGCTGGAAGAAGGCTTACTCGCTGTATATGTATGTGTGTATGCATGTTGATTATAAGGTTGACCAAGCCTTAAACCAGCACACATAAAAATATAGATCTTGTTCTTAGCTGTTTATTCACTATGGGGATGACTGTGTTTGCCTCAGTAGATCTTCATTGGCAACAGGGAAAAGGAAATTCCAGTCCGGAACATTTTCCCCGCGCCAGTGGTCGCCAGATACATTCGAGTCAACCCTCGCTCTTGGTTTCACAGCGGCAACATCTGCATGAGAGTGGAGATCCTTGGCTGTCCTATGCCAGGTGACGGGTTTGTATGGGCCTCCAAAGCAGACACATTATTCCTGCCATTGGCATGTACTTACAGCTACTGACAGGCTGGAGAATGCATGGCTTCCCCAGTATGATATATGATTCAGCCAATGTTCAAGACATCACTCAGTGACCAATTAAAAAAGTAGTTTTTTAAGTCACTTGCTATTTGATTTGTATTCAGCGCAGAGCATATGCTCACCATCTATGGTCTTGGCGCTTAGAACCAAGCATGGATTGATGTTTTCCTTTGGCTTCACCGTAGATGAAAGGAACGGATCCACGTCCTTCATGTATTCCAGTTCAACTTCTGGATATCAGTAACTTCATGTTTCCCGATTCCCCACAGATCCCAATAACTATTACCACAGACGGAATGAAGTCACAACCACAGACAACCTAGACTTCAGACATCACAGCTACAAAGAGATGAGGCAGGTAAGTTGCAGTAAACAGAGGACAACAGCACATATCACCCTGTTAGTAATTCTGATGGTTGCATGTTTTATTCATAGGAGGTTCAGCTCTCATTTTTTTTTTTCTGCAAAGTGACAGAACGTGGAGCGATAAGACATCTTGCATTACTGTCAGCCAATTTCAGACAAGTTGTGTCCTTTGCAAGAACAAAACAACAACAAACAAAATGAATAGAGCCTCACCAGGCAAATGAAAATGTATAAAGCATCTCATGGGTTGTATCATTACTTATTCATATAGTTGTCATGAACAGTAGCCTGTTTGTACTAAGAAGGAAGACAGCTGTATTTGTCAGTGTGTACACTGTGACTGAGTGGTTGTGAAGGTACAAGTGCTGTGAATCATAATCTCCTGTAATGCAGCAGCTCCGCTCTGCCAAGCAGCCGACCACAGGTGTCCCAAACTGCTGTTATGATCCACAATGACACCCACTCAGATGAATGCTCAGGCAGCGTGGCGGACGATAAAACAGTGGTCTTATTATGGTCTTAGTCGTATTATCAGAGTGAACTAAGTGGAAATTTGAACCTTTGAGGCTAATGGGTGTCACGCAGGGAGTCCAGCCTCGATAGGAAGGACTATTTTTAAAACTCCACTTCTAAAGCCTTCTTGCCCTTGACATTTCTTTTCTCTGCGCAGGTACCTGGTACCTTATCTCTGAGGCCACTGCAGTTTAAACAGTGTGGTCCCAGCAACCTCACAGACTGCCAGTGGAAATAGCTCATCATGTCTTCTCAAATAAAGAGAAGTTACTTGATATCGCTTTGACATACACTACCAGTCAAAAGTTTGGACACACCTGATTGAATGTTTTTCATTCTCTTAAAGCCATTTTGATCTAAAGGCTTATGCTTAAATGCTTGAAATTTGTTTCTTAGACAAATATAAATAGTGAAGTTGATGTCTATGTATGAATTTGTTTCCAAAGCCTTTGCCTTTCCATCAAGGCAAAGGGCGGCTACTTTAAAGAATCTAAAATATAAGGTAGTTTGGATTTGTTTAACACTTTCTTGGTCACCGCATAAATGCATTTGTGTTAATTCATAGTTTTGATGTCTTTACTATTATTCTAAAATGTAAAAAATAGGAAAAATAAAGGAAAATCCGTGTCCAGACTGGTAGTGTAGTCCCAAGGCGACGCTTTTTTTTCGAAGAGCTTTTCAGATCACTACTGATTGGTCTCCAGTCGAATGTTTACTGGCCTCGGCCACGCTGATATTGCCAGAGCGCGGAGGGTTGAGAGACAAAACAAAGCACGTGGAAAGAACATTTTCCTCAGCCCACATCCTCTCAAGAGGACAGTGTAACATTATCCTGACACATCCTGGCCACAATCCTTTTGAAGCTTCTTTTTAATGACACCATTCTTCTAAGTACATAGTTGCTACGAGCAGATAAGTATGCCATCAGCCCCATTAAGTTCATTCTATTTCCCAAAGACCAGACTGCCTTTAAGCGGCAGATACTGCATGTGAAAAGAAAGACTGCCTTTAAAAAGTGTCTTACATTGTTCCTGGTGAATATAAGCCAGGTATAATTATCAAGGGAGCAGTGTGCTTTTTTAGATTGTGAGAGCAAGAGTTTCACCCGCTGCCTCGCGCTCCCTTGTTTCGCGAACAAAAGCAGATGTTTGTTTAATGATTTACCAGCCAAAAAAAAAAAAAAAATCAAGATTCAACACGGGCTTAATTAAAACCCCATCACTCCTGACTGATTAATGACTTCTGCAGCAGCTGGGACAGCGAGTAAACAAAACATAGATTTCTAAAATTAATGCTGTTACTTTATTTAACAGCTTGTTATGCGAGTCTCTTTTCCTGCCGCGCTTCCTCTTTGTGTCTCTGCTCTCGGCCATATGTTTAAATCATAGCTGTTGTTATTTCAATTGGCTCTGCTGTAGTCCAGCTGTTCTACGAACCTGGTTTCATAATTGCCTTGACCCCTTCGCACACAGCCCCTCCTCACTTAAGTGACACAGTCCTGTTGATATTGCATTTTATTGCCAAGGTGTCTCAATATGTAACCAAGCCCCAAGGGAGCTGTGCTAGTCTAATGTCAGAGATTTTCTGTAGAATTTTGCATCATGTATTAAGAGCTGATGCTGCATTATTTTCCTCTCACAGCTTATGAAGGTGGTTAATGAGATGTGCCCCAACATCACCCGGATCTACAACATAGGCAAGAGCCACAATGGCCTCAAGCTGTATGCCATAGAGATCTCTGACAACCCCGGAGAGCATGAAGTTGGTGAGAATATCTTTAAAAGGAACTGTGTGCTTTAATGTCTTAAAATAGGTTTAACAGCGATGTGATTATTCAGTGTTTTGTGTAATGTTAACATCAGAGAACTGTGTGTTTTTCTCTGTGTGGCTAAAGTTAGCAAAATTGCATATTTAATCTTTCGCTCTCTCCTTCCTTCTCCCCCCTCCTTGTGTGAACCTTGTTGACCAGGTGAACCGGAGTTTCGCTACACGGCGGGTTCCCATGGCAACGAGGTGCTGGGCCGCGAGCTGCTGCTGCTGCTGATGCAGTTCATGTGTCTGGAGTATCTGGCTGGCAACCCGCGCATACGTCACCTGGTGGAGGAGACCAGGATCCACCTGTTGCCATCTGTCAACCCCGATGGGTACGAGAAAGCCTTTGAAGTGGTAGGTCTGCAAGACTGCCATTAGTGACCTCATATCATGCACTGGCCTCAGGCGAAAATACCGCCGTCTCTGTTTGACAGGTGTGTGCTCTCCTGATAAGAGCCAAGGCGGATGTGCATTTATATGTTAGCCTTTGCAGGTGCATGAAAATGGGTTAGAATGGCCTGTGGAATATATATGTCCATTATGAACAATGTAGCTGTTTGTACTTATATTTTAATAGTCCCATTCCAAAATTACATAAAAGTGGATGTGTGATGCCTATACTGCTTTAAAAATACCACTGAAACACATGTAGATAGGGGTGGTATTAAATCAGCGGCAGGCCTGTCAGATGAAAGACTCAGTATTAATGAAACACATATAGATAAAGACAAGTAACCCGGTTAAAAGCGTGTCTGATAGCGCTTGGCCACTGTACAGTCAATGACATCAGGTCATTTGGCGACCTGATGTGTGTGTGCGTTGTATCATTTTCTCTGTATCTCCTTCATATTGTCAGCATGTGTTTCCATACTGTGGGGTTTACCCAGGGTTCAGAGCTTAGTGGCTGGTCTCTGGGGCGATGGAGCCAGGATGGGATCGACATTCACCATAACTTCCCCGATCTCAACTCCATCCTGTGGGAGGCCGAGGCCAAGAAGTGGATCCCTCGCAAAATGTTCAACCACCATGTGCCGATCCCAGCGTGGTACCAGTCCAAAAACGCCACGGTGAGTCTACTTGACTCTGTTTGATACACTGTTATTACTGGACTTGTAACTCACTTAACTTTTCAGCAGCCCCCCAGGTGATGGCCTATAATTTTCAGACTAGGTCTAATGGAAGCAGCAGACTTGTGCCCCAAATCTGCAAGTTACAACCAACTGCCTCTTGAACTCCCACATCTCACCAGTTGGATTCAAACTTCAACACTCAGTTTTAATCCTAGAACAGTGTGCTATAACTCGAATAAAAGCTATAATTCTACAGACTCAAATTACTTACAGCTTTCTCTGCTTTCCATGCTTTTCATCAAATTAACTGCAAAGACAAAACAGGATGATATCAGAATCAATAACATGATCTGAAATAGTAGCATCAAAATGTATCTTCCATGTGCTGCATCTATGACAATGTAATAACCAGTAACTTCACTTCCACTCCTCCCATCTAAGAAACAAATCCAAAGCGAAGTGTTTTGGAAAGGGCAGAACAGCCTCGTGAGCATATCAGCGCCGTCTATTTTGGGAGCGAGGGGTGTATTTGGTATTTGTGACGAAGTGGCTGTGAGCTAATATAAACCCGAGCAATCTATTAAAAGCTCACGCTCACGAGTGTTTTGACGTTACCGAGAGCCATGAGTGAGTCACACACCGCCTCAAGAATAGCTGCTGCAGCTGTGGAGCTGGGGTCCCCATCTGTGCTCAGGAAGCTGTGAAAACTGTCCTCATTCTCCTCACCGGTTGGTTCAGCCAGTGCTGGGAGGTAGAACGGCTGGTGAACAATATGAGCCCACACAGAAGGGGCAATTTGCTCTATTTCCTAATTGTAACGTGCATACAAATGCAAATACGAGCCACTGGATGCTGGGTGGCTTGCCGCCTCCTGACAATTTATTTACTTTTTAGAATAAATAATAGGGAGTTTATACGGAGGCTTTTACTTTTGAAACCACATGTGAGCGTTGAGTGGTGTGCAATTTATAAACCTTGCTGGTAAATAGTAACATGCCAGTTTGATATCTTTATCCCCCCCCAAGCCCACCCTCTCACATTGCAATGAAATTGTTTTCAGCGCGCAGGAGTTAATTTAACAATCACAGCACTGAGATGATTGCATGAATCGCATTATCCTCCTCTCTCTCTCCCGTGTCCTTTCGCTGTAGGTTGCCGTGGAGACGCGGGCTCTGGTGGCATGGATGGAGAAGATGCCCTTCGTGTTGGGTGGTAACCTCCAGGGGGGGGAGCTGGTGGTGACCTTCCCGTACGACAGAACCCGCTCCCATGGGGTGACCAGGGAGCAGACCCCCACCCCCGACGACCACGTCTTCCGCTGGCTGGCCTTCTCCTACGCGTCCACCCACCGCCTGATGACCGACGCCAACCGGCGCGTCTGCCACACCGAGGACTTCGCCAAGGAGGATGGCACCATCAACGGGGCGTCCTGGCACACTGCGGCTGGCAGTTAGTGTCCATATACCCACCTGGGTCTCGGCTCACTGATCCTAACGCTGTGTTCAGCGGGATTTCCCGGCTAAGCCCGGAGCCTTTGAGCTGTAGCTTTGTTTAGCACCCATGCACACATCTGCATATTCAATATTCTACTCCTCGGCTGTTTTAGTGCTTCCTGTTTTCAGCTTGAAGCATTGTATGAGAAACCAAAGGCAACAGACAGATCATTACAGAAATCATGAAATCCATTTCACCCTTAATTCTACCACAACTTCTCAGTCAAATAACTATATATATGGCCAAAAAAGATATTCTGAATTGGATGCCGGCCCACAGATTTCTACATCTCTACATTTCTCTTTGTTGGCAGGTATGAATGATTTCAGCTATTTGCACACCAACTGCTTTGAGTTGTCGATGTATGTGGGTTGTGACAAATTCCCTCATGAGAGCGAGCTGCCAGAGGAGTGGGAGAACAATCGTGAGTCGCTGCTTGTCTTCATGGAGCAGGTACAGAGGCAAAGCGGCCCCCGCAACTCACACATACACACAAACAAGCCACATAAACACATGCTTGTTTGGTGCCATATTATTTTAGTTATTTTTAGGGATCTGTGAGGTGACTTTTGACCTTCATTAAGTTTTCAGATTTTTCTCAGTAAAGATGCTTACTTAAAAGTGCTGTACTAGAACCTAGCAACTGCTCACATACTGTACATACACTACCAGTCAAGAGTTTGGACACACCTGATTGAATGTACTATGTTTTTCATTATCTTAAAGCCATTTTGATCTAAAGGCTTTCGCTCAAATGCTTGAAATTTGCTTCTTAGACAAATATAAATAGTGAAGTTGATCCTATGTATGAATTTCTTTCCAAAGCCTTTGCCTTTCCATCAAGGCAAAGGGCGGCTACTTTAAAGAATCTAAAATATCAGAAAGTTTTGATTTGTTTTAACTGCATAATTCCATTTGTGTTATTTCATAGTTTTGATGTCTTGACTATTAAATAAAGAAAAAAAATAAAGAAAAATGTGGTGCGTCCAAACTTTTGACTGGCAGTGTATATTGGATTTGAACTGTACACTGGTCAAACACTTTAATATATATGATCAGAAAACAACCGGCTCCCTTCTCGACATTTTATGGATAAACTCCTCAAGTGAATACCAGTAGGCAAACTACATTTGCCTCAAGATCAGACAAGGTGATTCACCCAGTGTTTATATATTGATGCTGGATGTAGAGGGAAGATGTGAGGAAATATTTATCTGTCCTGCTGAACTTTAGATCATACATTATACATCGTACTTCATATCATGCAATATACATTGTATCATATGTCTTGATGGGGCAGACTTTGGGCAGCAGCAAACAGATGGTTGGGTTTCTGCTTTTCCTGTGCAGGTGCATCGTGGGATCAAAGGTGTGGTGAGGGACGTGCAAGGTCGGGGAATAGCCAATGCCGTCATCTCTGTGGAGGGCATCGGCCACGACATACGCACAGGTAATATTGCACCTGAGCTGGAAACTGTGTTAACAGTATCAGGATTATAAATTCTGTGTAGAACTGCAGCTTTGAATGCTTCATTTGAGTAATAAACAACAACAAAACAAACCAGCAAACATGTTATGACACAAGTAGTTGTCACTGTCAGTTTTGTAGCGTGCAGATATTTTTTGCCTTATGTAAGTCAGCTTATATTTTGCAATCAAAACAGCGAGAGCTACCTCTGGGCTTAAGTGAGTTCCATAACTCTTCATTGAGCTTTTCTCTCCAGAGTGAGTCACTCTTAAGTTACTACGCGCAAATCTACAGGCTAACAGAGCGTCCCTGTGATTCTGTAAGAAGAAATGTAAAGCACCAAACACTTAGCAGCTGATGTATTTCAGCGGAGCCGCAGGTTGGAATTACACTCAATTCACAGCCATACTGAGCGTCGCGCAGGCCTTATACATTGAATTTGCCAATAAATTGTGTATCCTCAAGGCAATCTTTGCTGATGCCTAAAAAATGCAGCCTTCAAAGCCAAAGTGGTTTTGTACTTAGAGCGTGAAATCGAATGTCCACAAGGACATTAGCCGTTATTATTCCTGGAACTTAGTATAAGTCACCGTTTCCTCCCAGAAAACCTTGCTTCCCTCAGCTGCAGTCACGGAACATTTTAGGCTGATCATTTGAAAATTGTGTCGTATTTTCTCTCTTATTTTTTCAACTTTTTATTTTCAACTATAAAGTCGGGCTTGAATTTGTCTCGGAACACTAAGTACCTTCAGAGACAGACCCCCAAAAAGACCCGTCCCCGCGTCAGGATGAATCAACTGAATCACTGGGAAGACAGGAGCGACAGCCCGGGTGCTGCTGATGCACATCGATATGTGAAAGATGCTTTGCCAGACTCCAGGGCTTCTCGGAATCACAGCTCATTAGCATTTTATATTGGGCTGTTTTCAGGGAACAATTAGATCCCCTTCTGCCATCTGAACGTAAATGATGTGAACACAGATGTCGACGTGTTACTGTTTGCATCGGCTGTAGATCAACAGCGGCGACACAACCGCCATCGTATTTCATTTGGCTTAGCGGCTGTGCCGAGGTGCCGAGTGGGCGGCGGGCGCTCGGGATGACGGGAAGGAAGCAAAACTGTCATCTTTGTGAGCGAATCAAAGGCTGAAAATGCAGCACGAGTTCACTTGTATTCCCAGCCCGCACAAAGGCAGCGTTTGGTAGGGAGAGACCAGGTAAATCCAACATGACAAAGCAGAGCTATTTTTAAAAAAAGTCTAAACAAGAATGCAGAGGAGCTCGTCTCGCAAAAGTAGAACAGCAAGAACTCTCTCCAACTTTCATTTCCAGTTTAGGGTTTTCCTAGGTGAAGGCTTTTGTGAAGCTGACTCTCTGCCGCTGCCAAGTATTAAGTTCGGCTTTCTAGGACAAGATTTGCATATTGCTGCTGTTGCACAAAAAAAACAAAATGTGTAACTCCTGTTTTTGTGCTTGTCATGTTTTCATTTGGATTCAACACATTTACATGGTCCTTCATAGGTAGAACCCTTCAGCTCATGAAACCCTTTCAAAACCCACTATGAAATCTAAGAAATTCATGGTCGTCAATTTAAAAATAAAACAGAAAAGTTGACTTTTTCATCTGATAGCAGCCATGTGTTTCTGCCATGAAAGACTTTTGATATAATCTAATTACCAGTGGTTGGATCTGTTTTTCTATGGAATCTTTTTGTTTCCACACTGAGAATAGTTTTCATTTATTATCACTGCAAATCATATTGGGATCTTTTAAAGGCTGAATATCTTCTAAACAGGATAACTGCCCATCTGAATAACCCACCTCACCCCGACACATAATGGCCATTGCACGTGTATTGCAGCCACATTAAACCACACACACGCGTGCAAACATAAGCATACTTATTTACTCTGTGTGTGTGTGTGTGTGTTTTCAGCTGCAGATGGCGACTACTGGCGCTTGCTTAACCCCGGAGAGTACCGAGTAACGGCCAGGGCCGAGGGCTACAGCCTCACCAGCAAGAAGTGCGAGGTGGGCTACGAGATCGGAGCCACCAGGTGCGACTTCACCATCGGCCGCACGAACCTGTCCCGCATCAAAGAAATCATGGAAAAATTCAACAAGCAGCCCATCAGATTGCCCGTCAGGCAGCTCCAGGCTCGCAGGCCCAGAGAACGCTATCTGGGAACATAAGGATGAGGGATCAAGAAGAAGAGGAAGAAGAAGAAGAAGAAGCAAACGTCTGCTCTGATCAGACTGGGTTTTGATCAGGACTGCTGGCCTGGGTCTGGACCTCTGTCAGATTCCTCCAGAGTGCTGCCAGTGGAATTGCAGTTTGGAGACAACAGATTGAAAAATGTTGATTGCTTAAAAGGAGATGCTTGTTTTGCTTTGATTTGTTTTCATTTGTATTGATTTGTTTTGTTTTGTTTTGTTTTGTTTTGTTTTGTTTTGTTTTGTTTTGTTTTGTTTTGTTTTGTTTAACCCAGGCATAAGCTCTCTCTTTGTCATCTCATTATTTGCCTCAACTTTTTTGAAAAAGTTGAAGAATTTCAGTCTGTCATAGTGTAAGCTTACATTTATGACCTTTCTTTTTCAATTTATCACAAATACTAAGACATCTTCTCTCATTCCTTTTGACATTAACTATAAATACTGCACAAATACTGACCAAAATCCCATTTGAACTTTTTCTATTTTTTTTTTATTTTTTTTTTAATATAAAATAAAAGTGAAATACAAATTAAAGATGGGGAATGTTTGGTCGCTATGAGGAATGGCCTTGACTGTCAACATGTATATACTTATTAACTTATGTAACACAACTACGTAAGCCATTACAAAAGCTTTATTACCTGCAGTTATACAAGCTTCATCCTTGCAAGCAATCCTTAAAACCATGTTACTAATTGACTCAATGACCTTTTGTACGTCATTGATTTGTTCTTTTTTATACACGTTACCTTTTGCAAATTATTTAATAAAAGAGTATGTTTGAACAAATTGGACTGCTTTAACTGCTCCCTTACAAACTCATGTGTTCTACACAAAGTAATCACTCTGGAAATCAGACATTGTTACAAGAGTCTATCCCCGCATACACTGGGTGAAAGGCAGACCATCACAGGGCTAACACACACTGAGAGAGACAATCACTCACACTCATTCATATCTAGGCAATTTAGAATCTTCATTCCTCCAGACTTGCATGATTTGGACTGTGGGAGGAAGCCAGAACACCCAGAGAATTCCTGGAACTTCGTATAAGTAGTATAAATAACGTCAAAGTATTTACAGTTTCAAGTGATTTCCTAAGACTTAGTTAGTCATTTGTGTCATTACTTTAATTTTCTCACAATGTTGATTATTCTACATCTCAAACATATTCATTAACTCTGATTTTTACAAGCAATCAGGCTTAGTTGGATGTCCCTAACAGAAAAGCTACTCCATTTCATTTCCATAACTTCGATTTAATCACTGGAGGTAATCTGAAGCGTCATTCCATCGGATTCTTCCAGTAGAGAGGTTGTATTTGGTGGGAGCTGGGGTGGCATGGTTCTAATTATCAGAGCTCTGCTGGAGCTTTTCACAGATCACTGGCTTGCTCTCTCAGCCCATAACAACAGCAGCCTTCCTCCTCTCTATCCAACCTGCAATTACAGGAAGGCCTCCACCTCTTATCTCCTCCTCTGCTCCAGTCCAAAGGTTATTGAACGGAGGCTCGCACACCTGTCATCATTTCAGAGCGCTGGAGAATATAAGATATACCAGAGCCGGTACTTTATGTTCCCAATTACCCTGCTTTCTGTAGCTGTAGCTCCTTACCGAGGCCAGCGAGGTGTTTCCAGTCTGTGCATCTGAAACAAAGAAGCACTGGAGGCGTTTTTGCAAGTCATTTTAAGTACAGTAGATACAATAGGCTGTTACATGTTAAATAACTCCATAATGAATTGCACGCCACAGCTAGTTGAACCAACGATTGTAAAAAAGTGCAGTGATCTGTCACCTTATAATCTTCACTATCTTGATGTAGAGATGTTAGCATCATTTGTAGCAGTTGTTTTAACCTGCTTGGAGTACCAGATGGGCGGGGTTTACTGCATTAGGAGACTTCAGACAGTGTCAGGTAGGTTGTCAATCACAGAGAAATATACTAAATTGACTTTAAAGAACTTACCTGTGATTGGCCAAACATTATATGGGATTCACTGTATTGTTATATGTGGCAAACCCCACCTATTTATTGCTGAAGTAGGGTAAAACTATTCGACCCTGGCCTGATCATGTCGGGTGTTGTCTTTTGATGGTGGGAACTTGTAAAGCAAATTGAGGCCCAAACTCCCATATGGATTGCATAACATCCCTGCGGGGTGGAGGAGGGTGTGGATGGGAGTGGGGGGTCGGGGGTCTCCGGTGTGCAGGGTGTACAGTGCAGCCCCCATTGGCCGCAGCTGTGATACCATGCAGATGTGTGAGAAGACACAGGCACCGGTTGACCTTGCCAGCAGTTCAAAGGCCAACGCTTCCTCAGAAGTCGCTCCAGCCTTTGAAGTGGGAGAGTGTCTGCCTGGATATCACAGGAGCGAGTAACCATGCAGTGCTGCTAAAAGGAGCTTGTAACCTCGCTCTCCACCGCTGCTCCCGAGCTGAGAAGACTGATTAGACTCTCGGCGGGCTTGAGCGGACTTGACGGACATCAAAGACGACAACCAGATCAGTAAAGAGAGAGAGGACACTCTCTGAGAAAGAGTATTGTCATTTCTGGATTGACTTACTCATCTTACATGGAACAACTGTATCCATAATATCCTGCAAAATATCTGATATTTCTCTAACATATCCATACATTTTATGGCCTCAAGTGAACCTAGGACTACTGCACTGCAAAAATGTCCATTTTAACAAGCCATTTTTAGTACTGAGTCTTAAATCTTGTTTTTCTTAAAGCAAGAGAGAGAAATCTGCCAGTAGGGTTAAATAACTCAGAAGTTTGACCTCTTTCAAGAATTTTCCTGAACCAAGTGACAAGACCTCGAAATAAGGCAGACCGTGCCACTTGTATGAAGATCATATCACTTGAGTCAGGAAAATTCTTGAAAGTTAGAAATAAGTGAAATGACCTCACCCCACCAGCCGATTCCCAAAAACTTGAAGAAGAAGAAGAACTATGATTGATATTTGTTTGCAAAGTGAATGTGACAAGAACAAAGTCGGTAAGTAGCCTATACTGTGTAAAGTGTTTTGATGAAAGCTACAGCACAACAGCTCAAGACTAATAATGACAAAAACATGATGAGCCCCAGAGCTGGTCCACGCAGGTCCACACAGCAGGACGTAAAATCACTGTCTGATTACTTCGCTCCGCGCAGCAGGAGCACCAAATCTGCAGCGGCAGAGAGAGTTTGGGTTTTGGTTAAGTGTAGCAAAATCTGATATTGCTGCCACATAGGGTTTTTAAATAATATATGGCTGGAAAAAGGAATCATTACTATAGATTAGCATAATAATGAATCACAGATGTCTTTAGACTTGTTAGCAATGGGATGTAAACAGCAGACTAAATGTTTTCCAGTACACACACACACACACACACACACACACACACCAAAAGCCCATGGTGACATAAGAGTGTGAGAAGTGTGAGGGTGTGCATGGTTCAGAGAGTGTATAAGCACACCAGCTGCTTTTTTGCTGATTGATATACCAAACAGAGAGGAAAGCTGGATTCTCCATCACAATTTCATAAACCCGGCTACATGTCATTCACATTTAGGGGGATGTTAGAACTTCACCGAGCCCCCAGAATGAAGTTCCCTGAGGTTTTGGAGTTTGCATGACACACACAAAGCAGCATTCATACGCCAAAAACAGTGGTTTGTTTGAGGAGAAAGACCGTTTGCTGACTCTTTTGTGCGTTTTGATATTTTTTTTGTGCAGTTTGCTGCACAAAAAAAATCCCCAAAAACACAACATTCATTGTTTTCTGTGACTGTCCCTTTCATAGCCACCATTCATCTCCCGTCTTTTCAGGCCTATCCATCCACCTGTCATAGAAGATGTGCTGTTCTATCCTTAAATTGTCTGTTTTTACCAGTGATTGGATACATGTGTGATTTCACAATTCACACACCTTGTAGACTGCTCACAATATCACTGCACTATTGAACCAAGTGAACCATTTTCTTTTTCTTCTAACAAATGATTGTAGATTTTTTCTTTAAATGCAACAGCAAAAAAAATAATCTTGAAAATGGGCTTACTGATAAATATCTGGGGATTTGGGGCTTTCAATGCTCTGAAATCAGTTCCTTTGCTTCCCTGCCCCAAGTCAACGGGTTTATGAAGAGAAAAGAGAAAGAAACATTCCTTTGTTTTGGACAGGGAAGCGTTCACTTTCCTCTCTGAGCTGAGGTTGTTTCTCACCCAGGGGGGTCAGCTGACCCAGCGGGTTGAGGCCAGCTGTTAAATCAGCGTCGGTAGCATCAAAGCTATGATTAAGCGGCGTCTTATGGCCAATACCTCCTGACGGTAATCTCTGGCTCCTGGGGTGCGAATCAGTGTTCAGAATCACAGTCATTTACAGCTGGGGCCGTCTCCATCAGCTGCCCATGTTGTTTCATTACCACCTGCACTGTGGTGTGAACAGGAAAAACCCTTCTCTCTGGCACAGGTGGGAGACAATCCGAATTGCCATGGATACAAAAGCCAAAGCCCTTATCGCTCCCATCACAGCCCCCTCTCTCTCTTTCTCTCCTTCTGCCCCACATTGATTTCTTCCTTGAATCTACAAGGAATAGAAGACATGCTCGTGGCCCTCCTTTATTGCTCCGCCATGGACGTCCTGCACAGGTAAATTTCATGGGAACTCTGGAGGATAAACATAATAGGCGAACAGCTTTGTTTGCACAATGAAAGGTGAAAGCCTGACTAGAATGTGCATTTGTAGTCAGGACAGCACTGGACCACACAGGTAAAGTCTACAGTCTACTTTAATCATCATGATCATCATCACCTCCGCAGTCATCTTCCTCATCATCATCATCATAATCATTACAATTACAATTACCATCACCATCAAAATAACATCTACATACTTTCATCTTGCCATCAGCATTATCATCATCATCATCATCATCGTCACAAACATATGTTCTCTGTCTCTGTTTATTACCATGAGGAACATCTTAGTCATCATCTTTAGCAGCAGCAGCATCAAGCCAACCAGGTTGAATAAATTAGGAGGTACATAAATAAGTTTAACAAAACTCTTGAGGCAATATAGTTAACAACCATAATAAAATGAGGTATAGTACACTCAGTTAATTGTCAACTATCAACAACGGTTAAAACTTATTACTCAATACTTGCATCTGAAGCAGCACATTCTGTAACACTCTAACAAATACAGTATTGTCATAAATTACATGAATATCAAAAAACACAAAAATACTTCTTCACACATTTTCAATCATCTAAATCTTCCTGCATACATTGTTTCATATTTAGCTTGTTTTTCACCAACTATTGACATATTAATAACCATATTCATCATTTATGAGAAAAATAACTATTCTACATTAGTGCAAAACATCAGCAAGAAATTACCATGGAAAGCAGAATGAGGGTACAGAATAACAGAGGCGGATTCTGGTTAATGCTAATGAATGTAAATTAATAAGGCAATGACAGATTCTATCTATAAACTAATCTCCCTCTTCATCTTCTATAAGGATTTCTATCCAGATCTGAATGGTAATGTACCGCTATGTTACAGAATTTAAGGCATCATTTGTCTTGGAGTGTCATACAGTACTGTGCAATGCATCATATAACCAGGAAAAACACACATCTGCTGCCATAATAATTAATCTCAAATCTTCAAAATCATGGACACAGAATGAAAGCACATATGTGTTAATCATTAAGTTACATGAAGATTAGTAGTCAGCATTTCATCTGAAAATGTTGAGACATTTCTGCTGCCATCTTCCATCGTGTTTTCAGAAAATCAGTTACAGCTACTAATATTTGGCTCACTAGGCATCAACTTAATGTCAGTAATTTTGGCACTGTGTGTCATAACTGTGTCTTAACTGTGGGTATCTCACTGTTGACACTTTGCTGTCATGTCAATCTGAATGCATTTTATATCTGAATGCCATTGCCTTCCCATCAAAATCCCAATTGAACTGTATAAATTGAAAACCAGGTATATATAAAAAAAAATCTTTCAACATATTTTCTGTATATTCTGTTCTCCACAAAGCTGTGATCCATCTCTATCCACTTCAACTCTATAACAAGTGGAGCCCAAACAAAAAGCCCTCTGATACAGAGTTGCCTTTCTTCTGATACAGAAAACAAAGTGGATATAATAGATGTAGTAGTAGTAGTAGTGGTAGGATTACACTTTGTCAATCAACAAGGGTATTGGGCTTAGATCTGTCTTCAAGAAATGCCTGGAAATTACTATTATTACACTGTACAAGCAATGGAGCTAGATAAATATATACAGTATGTGTGTCAATTCAATATGAGAGCCAAGGGGCGGCACTGGAGTCTATCCATCTAATTAAAAGATGCATAATGAGTTGAATACCGCTGTAGTTGCCAAGTATCTTCCTTAATAACACTGCAAATACATTAGTAGTGTTTAGATTTCCTTGGGTAAATTTGACTGAAGGATAACAAAGAAATGAAGGAGGCCATTTGTGCAGATTGGTGTTTTAGTTATACAAATATTTCTAAGAAGCAGAGCTGCTCTGGATTCAGAAATAATCTGATTGGTTGAATTAAACCTCAGTGGGCGGAGCCAGAGAACCACAGTTTTCTGGCCAAGTAACATTAGACTGAAACCCAGTCTAAAAGGGGTAAGATAGGAGGTAGCTGATATTATGAAGCCAAGCGCTCCCGCTACTAACTGAAAAACTAGAATCTAGCTATTCTAAGTTAGCTAGGGTTAGCTAGTTAGCGTAGCTGACCTCCCAAATTCATACGAGCCATACTGGCCTCACGCAGGTCAGCTAGCTAGTTAGCTAGCCTGCTGACCTCTAAGACCATGAATGCCATGGTCATGAATGAATGAAAAGAAATGTCATTGCCATTTGTATTTTTTATGTATTTTTTGACCAGAGTTCCTTCGTATCATTCAGGTTTGCCAGCTAGCTAACTTTCACTGTTAGCTAAAGATAAACTGTGGTTCTTTGGCTCCGCCCTTTGAGGTCTAACTCAACCAATCAGATTATTTCTGCCTCCCGAGCAGCTCTGCATTCGAAACATTTTTATACGGTATAACTAAAACTCCAATCTGCACTTTGTGTGGACTACTTTCATTATTATTAAATATAACCATATTGCCATTAGTTCAGATGTGAGCGACCCTGTATAGCGAAGGACAGATGACATTTTCCTTTGAAGTCCATCTAGCTCAAACGAGTGAGAAAGCATGAGGCATTTGTGATGGGTTAGCTCCTCTGTGTGAGTGCAAGCCGAGGCAAGCGCTGTCAATCAGGCTCCGCTCCACCGAACAACCTGAGGGGCACACGTCAGTCACGACAGCACGGCAGCCGCTTTGAAGGCCCATTTTCCCCATTAAAACTCTGCTTGGCCGGGTTGGTATGACCTTCAACTTGACTCACACACACATACAAGAGCACTGTGTTTCACACATAGGCTACATGAAACAAAAAAAACAAAAAACAGATGCATCAAAGGTTTCCCTTCCATACTCTCTAATACTACAAGGCAATGTACTGTATCTTTATATGAAAAATTAGCACAAACTGCCCTAAGAATTTGTTTAATTGGGAGAGTGTTTTGTCACATGAGGTTTGAAATACCTGAGCCAAACTCTACAGTAGCATGCTTCAAAGCTGTCTTCTATATGTTTCCATCTGTAATACAGTTAGGGAACTGATCTCAGTGTGTATCAAGTTAAGGTGAAGCTACTTTTCAGTGCTACATTTGAACGTATCACACTAACTTCCTTGTCGCTTGTGGACACGGCGCACCGAGTAAAACAGGAGCACAGCCATTCCCTATCCCTTTTTAAACGTGGCAAGAATACACACTATGGTCATGTCCAAATAAACCGATATATACGTAAAAAATAAATACATCTACCCTACTTAAAATACTGAGCTCGTGAGCTGGCCGTTCTTCTTGGGTGAGCGCATCTGTCTCTCCAGGTGGATGTGAAATCTGGCAGGATCACTCATCGTCTTCACAGCAAGTTCACTGCACTGATCTGCTGTTCTGGGCACAGTAGTATCCCTACGTAGGAACAAATCTGTGCTACATCTGACCAAGTTCAAGCAGAGTTGAACAGGAACAACCAATATTTCTCTTCTTCTTCATCGACGATTAATCAAGCCTCGTGTGTTCCTGACAGTCGCCGGGTCAACCCTCAGACCGTGTCCCGTCACTCCGCTCCCTGTCACTCTGCGGCCTGTGTGCTGCTGCCCCGGTTCTCGTGCCCGCGCCCGGATGCGTTCAAGGAGCTCCGCTTCAGCAGCCTGTTGATGATGTCGGCGCACGTCTTCCTGTACTGGTGTCGGAGCAGAGAGTACACGAAGGGGTCGCAGGCCGCCTTGCTGTACGCCAAGCACTTGGAGACGATCCCCCAGTGAGGGTTGATAGGCACCGCTGGAAATAACTCCAGGATCCTGCAAGCATAAAAAAAAAAAAAAAAAAAAAAAAAAAAAGAGAGAGAGAGAGAGAGAGAGAGAGAGAGAGAAGCAAATGAACATGCTGTAAAAGTCAAGGATGCCCTAAGCTTACTATATGTGAAAATAGCCATAACAACAATTTTTTTATACTGTATGGACTTTTCTATGTTTTCTACTCTATGTACTACTCTCCAATGACTAAATTCAGTATGGAATTCTCAAAACAAAGGATTTGGAATAATGGAAATAACTAATTTCTGAAATAACACTGGAAATGTTATTTTCCCCACTGGAAAATGCAAGGGCTCGTTCTTTCTTCGGTTTTTGTTTGCTGAAAAATCATCTCCGCTTCCAGTTCCTTCAGCTGTAACGGCTTTAAGTAAAGACAATAACCCGCTAGAGAGAATGTAGGCAGCTGTCAAAAGTGAAACTATGTGAACAGGTTCCCCCTCTTTGTCTCGTATGTTTTGTTGACTTATGAGGCTGTTTTTCATCTGCACTGAAGCTCCCATTTCTCATTTGCAGCCAGCAGAATTCTGTGTCAGAAAAGAGAAAGTCAGACCCACTGGGAAAATGAAACAGACTTATCTAAGCAGTAGAGAATGTCTAGAAACGAGCCAATTAACTTGGATTATTATTTAATACAGTATCTGACTCACAATTTAGCACAACTCCTTTAAAGACACGAACAATGAGGTCTGAAACATTAATTCTCAGCTTGTTGTACCTTAATATACATAAGTATATTATATCTGATTTGATGAGGCATCTGATTACCTTTTACACATATTACCTGCTATCTATAATGCAATGCAGTTCATCTCAGTCATGCTCAGAAAGACTTAAAATTGGTGCTTCCAACATTTTGATAATGCAAATGAATTTGACATGAGTAAAATTCTCTTTTTTTTACTATATATAGCCTTATTCACACTTGTATTGGTGATACTTATGTGGTGTGAAAACCTATAAAAAAGCACTGGTCCTGCTCTTGCACTCTGGATGATTACACTAACTGCAATCAAGCTGCGTCAGCACATTAACACTGCCCTTACATGGTCCAGTAGCCATCACCAGCATTTGCCCACACACACTCCACAGCACTAGAGTGAACAAGAGGTTAAGTGGCTTCACCATACAGTGGTGCTTTCACTATACACAATTATGCACCATGACCCTGAAAACAAATGGGCATTAGAGAGGCAGTGGGAGAGCTTTTAGTGTAATATATTGAGTTGGTAATTGGTAAACTGCCATTTACAGTATGGGGAAATTGGTTTGTGTATAGTGCTGCTATGGAGTCGCTCATTAAATCCGTGCTGACAATGTACCGATAAGGACAAATTGTCGGTGCTCTTTGTCTGAATGGATGAGACTAAACGTCAAAGTAGCACAAATTGAGTCTCCAATACTATATTTGTGATTTGATTCTCACTTATGTGTCTCACTGGGCTTCATTTGCTGTCATCTCCAGGGCCGGTGATGGGTGTGAGCAGAGGGATTCTGCCTGATTAACTGTGGTGCATCCATGGAACTAGAGGGGGAAAAGTGCTAATGCAGCAGCAACAGCAGAATAGAGGCATATTACTTATCACAAGGTCAGCCAATCTCATCTTCCAACTCTGGACTGTGTGGAGCGAGCAGAGTGGAGGCAGAGGGGGTGGGGGTTGACAGCAAAGGAGGTTTGGGGATACCAGCAACAAAGGGCTGCGCATGCCGCAGTGTGCCAACGCGGATTCGCTCTCCCCCCCCGGGTCTCTCCTCCGCTCACCTTGTGATCACATAGGGAGCGAAGCAGAGCATGAAGGTGCCGATGAAGGTGCTGATTTTCCTTGTCGCTCTCTGCCGCCTCCTCTTCTGCTCCTCCAGACAGCGCTGGCGAACGCTGACAAGGCAAGGCACAACATACAGTCACAGCCACGCGATCAGCGGGACGCATTTGGAAAAGACCACAGAATATCTCCAAGAATCTCTCAGGAGACAGCCTTGAGTGTGTGTGTGTTTGTGTCAGCGTGTGTATGTCCATGTCTGACTGTGTCTGTGTGTTTCTGTGTTTATGTGTTGATGTGTAGGGCTTAAACACAGGAGGAGTCAGCAGAAGCTGAGCAGATCTAGGATCTTGCATGTCAAGAAGAAATTATCGATTTATCCCAAAGACTTTGAGCAGGGATCCCCCACTTCCAGAATTATAATGTAAACTCTGTGTTTGTGTGCATTCATGTGTGTGAACATGAGTGTGTCAGGGTTATGCAGTCATGGCATACACACTCAAATAATATTTTGTGAGATGGATGGTCAACAGATTTTGCAAGCACACAGTACTAGTAAAGGCATGCATGGGTTAGATGGGTTTACCAGCATAAAGAATACATATTAGGCATATTGCAACAGCTTTACTCTAACTGTGTTAATTAACCAACTGACATTGATGGACAACAGACAACTACAAACTCAAGATATATTATGATTATCATGACCTTATTGTACATTTTTTCATATGTGTATTGGATTTCCTGTATGTGGTAACTGGAAGCAAAATAAAGCAATCATTCAGGGTGACAGTGTAGCATTTCACCAGAATTAGATTTGGCTTCCCTTGTGAATATTGAGGGCGCTATTCAAATGTCAGCGCAAAGATGGCACAGCATCCTAACCAGTGACAGAGCAGGGTCAGTGCTTGCTTGATATTCCATTTGAATGGATGATTGCATCCAGTACACTAGCTGCTTTGGTCCCCCAGCTGCATGAATATATTGCCTATTGATCTGAGGGTTGCTTTGTACAGTTTATTCATTCTGTCCTCATGAAAGTCTGTGGAATGATGGATCTAATGTGAATCAAGCTAAAATGAACACTTTTAAAGTGGCCTTTGTTTTGTTTACTTACAACACTACAACACTGTGACACTATTCAAATTGCAGATAGATGGCTGATAGGATCAGTGGTGAGAGGTGAAGGATGCAGGAATGCATAAAATAAAATAAATGATTCAGTAAGTGAAATCAGTCCCATTAAGATGCATTAGGACAACAAAGAATGTGCCTGAGCAGGGAGAGTATAGTAAGTTAAAGGGACTCACCTGGGGTGTATATCCACCAGCAGCACTAAAGTTTGCATTGTAATAACGTCGATCCTCTTACAGTGGAACCTCGCCACTTTGAGCACTTTGAGGTATGTGACACACAGCACTATAAAAGACAGGAGAAACGTGAAGGAGTGGAAAAACACAGTAAAGATAACAAACTGGGTCCGACTGCTCGCCCGCGGGTTGGACAGGGTGCAGGACGCGTAAAGTCGGTGATATCCCACCCAGGAGAGGCAGGTGGCCACCGTGGAGAAGGACATGGAGTGCGCCCACGTGTATCCCAGCACAAAAGCCGCATCTTTGTGGCGCATTTTGGAGTGGTACCTCAGCGGGAAGACCACCGCGATCCACCTGTCGATGCTCAGAGCTGCCATGCTCAGCATCGAGTTGGTGGACAGGAAGGTTTCCAGGAAGCCCACGATCTGGCAGAAGCTGTCGCCTCCGGGCTGACCCTTGCTGACGAGTCCCACCAGAGTCAGCGGCATGTTGGACACGGTCAGCAACAAGTTGCAGAAGGTGAGGTTGAGGGTGAACAGACCGGGGACTTGCTTGCGGATCTCCGGGTTGTACAGAAAGCAGATCAGCACCAGCACGTTGGACAGCAACGACACTATAATAATCACTGCTACCAGCACAGAGAGAATCACCTCCGCAGTGTCCATCATGTGGCTCCCAAAACTCAGTTATTCCCACTTTTGGTATGCACATCCAGTCTCCATTTGTAGTTGCAAAACGGCATTATGTTAGCTGTCACCCATAACCGTGTCCATGCATCCCCAGTTCTTTCCAGTGGTGGAGATCCCCTTCTCTCCACTACATTGTCCTGAGACTTTCTGTAGCCTGCGAGCCAGCAGAGATGACGCGAGGTTAGGACGATCCCGACATGATAAGGAGTGTGCGTGGGGGTGCGCGGGGAGATCTCCCATCTACAAAAGTGCAGGGAACAACCTCTCTGCCCAAACCCGCTCTCTTCTGGCGCTGCGTCTTGCAGTGGGGTTTGTCGTCCTGTGATGCGCTCTCAAGACATCACCCCTCCGCACTCACCACACTGTGCGGGCTGTTTGATCTCTCCTTTGTCTCCAGTGAGAAATAGTAGAAGACAAAGAACATTAATAGCAGTTAAGAGGGTATTCTTTCAAGGGATTTATGAAAAAAAAAAAAAAATTAAGCAAATGGGCATTGATCCCCTGAGTTGTTTTTTTCACATAATGGTTCAAATTTGTTGTGAAACCAACTTAATAATACACATTTGGTCTAATGTCTGTAACATTGTTTTGTTTGTGATTTTTTCTGGGACTTAAAATACTGTATTTCTGATGACCACTATGATGATGCAATGTTAAATGATGCCTATGAGTTTCTGATGTCTACAAGGTGTGTTTGCTGATCAGTGGGTTCAATTGCACTGGGTGTAATCCATTGTCATTGTCGAATGATGAATCTTCTCTAATTCTGCTCGTTTACAATCTAACCTTAAACCTCATTATCTTAAAATAATCAAACTGAGTGATTATAGAAAACGTAATGATCAATTGCTGTTGCCTTGCTTTATATTACCACTGCATTCCAGCAGCAGTTTTTTTTCTTTCCCATGCTTGACTCAAATATCTCAATCAAGTCTGCTCCATCAGATTGATCAGGTGCAACACCTTCAGACACCCCCACTCTGCCCCTCTGGACATTACTGTGGAGAATTTCCTCTGTCTTCTTCTGAAGCGTGGGACTGATGTGAGTGTGCTGCTGCACGTGAGCGACTGAGGATGACGGGGAGGGGATTGGAGTAGGGTGAGGTGGTGGCTGTGGTGGTGAGGGGGGGGGGGGGGGGGGGGGGGGAGTGTGCGTGGGTGGAAGGAGTCACTGTTACTGGTAACACACATGCAGCGGGCTGTAGTATTCAACTGTGACACTGTGTGGAAAAGAATGGAGATGTGATTCTCTGCAGGCCACCATGCTCTCTTGATTCTCTCATTGTTTGTGCTGTGGGGGGAAAGAGGGCCAAAGGTGAACGGACACGAGGGAACAAAGCGACATTTGCTTGGAAAGTGAGCCTCTTTAAAATGCCATCATGTAACGGTGACTGTGAAGTATATGGAGCGGGGCTGATGGTTGCTCTCCATACCAATGCAAGCGGAGGCGGCTGCAGGGCGAGGACAGAGAGCTCTGCCAGCTGCTGGGTATTATTTCCGAGCCGAAAGGCAGCTCTACCCTGGGCTTGAGCAAGGCTTTGTCAGGGTTGGACTATGATGGATGCATTTCCACATTATAGTGTTTCACATGAGGGGGCAATCACCCTTTGGAGGAAGGCGGCACGCACAAAAGCTGTCATGCAGGCGTTCTTGCAGCTCTCCACATACTGTCAGTTCAGAAAGGCCTTATCAGCACAGAGCCACCAGTTGATCTCGTGTCATTCAGGCTCTTAATGCCAGTGAAACACTAAGTGCACCTTGTTGTTAGCGTCACATTAATTATTCTTTTCATGTTAAGCACCGTCTCAACAGACAGAAAGTGTCATATAAACTCAGACATGCTGAGGAAAGTTATTCTAAAAATACAATTTTGAGGGGAGTGGGTGAGTGGATGGAGGCACATGATGGGTGAGAGGAATGTATTCAGGGTGGATTCTGTTGTTCTAGCCAATAAAAATACGCCAAATAAAATAAGAGCTCAGAACAAAGCCATACAAAAATCCCAATTGAGGGCCATGCCACATTAGACAGATGTGCTTTGAATTCGCTTTTGTTAAATATGGATGCTGTCTTTCAAAACTACAATATGTCCTCTCCCATTGCACCTCAAAGACCCTTTATTTGAGAGGGGCATTGTGTCTATGCAGATTCATGTAAATGAGGCCTTGTTTGACGTAGATACATGGGCTTTGACACTCCTGGCAACAGGTAATATCACCTTGGATGAATACTGCAAAATTGTTCTTTTGTCTGATGTGCTTTAAAGTGCTTTATGCCTCTCATGACGTCTTTGTGGACACAGATTAGTCGCACCAAATATAAACTGTACAGTGAAATAAATGTATGTGAAGCAGCAGGTTTAATTTCCTCTTTTCACAAGCAATATTGTTGATTTTTCACTTTGGGTAATGATCTATTTCTAAATGAACTTTGCAGTCTGCTCTGTATCAAGAAATCACAATTCACCTCAGTGCACTTCTGCTAGTACAGAGGGCATGCCTTGGCTACATGTTATCTTAGTGGAAAACTCTATATCATTGTCAATATTATCTATTTTCATGGCTGTGTGAAGTTTGTGTATGCAGGACGGGTGTTTGGTAATCCAAAACCAGAATGCTTTGAGGAATCTTATGTGTTTATTGTGCTTGAGACAAAATCTTAAGACCTCAGATCTCCACTTTGAAGATAATACCTCTTGTCAGAAGATTTAACAAGTGCAGGACTCGACTGTGAGAGATGGTAGAATGAGAGAGAGCCTGCAGCACTCCTCCTTTTTGCTGTGACAGTGTGGGTTAGAATTCGCTGCCAGTTCCAATTCCACACATGACTTCCCTTAGATTGGCAGGCTGGGGAGAAATTTTAAACTTAGATGTATGCTTTAGCTTCCCAGTTTGCCTTGCTCACCTTTTAAATATAGAGTTGTCAATTAGATTTTCAGCATATCTTAACTAGTGACTTGCAGGTTTCACCATGCTGAGTTGGGGGGAACTTACTGCAGAAAAGTTTGGGTAAACTATGGTGTAAAGGTGAGAGAGAAGTGGGAAAACTTGCTCAAACTCAGTCCGGTCGAAATGCTGCCTACTGTGTAATTCAAGAGCATGCATTTGATTCCACTGACTGGCAGCATGGCAGTCTTATCATGCTGGCTGGTGCAGGACTCACAGGTTCAAGACGGGATGCAGACTGACAGACAAGAAGCTACACACAAATGGAATAGAGTGCCAACCCGCAAGCAAGGTGAAGGGAAGATGTTAACACCGCTGACAGCAACATTGAGAAGCCAACTCTGTCACCTCTGACTCAGTCAGTCATTACCCAGCAAACATTTGGACATAGGTGTTGATGCGATGGCCTGCACCAACGCTGAAAACCTTTGTAAATATACCACCAAAATTAAGGTTGCGACGTATTGATGTATTTATTGTCAGAATACAGGGAAAGTTACAACTGCAGAAAACATGAATTTTAACACTGGTGTCTGCTATCTGCCTACCAATCCATTTCTATCTATTGTGTTTGCTGCCATGAACCTGTAACACATGTAACATTATTGCCCATTGACCACGATTGACCATAGCTGTTACTTTATATATCATTGTTAATGGGTTGTATAAAAAAATCAACTTTCAAATGCATTTCACACCGTTTCACACCATTTCACCATATAAACATGAACACGCAAATGGGCTTGTGACAATCAATAGCATGTATTAAAAAAGCAAATAGACCAGAGTCATCAAAAGCACAAAACCTCATTGAATGTGAGGTAAGATTGCTTGTTGTCATAGCAGCGTTTTGGGCAAAGAGGAAAAAGGATTGAGGGTTTATAGCTTTCATAAGCTTCTGTAGAGGTACAAAGATGTAGAGATTTCTTTCTGGGTGGAGGTATGTTACCTCTGCAGGTATCTTTTACAGGACATGTACCTTTGCAGAGAACAAAGTGAGCCCCTATTTATGTTGCGTCCTGGTCAAAGTAGTGATGAGAAGACCAATTCTTTTAACCAACTTCATTCCTTCGGGCTGCCCAACAGTAGTGAGTCAATTCAGGACCGTTTTTTGTTAACAGTTTGTTAAGTCCGAATGAAAGATGTCCAGCACAGCAACTGAGCTACTAACCCACACACTAGTGAGTGAACTGCTGCAGACTTATTAACTCGTTAACTGCATGGAGCTTAGTCCAAGCACAGACACTCACAGATCTGAAATTTTTACTCAGTTGTGGAGCAGGTAGAGCGAGGGTGGAGCCCACACCTGCAGGAAAAGCCAGTCTTTATATGGTCACAAAGCACACCCATATATCACCTGGAGCCATTGTCATTTCTAAGAACAGGATTATGCAGACATGCACTAAACACACAAATATCTTTCTAATGGCAAAATTATTTAAGAACAACCTGGAGCAACAAGATACATGAAATGAAATTAGCTACTGTGACTACAACTAGTTATAGAAAATTGTATTGAGTCTATATTTCTACATAGAAGATATGCCTTGGTCCTATTTATATTCGGGTGGGTGGAATTTCAAGTTGTTCCACTGCCAGCCAGTAGAGGGAGTTTTGGCCCCTTGGGAAAAACAAGAAACTTCATGTTTGTGTGTCTGATTTCTGAGTGATGCAACAGCTGACATTATGTTTACGATATTTGACAATTTAGGTAGCTAGCTAGTATAGAACCACACAGTTGTTTTAAGAAATTTAAGGTCATGCAAAGCTGAAATGTTTTGAACTTCAGAATTTCACATTTTCTGACCGAGAGCCTCACTGAATATGGCTATTTTTGTCCTGCAAAGGTGCAAGTACCTACTGCCCATTTGGAATTTATTTTCCAGAATTAGGAAAATTGCTTAAAATAGTTTTTCCAATTGCTCTATCTTGTCTGCAGTCATATGTCATACTGGCAGTCATAGACTTGTGGGTTCAAGACTGGAAAGAGACTCGTCCCAAGAATCTGGAACTATTCCAGTTGCATACATTTTGGACTGGAAGTTGATTTTGGGGCAGAAGTTTCAGGAGTTAAGTGGTGGGACACACTGAAGAGTCAAGCAATAAACACATGATTAAGAACACCAGCTTATTCCCATAGTCATTAACCTGCTCTGCGCATTTTGTTTCGCTATAAATAACTTCCTGAATGAGGAATTTGCAAATAGTGGAGATGCTACTGCCAGCTTGAGTTGAGTGGCATGGTGATGAAGAACTGACCATGTCCCGTCTCCCACCCCCCCCCCACCCCCCCCCCAGGAAGCTCCTGGCACTCTAATTGTTCAACTCACATTCAGCGTAATTTAACATAACCATCAATGACAGGCAGAATCAACCCTCAACAGGGCCCTTGTGATGAACTTGAACAGTGCTTTTGTCACACCATACAGCTCCAGATACCTGTTCTCAGCAGACAGTCTGACAGCTCTGTAATTAGTAGATGGAGCAGTCAATGAGAGCTCAGGTCGGCCACTGTCTTCATGACGCCTGCTGTTAGAAACAAATTGGAGATGAAGGCTAGATTTAACCTTGCTCAAGTCTCTTTTTGTCAATGATTACAGCGCTCATTTGAAAAGGCCTCACCTTGACTCTGCTGGTTAGAACAATGTATGGGTGGCTTTGATTGGTGTATAAAGAAATACGTTTGTGCTTTGAAGATCACGCTCTACTTTAATGCCCGTAAAAACTTGGCTCGTTCCAATTCACTGTTCTATTTACTGAAAATATACACATCTATGTGAAATGACACACTCAAACACACACACACACACACACCGCCACTACCACTGATAAGGGACCTCATGTCCTCCAACGCCTGGCTGGGCAGCCGTCCACCCAAACACTCGTGAACAGTCTGAGGCTCTGTCTTCTCACATTAGCTGCGGTGAAGTCGAGGAAACCCGGCACCGAGCCTCAGCTTGCCATCAGCAATGTGTAATCAGCACAGTGTTAATACAGGCACTGGACTATGGAGTATTACCTTATTTTCATTATGGATCCAGGAGGGTTTGGGGATGTGGCAACAAGATGGAGGCTGTAAATTGGCAGCTGTTTTCGAGGCACAAACCAAAGGATTTTAGTAACACAGGGTGTCAGTGTTTTGGACTGTTTCCCATCAGTGCTATATGTGCTGACAGTAGTTCCTGACACGTTGCTCTTAGCCTGTTCATTAATATTCAGATCATTCTAAAAGCAGCGGACTGTCATTATTATCTTAAGGCTGGACAGGCTTCTGCAAACATTTGCTGTCCAGCCTCTGAAGGGTAATGTCAGATTCATGGCATAATTCAGTAAAATTGTTGAACCCTACTCAGATAAGCTGTAATAGGAATATGCCAGTGCGCCTGGAGATTTTTGCCTCACTAATAAAAGACAGATGTTTTCGCACATACACCCTTGAAGGTGACCATCTAAGTCATACAGCAACTCAAAATAGGGGCTATCTGTCTTTCATCTCTTTATTTCACAGATGAGTTCACAGTGTCATTATCAGCTGTTCTTTGAAGTCTGTGCTACATCAAACACTGAAAGCAAACACAATTTGCGACGTATTGATCTTTTTATTAGCTATTCTCCACCAAACCACCATGTGTCACTTGCTTTGGAGGCGGCAGAATTTCCCCATTCTGTACCATCTAGATAAACATACAGTGGAGGAATACATTTTGTCTTGCTTTTCATTACACTGAAATCTACTAAATATACATCATGTCTCTTATGCACAGGATAATAAACCTGAATTTGATTTTTCATCCAAGCTATACAAACAAAAGTCTTTCTTCATGCCACCAGTTGAATGAAATCCATACTGGCATATGAATAATTGCAATAAATTGAAGGGGAATGCGATTACCATCCTGTTTACACACATTATTTCTCTTTCTAGGAAAGCTTGATCAATATGAATCAGCTCAAACTAAAGCTACTATAGAAACCAAAGAACTGATCTGACACTCCAAGATAATCAATATAATCTGTGTATCATCAAGAGATAAAGCCTGGAGCTACTCCATTGATACTAAATTGGGGTACAAACTTTGACCTTTGACCTTTATTTTGCCATCATGCTGAAACAGAAAATGTACCCATATCCCCAGAAAATATCCTTAATTATTCTCACAGTCACCTTTTCTACCTTTTTCAGTATATTTTCTATAGAGTTGTACTTCTATGTTACTGTATAGTTAATGTGAGATAAATTCTGTCAGTTTTGTCTATGGGGACCAGCAGCGACTGTTCACTCACACTGTGTTCAATACACATTGAGTTGTTGCCACAGTGTAGAGCTGTAATTCCCCCTTGAAGCGCAATTATTTTTATGGCCCAGGACATTCAATCAGTATTTGTCAATATTAACAACTTTTTCCTGAAGCTAGGAACCAGTGAACTATAACTCAGATGTGGTGTCACACTGATGCACGACTTGGAGCTGCTCCACAGACATTAGAGACAGATTTTGTGATCTCATACAATGTTTGCCTGAACTTTTACATCCAAGCAATATTTATGATATAGTATTGCCTTGCAGAAAGGCCTCCTGGACACTGTCAGCATCTTTTCCATCTTGATCAGTTCCTTCTGCAGTGCATCTACATTAGATGGAAGATTAGGGCAAACTGTTATTTCTTTTTTCTGACAATGGGAGACAATAGTGGATGTTCACTAATGCAGACTTAACCGCCCTGCGACACATAGCTGGAATGAAGCAGTATTTGCCTTTAAGCACAACACATCCTAGATTTACAGCTTTACTGTATTCTCAAGTGGCAACAGTTTTAGTTGATGCTGTGAGGCAAGAATGGTGTATTGCCAAGCTTCTGTGTGCTCAAGAGGACGTGACGTTTCCAGTATGGGCGCCCCTTGGCGTCATTACAAAACATTAGACAGATCTCTCTTAGTGCATTGTGGGAACGCCTGGAGAGGATATTGGTGGGGGGGAAAAGAGCATAGCTGTACAGTATGTCACTGAGTGAATAAATCAAAGTGCATGAGCATCTAGGCATGCTAATAAAAGACATGTGTAAGACCCAGGAGCACTTGTCTTTCCTCTCTGAGATAAAAATTTATGATGCACTCTCTTGTTGTCACTTTCTTCATGCCCCCCCCCCCCCCCCCCCCCCCCCCCCCACACACACACACACACACACACACACACATACACACTTCCCCCACTAAATGTGGCCCATGTGGGCAACATGCTCAGCTCGAGATACGCAGCCATTCATCCTTCATGATCATCTGAGCTCAACAACCGATGCAATGTTATATGCCAATCCTGCCTTCTTATCCCCTGCGCTGTGTTGAAAAGTCAATTTTCTCATTCGCTGATCTAATTCAGCACGAGGATTAATTTACTCTCCTAATTTGATTTCACAGTAATTTAATAAATCCCCCAAAAAATGCCATCAGTGTTCCATTCACCTGTGAGGGAAACCTTAATTAGAAACGCTAATGCGTAATTATTATTTTATTTCTGCCTCTGTCTGTGTATCCAGTATGAATGGAACACTACAAAGGGAGGAGAGCGCATTCTGGCTGCAGAAAATTAATTTCATATCAGCCTGATTACATGAGCATGAGACTGCGACTTGTTTTTTCCCCTGTTTGCATGGAACCTCCGTGTCTGGCTAGGAGGAGACAGCAATTAACCTCCGCTGTCCCCTCTCCATATCCAATTCTCACACAGTAATGTAGCCAATCATGCATCATTAAGGTCACTGTTTTGTTTCGGTGGTACATATGAGGCCTTGCACGATGAAAACTTGATTAGATCTGTCTCTTAAGGGAATGTGATGAGTATTTTATCATTACGTACCATATACTTGGGATTTACCACCAAACAAACCGGCTAATATGTTAGAATCAAAGGAGGAAAAGTACCTGCCAGCATGAAATCTGCTACAGAGCTTCAGAGCAATCACTGTTGGGCAGTTTGAACAGCAAAAGCTGCTATGCTCCTGTTTGTTCAGGTGGCTGGCTTATAAAACAGAGTGTTGGAAGTCCAGAGTTATGATGGCACAAGTGCAATCATGCAATCATGCACTTGTGCCATCTAGTGAAACATTACAGTATTACAGATGATTCAAAGCCTTTGCTGGAGAGAGATTCCATCAACTAGCAATGATCTACTCTCACTTTTATTCAGTGGTTCCTCCTTGTGGCAAAGAAAGGTCAGTGCTGTTTTTTATTTTACACTATGCAATTTCCTGCTATGTCTTGTTGAATGACATTTGTAAATTGCTTGTCCTCACTTTAATAGATATAATCTGAATTATTTGACATCTTTGAAAGTAAGCAAGAGGTCACCTATAGACTTTTACCCAAGTGTCTGTTTGACAAGCAGAAAATGTTATTGCCATTTTTTTTTCCACAAAGTCAAGATGAGGTGACATATCTATTTTTATTCTATTTTTTTTTTTCAATCCAAATATGTGCAGTGACAAAGAGAATGATCCCTTCACAGAATGACAGGGCTTTATACAGCCAAAAAGGTGAATTTTAAAATGATGCCTTATTCCCACCTTTGCCTGCCATTGCAGATAAAGCAATGGCAGGCAAAGGTGAGCACATTGTTACAGGCCATTTACATGGCAAGGAGGTCAGAGTGGAGGGCCCAAGACAGAATTGCATTTAATCTGTGCAGCGTATTGGGAGCCGGCGTGCTGAGCGTGCAGCTGGGATGGAGCCACTTCACTCCTTGTTGAGATTAATAGCAGGCACACGCTGGGGGCCATTAATGTTGAAAAGCCGCGGCCCCACCTCATCCCCGCCGCTGCCCTGGGAGCCGCAGCCTCTATAATGGCTCCACTCTCTGAATTAATGGCGTTTACCGACCATATGAAAAAAGGCGATTTTAATTATAGGCTTTGGTGATACCAGAGAGAGAAAGCGAGAGAGGGCGAGAGGGAAACCTTTTGTGTCTCCAGAGGCAGCGCAGCTCAGCTAATTGAAACTTTCCTCGGCTCCCACACTGGAGGAGAGGGGCTTTACCACTGGTGAATTACAATAGAAATGACAGAGTAATTATTAAACTAAGCTACTTCATATGTGCTCATTTCAATTCACTGAAAAATAGTCAGCGTTGTCCATCTAAACTCATGTTTTTTTCTGACATTTTCATCAAAATCAAGTTCTCATGTAAATGCTAATCTCAGCCAGATGAGAGATAGCGTTGCATGAAAATAATGGACATCAACCCTTTTTCAAACCAGCTGAAGTAGAACAGACTTCAGCACAAGCTGAAGGGAGTTCTCCCTCCCTCATCACATCTCATCACCCTGTCACTCCTTATGTTGCCAGATCATCTAAGATTAATGTTGCTGTTTCCCCATAGATTGTAAAGCACTGATGGACGATACACTGATCCCAAATTTGTTCCTTTCCCAGCTTCCACCTGGACATTTTTGAATAGTTACATCCGTATCACAAAAGAATGCCGATTGTGAAACAGAAGCTTGTGATGAAACCTGTTTTAGCCTATATAAGGATTTTCTCATCTGCCAAACAAATACAGAAAATGATGGCCTTTTGAAACGATTCATACACTGTGCTTGTGTATGTATCGTTTCATAAGGCCATCATTTTCTGTTTTTGTCTGTCAGATGACTCCAAGGACACAATATGTTTGTTTCTCTTCCTATTTCCTGTTGTCTTGTGGCCAATGGCTGGGCTGTCTGGAGACTGCAGTGTGTCTGTACATGAAAGAGCAGCTGTAAATGACGGCTGGCTGACTGAGCACACCGAGGCCCTCGCCAGTCCTGGATGTCCGTCTGCCAGTTCTGCAACATGATCCAAGTGGGGATGGACAGTTAGGCGGCTGTCAGCACATGCAGTAGATCTCCATAATCCACTGTCAGCAGACACCAGGGGATTTCTCCGACTTACAGGTGGAAGCAGAAAGATCCCAGCATACAAATAAATAGACCAGCATTCTGGGGGAAAACATACACTGTGATTGGTAACTGGTGCTCTGGGCTAAATATGGTATGGTATGGTGTAATTGCAATATAATTGTTTTAGCCCTTTACTGACCTTGTTAGATTAATTTGTCCAGAATTGTATTGATTCATTATTGAGGTTTGGTCTTTCTTCAGACCACTGGTGCTAAGCCAAACAAGGGGCACATCAACATGCCTTTCACAGTACAGCAGATGCATAAAAAGTCCACATACTGCAATATAAATAGGAGTCATAGTTAGACCGATCAATGCCTATTGTGTCCTGCGGAGGGCAGGAGAGACAGTCGGTCCATTGAACGGCCCTTTCACCTGAAACCCAAGACGCACCTCTTAAAGAGAGTCACTTGCAATCAGAAAGCCTCCATTTAATTACAACACACAGGAAATTACCGGGTGAATGGGTCAGGCGCTGATAAGAGGCTGAGCCCCGGGGATGACAGCTCCTGAAACCTGAGCAGCCCCCCCATCTCAAAGCTGACTTATCACAAAGGCCCAGTCTGGAGGCCTGACAATCTGATTGTACTGTCAACCAGATTCATAATTAATATATTTATCAAATTAATCGCTGAAAAAAGCCCTGGCCCTCTGAACAGTAGGCAGATTCATTGGCCACTGGCTCTGCTTACCGCTAATAACAGTGCTGTCAGTGAAACAGGCCCAGAGTGGGCTGATGCCCCAGACCCCATGACAGACAAATTGCTCCTCTGTGTAGAAATGATATGGGGAATTTAGAGAGTGAAAGAAAGAAAAAATGTCATTGTTTGGCGACAACCACAATTGCACCCTTGTCTCGGTTTCTGTGTATTCAGTTGGACAAACATGAAAGAGGCATTTTTTGTTTGGGGGAGCTGAAAATACCTGCTGTTAGACCTCCATTTTTACAAATCACTCATCAAAGAGTCTGTCTCCAGTGCGTCCACATGTTGTTCAGCTGAGGAAGAATGTGCATGATATTTCATCACCTGTACGAAAATGAAACAACATTGCATAACCTTTTGAGCATCAAAAGCTATCAAAGTTACCCCTGAAATAGTTGTCAAGCAACACACTGCCTTGTTTCATCCAGTTTTGCATTTTTATTCAACCTTTAGTTAACCAGATAAATCAAGAATCTCTTTTCCAAATGATCTCTTATCATAAAAAGCTCATTGCATCAAATTTGTCTCAGGATTCACTAAAGTGCCAAACATCTCCAGAAATAAATAGACTCTGTTTTTACCAGAAACAAGATCAATGCCAAAATAAGAGTCCTCATGTGGGCCAAGGCCATGAGTATAGATGCACAGTGCTCACTGTGGGGTAATAAGTGCCCCTCTTGCCATTCTTTACAGTCCACCTGGTTGAACATATACTGCTAAAAAGCTACATTGTGCCTTTTCACGGTGCTCTTTGAAGGCCAAACACACAAGGGGACGACATGCAATCCTAGCATGTCCTCTTTCAGGCCCCTAAAACAAAGGGGCAGGGGAGGTTGGGACCCGCGCGCTGCCTACCTGTTGAGCCTCCGACAAGCCGTCCATTCATAGGCTCCCCCCTCACAGCTGAGCTGCCCTACCCGGGCCAAAATAAGGGATTCTTTAACCTGAGAGAATGTACGACAAGGCACCCGAGCTGCTCCGCCGCTGTGTAAGCGCCATGGGGGTCTAGCGTAACCCGGACTGACAAAAACACCTGAACTCTACCCCGCTCAACCTCACTGCATTTCCTGCTTCCATTGTCTGTGACAAAGAGCAGCAGGAACAGTCGGTCGCTAGAAATATTTGCGTCGACTAAAGAAGCAAAGTTCCATGTAGTTCAAGGTTCAGTGCAGTTATTTGACTCCATTTTGTCAGCTTGTGTTGGCTTTTCACATAGAGTCCTAGTAGTCCTGGAGGACTTAAGCCTCTGCTCATTTATGCAATACTTCCAGTGTGTGCCCTAAATTCTCTTTCAGGTTTAGGCTTCACTATTACTTCTCTATTACTTCAAAAAAATATATGCTTCAGTATAACATTGAAGCTGCTTAGGCTCATCATTTGTCTCTTTCTCCTCTCCTCTTACTCTAATCTAAGTCTAAGTCTCACCCTCCCATGGTGCTCTGAACCATTTAAATAAAGAGATTTCAAAGTTCTGCCCATATTTTGTTTTTTTTCCACAGTTGCCAAAATAAAACCCACAGCCAAAATGACTTCAGTATGTCCGTGTTGTTGTTGTTGGTTTCAAGAATAGAGTGGTTTCTAATAGAGTGGTCCCTCACTCTATTAAAGACATCTCACCCCTTGTTCCAAAGGAGCCAATTAGACACCGGACACATATGGTTCAATTTAGAACACTAATGAGAATCTTGAAAGGCTGCTGGGTGAGAGCAAAGGGCCCCCTTTGTCTCCTGCTGGATTCCCATCTGGGCCCTTGAAAAGCATGAAATGGACCATAATCATTGGTCATCATCCCCGGTCATCAGAAACTGATTCTGGAGCCGTAATGACATGATAAATGTCTGTATTACACATACCTCCTGTCTCCAAAACACCCAGAAGACCAGGATCATAGACAGAGGCCCACTAGGGGTCTTTTATTCCACCCTGCGCGGCCTAAAAGTGCATGGGACATATCGCCATTCAGTGTCACTCAGCATCTATAAAAGGCATGTATTATCTCTCATTAACAGTATTGTTATCTTTTACTGTTTTCAGTTGCTTTTTGCATTTGGTCCTCATATATATTATTATCTTCATTTAATTTGGATCGCCATACGCAGAGTTCTTGACTACTTTATGCTTTGTTATTGTCTTGAAAGAAGATGCCTTTTATCACTGCCTTGTTTAATAGCAGCCTCTAGATGGCAACATCTACTTAGCATGCTGTGGGCCTATTTGCTAGTGCTTTTTCATTCTTTATCTAGTGGTTGTACAATAAAATTAAATAAAATAATTCAATGATTAACAACAGCAAGGGGAAAATATTTTAAATGATAAAATATTGCTATTATAATTCATTAACAACACAGCCTATTTAGAGCGAGACAGACAAACTAAAGCTGTACAGCTGCTGCACAAAACTGTGCTTTTGGTGACCTCTACTGAAACGTCACCACACCAAAGAAATCATAGAGAGAGAGTTCAATTCAGTCACACAGTGTTGCTCATGAACGTCAGAAACCCCATCATTATAATTCAGAACGCTGCCGTTCACCTAATCGCAAATTCCTTGGTGAGTCCTCCTTACTGTCAGTGTCAGAAAGCTTTTACAGCCTCAGTCAAAGCTGCACTAGGAGGATAGACACATGGTGAGAATGTGTCCGATCATCCCATATCTTGGTGGAATGCAGATCATCAAGTTAGCATTAGGCATTGCAAATCGTATCCAAAACAACATAGGGAAAATGCTCATGTTAATTGCTCATGTTTTGTTGAAGTCATTTCTCAATAGATTTATAGACTGAAAAAAAGTAAGCTGTTTCTTCACAGTGACCTCCTGAAAACAATGAATCCTCAACTTACGTTCTCTCCTTATTTTTTCATTTGTATATCTGATTGTTTACTGTACAATAATGTTGTTTTAACATGTTGTCCCCGGTGTTAATACATGTGGTGTTTACGGCGGGGCGTCAGCAGATAATTTAGGTCCTTTTCCACAGTGAGAGCAGGGCTGGTTCACGTCTGTGGGCTGAATGGGCCCGTACTTCACCGCTAACAACTGCACCAAGCAGGTAGCAAAGGCTTTTCAGCGGGGCCGGCCTGCACCAATCAACTTAGTAAAAGGGCCCTCTCTATAATTGCCAACTATTACAGTATGTGGCACGAGGGGTTCAACATTATTTTCAAACACGATGAAATGGCATCAAGGCCTCCTCTCACATCCAGTGATAATTGAACAATTAAACTTTAGCATACAAATTACCTCTTCATATGGCATAACTAATTACTGAGGCGGGCCAGTCACAATGAAGGTTCTTCAGGGTTGATACCAAAACAGTTTTTCACAGTTTCACACTTCATTTTTGAGCCCAGGTTTAACTACGTTTATTATATCAGTGGGTTATTAGTTGTCTGTTTTGTTAGCAATTTTTCATGCAGCGTTTTATTTTGGTGGGATGATTTCTCCTCATTTATACAGTTTCTTTTCCCCAAAACCTTTTTATAGCACCCAAGCTTTTTTCAGGTGAAATGGTACTAATTATACAGGTGATTGAGACCCAGGAACATTTTCCAACCATTTGTTTCAGGTCAGCCAGCTGCAACCCCTATTAAACAGCTTGATTAGACATGATTTAAATCACCCCATTTGATTGGGGCAGTTAAGCTCTTTATACTCTTCACTGTAAAATGCTAATTCTTCCTGAAACGAACGGACGAGAATCCTCAGAGAGCATATGGAGAATCTCTCATATTAATAATTCAGGGGAAATGAGCAAAAATTAGTGAGCAGAGCGTCAGTGATATCATGTGGCCATTACTTCTGCAAATGAGATATTTGATTTGAGAGATTGAAAATAGAAATATCATCAACATGAAAGATGGTGCATAAATTCCATCTGGCATCTTTTTTTTTATTTTTTTTTTTAACAATACCAGGAACAGTATCATCTGCTTGTATGTGACAAATCAGATTCTAACGAAGATACATTTGACGACTGGGCAATCAGATCGATCAGATTCTATTTTTCTCATACAGAGAGGCAGTGAAATTCATACTGCTATCAGTGACCTGATCATGCTCAGCTCTTTCTATCCAGGTCACTAAACCCACTGCACAATAGAACTACCCAGTCCCCCCCCCCCCCCCCAGTATGAACTCTGATGCCTTATTGCACCGCAGAGGGCACCTGAAAACCCTCAGCTGCTCCTCACACACAGCGGAGCTCTTCAGGGTGCATTAGGTGGAAATTACATTACCACTGACTATGGAAGACACAGGGCTTCAGAAACCACTTGAAGCATGCAGTGGACCTTAAGAGGGCTCCTGTTTCCTAAGTCTGTAACAAAAGGCATGAAGAATGAAGACGCAAAGTCCGGGGCTTGCACCAGCATGTATACTGATACCCAAATAATAAAGATCCTGTGGGGGTTTTGGTATTTAGTAGTAATACCTATAAGAACATAGAATATGCTCAGTGTGAAGTTTGAACCAGACACTCATGACAGTGTGTGAAACTAACCTCTTCGTCATCCACCCACTACCCACTAACCCCCACACTAACAA
Organism: Centroberyx gerrardi; assembly: GCF_048128805.1. Lineage (NCBI taxonomy): Eukaryota > Metazoa > Chordata > Actinopteri > Beryciformes > Berycidae > Centroberyx > Centroberyx gerrardi. The sequence goes on along the minus strand of NC_136016.1, from coordinate 8,219,607 downwards.
ACTGATTGTGATTGAAGGCATGCACAGTGGACACTCCTAGACGAGAAAGATTACAAATTTGATATTAAATCCGACTGAAAAGGCTAAACTAGGAGCACAGACCACATTTAATATATAAACGTGGCTGCTCAAATGCAAGTCATTTGCAAGTTCCAATGCAAGATGATTATATGCGTTGATACGTCGAGCCGAGAGATGAGAATGATTGGAATTGTATCATGAGGCGATTGCAGACAATATTAAATTGCACAAAGAAGCTTTTGTTCATGAATTCCTGCAGCAGTTCAGCCAATATCGCCTCTGCTTTAATTTGATATCTATTTATTTTACTCCATTGTTTGGATTTTATTGAGGTTGCGCCTGCTTTATCCGCCCGATCTAAACCAGAAGTGAAGGTCAGGAGAGGCAGAGTGTCTCTGTTTATTGGCTTCCATTGAGCCCATATGAGCTGATTTGGCTATCTGCTTTCGATATTAAGCTCTTTCATAGTATTTTGTGCTATCCGGATATTGTTTATCACTACATTGAGATATTCACTGTGTATTTACTGCTGAATTAAATATTCTTCATCACTTTTGCAATATCCTCTCTGTAGGCCCATGCAGGATGCGTGTATCCTGTGTGCGAGCAAACCTTTATGTAGACTATCTGCAAGTACAGGAAAAATACACAGTGTTCTGTATTTCATCAGAGCCTTCCCAAGCAAATGGCATGAAATGCACCATCTACTCATTTTCAGTCCAATGATTCCTAGGAAAAGAGGAATCATTGGATTCTTTAATGTGGTGAGGTATGTGATTCATGTCCCCTATACCTATATCCTAAAGTGTATTTCACATTATAGATCAGTGTTTCACCAATCATATTGTCCTCTGAATTATTCCATCCCACCTTTCTCTTTCAAAGCTATATTTTTAAAAAATCTAAAGGTTATGCAGAAAATACGCGATTCTCTTCTGCGTATTTTACCACCCTGATCGAGAAAATCCTGGATATTTATTATCATCCTCATCCTACTCATGTCCTGATGTTGTTGTTGATGTCATTGCTGTTTAAGCAGATTTTGCTGTCCCATTCATAATCCTACTATGATGACTACAAATCAGTGTTGTTGTTTATGAATGCCATTCAGGCCTTCCTGCACTGATTCAATAGATTTCACTTGTCAACTTTCAGATCCCACTCCTAGCCAATCATACAGATACATAATGATATAGGGAGGCGTTCTTGTGACTGAACTAATCTAACTTGTCTTGTGTTCCCCTATGACTCCCATTCATTTAGCATTAAAGATCTACTGCAATGATTTTAATTCAATCAGGAAAAGCTACTACGCCTACTATGAAAATGAAATACTTTAAATTCCACCAATCAACTAACCCATGCCAAATAGAAAGCACAAGCCAAGGGTTATTAACAAAACTTTCAAGCATCATTAATCAAGCAAGTAGCAAACACTCCCAGACGCAACTACATCAACTGTACACACAGTCAGTCAGAGGGAAAGCCACACTCATCAAATGACCCCACACACCCCTCCATGACTGCTTCCAACTCCTCCCATCTGGGTGTCACTTATAACACTTACATAAAACCATTCATTCCCTCAGCAATAACATCTATGATGAACCCTTTGCAACAACATTGCAACATTGAACTTGTTTTTATGGTATCAGGTGTTGCTGCTGCTTTTAGTTTGTCTCCTGTACTGTTTATATTGAATGTTCTTCTTACTCATATTTTTTGATTGATGAGCCCATGCCAAGCTTCTGTCTGAGAGATACACAATAAAGTTTTCAGAATCTAAACAGGGGGGCTAATTCCCTCCAGTTGCACTTGGTCGTTAGACTGACTCTCAGGCCAAAGAATCATCTGAGAGTCACATGAAAATAACAGGAATTGTCCTTTAAATACATCACATAAATACTGCAGGAGTGACGTACTCTGACGTCACGTCTCTGTGGGCGAAATCCGATGCTGCACGTGGTCCGTTGTTTACTTCTTCCTGGAACGCGCCGTTAAAGGTGGAGGAGGGGGGGGCGCTGACTTGAAATGGTGAAATTGTGAAACAGCTTTCCTGGATAGAGTTACGTTGCTTAGCATTCAGAAAAAGCGCTCAGACCGCCATTCACGTCGGGAAATGTCAAACTGATTCCCTTTTTGTCTCTTCAGAGGCTTCTCGAGCAGCGCAAGACCTCAATGTATGTATTGCTTTGTTCCAGAGCTCGTGCGAGTTCAGCATGCAGGGTGATGTTGCCTTTTCTGTAGGCTTTGTTCTCTGTCCTGAGCTTTCTGCTTTGACTTGCTTCAGAGGGGGTCCTCAACTTCAAGTTCGTGTTCAAGTGTTGTCAACAAACTGTCAAGTCTGAATCTAGCATGTTTTCAAAATGCTATAAAAACAAGAAAAGAAGATAGAACATAAAAGTAATGTTTTTCATAAAACTTTACCAACACAAACATGTTGACATCATTTTGACAGTACTGCAGTTGCTAATTGTAGAGCTAACTATAGGCGAAATAACTAAAACTTGGCCTTTTTAACACATGTGTTTATCATGTTGCCCCTAGACCCAATTGCCTAGTCAATGTGGTGTTGGTTTGTTTTTCCAGATAAAGCCTAGAATGCTTCAGCTTGGAAGCCGGCTAGACCAGTTTCATTTAGGCTCAGGAGCTTCAGAAAGTGCCAAAGGCCAGAGCCCACTGCCTACACAAACACTACATGACTTTCTGCAACATATCAGGTATGTCAGGAGAGAAAGAAAGTATTGTGTAAACTTGACTTTGTTGACCCATGAAGTATGCTTCTGCTCAACATCTAACCTAATATTTGTCTGTCTTTCATGCCTTGTCTCTTTTCTTTTCTTTTACACTCTAGGCAACTCACCAGGCTGAAAAAGGAAGATGTTTTCTGCAATCTGCGTATCCCCAACCAGTTTCAGACAGCCAAAGATGACATCAACGTTGTTATCCTCAGCGGTGGGTATCAAGAATGACAAGACTGTCACTGCGGACCCCAGGAAGACTAGCTGTTACCTTGGTGACAGCTAATGGGAATCCTAATAAACTAAACTAAACTGTATTTCATAACGCTAATTCTGCATTTGTGTATGAATTTAAAAGTTAGGATTCTTGGCTGAGACCCTCATGAAAGAGTTAGCTTGCATATCTAGCTATACACTATTGATCCTAGATTGTAAATTCTTCACTTGGATAACATATTGCTCTCTTTTATTAAGGCCAAGGGGTGTTCTGCATAGATGTGAAACCCTGGAGAGGCTCTGTGTCTGCATGCAACCAAAACTGGCATGTGCAAGTCAAAGAAGAGGACCAAAACTTTACCAATACCTGCATCGAGCAGATGGAGGATCCCCTCAAAGCCATCATGGTAAAATGACACCATCAGCTCAAATTTGTGAAATACTATAATAGAAATTGTGAAAACTTAAATGTCAACTGATTTGTTTCCAAGGTCTGATCTATGGCCCAGTACATTGTTTTCATCCAAACTGCAGCCGAGTTAGAGGTTCTGAGTCACCATAACAATTTATATGGAAATGGCAAACACTACAGTGGGGCTTGCTAAACTTCCCAAGTGGGGGCTCTTCATTTGAAAGGCCATAATTATGTTCACAGAGGGGGGAAAGCAGGCAGGTGCCTAAACACAGCTGTCACCTTATGTGCCTGGGTCTCTTAGGAGTCATTCATTTCCATCTCTATAGATGTTGAATTTGGACTGAGACTGGCAGCTTGGCAGAAGTGTCTGACGGCAAACACTCTCTACATTGTTGAAATTGTTCTGCTTGACTTGGACATGTATTTACCTTCAAATCATTCATCTACACAAAGCAGAGAGAGCCTGACTGTCTGTGCCAATTTGGGGTTGCATAATTTCTTAAAGTGTGTCGTAGTAGAAATAGAAAAGTGGACAGCTTCATTTATGTGTCTTTCAGGTCATTATAGGGGACTGTTTTGTTTATACTGAGTCATCCTATGTGGTCGTTACCAAAAACTGACATTTTCTCTTTCCAGGATGAATAAATGTCACTTGAGTTCTAAGGTTTGCATATGATTGAACTGTCTACTCCTCCAGACCAAGACGGCTAACTTACGTCACCATTTGAAGAAGTGTGGGGTGTCTGTGCGCCAAAGCCTCTTTTTCCCAAGAGTCGTCTTCCTCTCTCCGGACTGTGAGCTGGACGAAGAGCTGAGGAAGAGGAGGGAGCTGGTCTCCCACAGCCAGATAGATGGTTTCCTCGGCTCTTTCAGGGAGGGCTACATGTCCTGGATATCAGACGCGCTGACTCCCTCCTGGCTCTCTGGTGAGTTGCATTAATATTTTAGGGATTTAATTGACGCTCTTATCCGGAGCGCCATGCAATGAGTGCAACAATAGAATACGCTTAAATTAGGAAGGTCGCCGGTTCAAATCGCCAGATTGACTGGGAAAGCGTGGGTGGGGAAAGTGAATGAATAATGCTCTCCCCTCCCTCGCCAACTACTGTCAAGGTGCTCTTGAGCAAGGCATCGAACCCTCAACTGCTCCACTTGAGGGTTGTACTGGTCAGTTCTGAATGTATGGTTCTGTATGAATGTGAGCAAGGGTGTCACTAGAAAAGAGCAAGCATGCTCCGTCGATTTTCCCTGAATAAATAAAAGGTTAAAATAAAAACAAAAAATAAAATACATTTCTACATTGCCAGCGTTTGCGCTATTTAGCGAGGTATTTGGGTATATTCATAAAAAAAGGCACAATAAAACTGTAAAAAGTGCAATGAAAGATGGCGTGGAGATATGGACAATCATAATCATTTGTATTTCATGGGACTACTTGTGTTTTTCCTATAGGTCACCTGTCCTACAAGCAGCTGGAGGCAGTGCGGGACGTCCTGAGGAGGGTGGGAACCTGGGACCTGGTGAGGCTGCACTGTGGTGAGCAGCTGAAAGGAGACTACCAGGGCTGCCAGTACATCGCTCTCAACCGCCAGGAGACGGACACACTTGAGTTTTCCAGGGTCAAGACCCTGTCAGCTGATTCTCTGTGGGCCCTGCTGGGACACGCCCCTCAGGTTAGTCCACTGACACCTGGTGAGCCTCCAGCACCACTGAATATTAGATGTACGAGCCAGAAATGAGTGATGCATATCATGTCAGTGGCTACAAATTATAATGCCCATGTAAAAAAAGCCTAACTGTAAACCAGAACACCAGCAGGTGGCAGTAGTACTGTAAGTTTTGAGAGATTGACATCTTGAGTGCTTTTCTCATTCAATTTTCTGTCATGTCCCTCGTTACAGGAAGCACACAGCTGTGATTTAGGCTAAAGACCATGCAGAATCATGATAGCAATTTTATAACTTATTTACAAATAATTATGGCCTTTTTCTATTTGAAAATGACCAGATAGAATAATACTGTATTTACATCAGATTATTTGATTACAGTGTAAGTGCGGCCAAGAGCCAAACGATAAAAGCATTTCATTCTGGTTTACGATTTTTTTTTTTTTACATTATATGGAATCATGGCTCTGAGTGAAAATAACTCAAGTCTAACCAATTACAGAGTCTTATACATTTAGAGTTATGACATTTTTTATGACAAACATTTAGAGTTATGGTGGTCCTTTTTTTTTTTTTTTTTTTTTTTCTCAAGTAAAATTTTTTTTGCAGGCTTTCCAGCCCTGCCTTGTATGCCTGCTCACATCCCTGTCTACTCTCTCAGATCGCTTCCATTAACATTTGCATGCCTAGCGTTAATTACTCCCTCAGCACTCAAAGTCATCAATTTCTTATTGAGGTAAGTAATTCTGCCCGCCTGCAAGGTGCTTATTAGCTGCATTCAGTTGATTGAATCAGAAGGCGAAGGCAATTGCACAGTCTAAAAGCATCATTTGAGCCCATTCACATTCTCAAATTGGTTGATGTTTGGGATTTAGAATAGTTTATTTTAGTGCAAGGCAATTAATGGGTTTGGCTAATAAGGTAAATGTTCTCTCTCCAGGTGGCATTAGACCAAATCTGATCTGTCGCTGTGGCAAAGAACGTGAAGGTTGTTAATGTAGTAGTTGAAATGAAGTGCTTTGCTACTTATGAGATTTACACTAAATAATTGTGATTATTTTTGCGGTATTTTGTTTAAAAAGCATCCAAAATTCTTCAGTTATTTTTCCTGCCTGTACAATGGTGCTTCATCCTGCTTGTTACAGGCATTTGTTGAATGAAGTAAATGGTAGATGGAGACAAAGGTCAGAGCTCTTAAGGTCCAGTGGGTCCGACCCCCGCGCAGCATCCATTACAGATTAACACCCACCCTCAGCGCCCCTGCACCCAAACATTCAGCCTGGGCTTTCCTTACAGACTCCACACAGGCTCGGTGCGCCCCCCCACCCCCAACACCCCGACTGTACTCCCCCTCCCCCCCCTCTCCCCTCCAGCTGCTGTATATTCGATACATGACCCGACAATCATTAGACAGTCTCCAGTGGGCCCTTTTCTAGCCCAAGGGGACACGCTGGGCGACAACAAAATATATTATTTTCAAAGAAATATTTGTAAATGGAGGCAGTGCAGCCCTACATCTTAAGGCAAACCTCCTCCCCATATTTCAGAGAAATGTGACTGAGAGAGTGTATGGCCATAAGCCCCTTGCGTTGCGTGATATATCACATTTTTCCTGTATATTCAACACACCAGCTGCACTCGTCTCATCTGCACTCACACAAACCTCATGGCAAGATCATACTTTTGTTACACCGTGGTGCACAGTGGCTTGTGAAGATGAAGAAGAAAAACACAAGTAAATATTTGGTTGACTTGGTTTTGCCTCATTCAAGCTCACATACAGACAGGCGTGGATGTTTGTTTTTGTTGATTGTTTTTGAATCCACATCTCTGCAAAATCCTTAGGTTCGTATTCAGCTGTGGCCAATCCTCATCAGGAAAAAATTGAAGAACACTAGATTTCTCTATTGGATCTGCAAGACAAATACAATTAATACTTTTTAACATTTTATCCCTTCGGGCTCCATGACTATGCCACCCATTCTGTCTTGGTAAAAGAAAAGCTCTTCGCCAGTGTGCAGCAGCTGCTGGGGGAAGCTTGGGGGTGGCAGAGAAACTTGATAGCTCCCCCAGGCACATTTTCAGAGCCCAGAAATAATGCATGCCTTTGATTTGTTACTTGTAAACACACCGGCTAGAAGATCTGTGATATGACCTACAGTTTCACTCGGGCATCTGTTTGCTTGTAAGGAATGGCACCAGATGTATGCACAAAGCCACCACCGAGTCAGTAGGTGTGTTTTCTGTGGGCTCAGTCAATTACTCTGTGGAGAATGGGATGTCTACATGTCCCCAAAGTGGAGAATGATTGAGTAGAGTGGCTGTAATTTATTAATTATGGTCTATATTCTTAGACCACGGTTCTGGCTTCATTCAATTTGTATGGATTGAGGGGTAATTACTGTGTGTGTGTGTGTGTGTGTGTGTGTGTGTGTGTGTGTGTGTGTGTGTGTGTGTGTGTGTGTGTGTGTGTGTGTGTGTGTGTGTGTGTGTGCGTGGGTCTGTGTGTGTTCGGGAGATAGAGAAAGAGCTAAAGATCTATTCATGTCATAATTTAAAGCGCAGGTTACTTATGTTGTTCATCTTAATGTCCCCTTCCATTCTAACATTTGACTGTTTCATAGAGCCTTTTCCCTCTCTGACCAGTTTCTATGACCCCGGATCATTTGGGAGGGGCAGAAATGGAGCCCCTGTAATAAAAAACAGTCTGCTGAATCACAGTCGGCGTAGTGGCTCCTAATTGCATAGCTGAGAAGCAGCAGTTGAGTTCCTCCGACCGTAACTTGACGACACCGCCCTGTCAGCTGATTAATAGAAGTAAAGCCACCAGGCGAAAAGCTGTAAATTCATCGACAAGATACCTCAGAAGAATGGATAACAGCTAACGGAGAATGGCACAAATAATCAGGCCCTCGTTGCCAGAGATACGTCTCATCTCTCCGACTGGGCACAGATTCCACACAGATTTAGCTTGTTAATTTAACTCTCCACTGACATTCCTCTCCGTTTGGCCATCTCCCAGGCTGCACGCGTCACAGGCCCGTAATGGACAGGCTGGTGCGCTTGGTGCTTAGCACTGAAAAGGCATAGAGGAGAGACATCAACCGCTTTGTGCTGTTAATGAATGGAGGCACACAAAAGGCCAGGAGCTGGCCATTTACAGAGCCTGCAAAGCCTGCTGCCTAAATAGATAATATTGGCAGCTAGCGTGGCTTTTTGGTCTCTTTTTATGTCGAGGAAAAAAAGATTTTGCCATTTTAAGAAAATGCATGCAGTAATGCCCCTTACTTCAATATATGATGATCAAAACCCTGATTTGATGGTTAATAAAAAAAAAAAAACTGAAATGGACTTGTAAATCCTTCATCATAATCATTCTCCAAAATGGCAGCTGTGTGATTTTGTTTTTCTACGTTCTTTATGAATTGAATGTCCTAAACAAAAGATTCTGTATGAAGATTAATGTGCCTGCAGTTTTTCTGAAAGCCTCTGGACTAGGCAGTGAATGTTTTCGACCGCGGTAACACAGGTATATGTTTTCGATTACCAGAGAAGAACAGAGAAGAGCACACTTACAGCTTTTTTTCCACCAAGAGTGCAAGTATCAGATTTTCAGACCCATAGATTTCACTGTTTTGCTTTCAAGCACCTGGCTAAACACGAGGGAAGGATCATTTTCTGTACTCTGCTCTTTTGAAAAGTTTTCTGAAGAATTCCCGGAAACAAAGATCTATTAATTTTACAAACGCGTGGCATTTTTCAACAAATGAAAATTGTGGGGAAATTACCATCATTTTCAGATTTCTGTAATTGCAATATAGCTCTCGAAAGGAAACTGGGATTGGAAATAATTTGCGCCAGAGTGTGTGTAGGAAGCCACAGAGAAAGCTAACCATGCAATTACACATGAGAAGAGTGCTGCAGAATCACAAGTGTCTGTAATGAACTAGTTAAGACACCGGCACTTGTACAGTGGAAGGCAATGATAAAAGCTGCCTTGTAATAGGGTGTGATTAAACTTGGTAAATCTATTTTTTCGCTCTAGTACTAAGCCACAGTGAAGAGTCCAATGGAGAGATTCTGCATCTGTCAATTTGAAGATGACTCAATGTGTTTTCTCGAAATTCACCACCCAGCGCGCTATACCAGTCATTTTAGAGGGCTTTTCAAGCACTCTTTTGTTAATTTAGTTAAACATCAACATGTAGAGTTCATGTTTTACACATTCCTGCTTAACACAAGGGGAGATTGAGTTTCAGTAAATTTGAATACATGTTTAAAAATGCTCCAAACCATTAATATTCATTACAAAACAATTTCTTTGAATGTGGTATGAGCTGTGGTTGTGCAAGACCCATCGCAGGTAGCATAGCATGTTGTCAAACTCTGTTCAGTTGAACTGCATCTGCAATACAGGTATACATATCTATACCAATATCCAAGCACATTTAATCTGGTACATGTATTGAATCAACATTAAAACAGGCAACTCAAATGGGAAAGAGGCCCAGCACCTGCATACCCTATGGCTTACTCTTTGTGTGCAGCTTATAGTCTAGTGCGCTCTTTGTCTGGTTTTCCCATTCAAATTTAAATAAAACCATATTCTTCATAGAGTATAGATTTATCTCACATTTATATCTCCAATTTAGTAAATATGTTAGCCTGTAGTCCCTGGATTCTGACATCACCTAGTTTTATACAGTACTAAACCACATTAAGTGCTAGAACTGTGGATTTGTTACCAAGCCTAAACCTTTCTCTGGTCACTGGTCAAGATTTTAATTTTGTGCTGGTAAATTAAAGCCTACTTTGTAAAAATAATAAGTATTTGTTTTGAGGTTTCAGGATATTACAGTGATCCCTACTGTATAAGTTGTTAGATATGATCAATAGGGATTCATGAATAATGGAGAGGCCTAGTGGCGCAGAGACACTTAATTACAGTTTCAAAAGCCATTCTCCTTAATTGAGGAGAATAAAGGTGGTGAAGTGGACTGAACAGTAAGATTAGCATTTCTATCAGTGACTGTTTTAAACAGCGAGACACTCGCTGAAACACCAACTGGCAATTTGTGAGTCACAAATTCTCAGCTGTGAACTAATCTAAGTAGACATTTATCATGGTTTATTGATCCATTTCTGTTTGGCATTTAGTATTATAGTTTATTTTGTGTGTCTGTGTGTCTGTGTGTGTGTGTGTGTGTGTGTGTGTGTGTTCTGTCCATTTCCTCCGACCACCTGTGTGAGCAGAAGAGATAGAGTTGGTCTTTGTATCATTCTTTCCATGTAAATGCTAATATGCTGCATATCCAGACAGTGTGTGGCCATTGTGTGTACAGTATGCAGCAGATACTGTATGTAATTGACAGCCCTGCCATCTGTTACAGTTATGTGAAATTATGGATAAACTAGTTAACAGACACTTTGGCCCATTGTCTGTTGTTTTGATAATCACCCTTAATAACGGACGGCATCAATATGGTCTTTAAACCTGATTTGGGAGTTAATGGAGTCAGATGGGGGCAGTCAGTGTATGCTCTGGGGGTAATGCTGTTAGAGATGTTCGTGAAGAGCAAATTAAATCAGTCATAGATTGTGCCCTCTCAAGTCAGCCAGACAACCAGACCCATTGAAGAGAAAAACGGGGGATTCATATTTTAACCTCTCACAGAAAATGCACTTATGTGGATGGAAATAAAGTCAGAGCTGGGTGAATGGATGTAAATGGTTATTGCTGGGACTCTAATGGCTTCCTGTTAGCTGAGGCAGGTTGGAAGCAGAGACGGAGCTATTCAGAACTTAACCAGCCATTTTTTAGGTCATGGCTTTGAGCAAATGTAGTTATTGAGCTGGATTATAATGTCACCAAACAAAAGATTAGGCGTCTTGCCGGACGGCCAAAGCTCGGAGCACAGTTCCATTATTATGTATGAGTATTTCATGTAGGATGCATTGTGGTGATTCTTCAAACAAGCCGTCATTGGACTGATTCCATACTCAGGATACTTTTACTCTCCCTATTGCAGCAGGTTGTTATATATTCATCCAGTGAGCCAAACCGCACAATGTCTACCTAATTGCCTTGTTATGTCCAACCGACATGACAGTCGGTCACGTTTTCACACTGAATCACTTTTGGTCTGATTCCATCGCGCTTGGCTTGTGGACAAAGGCGTTTGGCGCACCGGAGGTGTGTTGCTCAGTGTTCCTCCCATCTGTGTCTGGTGAGACACGGTGCGGAACAAAGAGCCAGCCGTCTGAACCCGGTGTGGCGTTACGCTCACTCGGAGTTCACCTGAAACACTGCACCCATGGCTCCAGGTAACAGCCCCCGCTGACTGATACCCCACTGGGATTCTTTGACTTTATCGGGGGAAGGATCTGAACTTACTGAATGGCAATACACACAGGTGGTGACACGTCCCTACCCAATTACACAGTTCCAGGCATTATTCGTGCTTGTCAGACCTGTCAACCTTTTTAATTAGGCAGCCCTATAAATAATCACACGGCTAATTTATGTTTAGATATAAACATTTGAAAGGGTTACGGGGTCATGATGTAAAGTGCGCGGTGGATATGAATGAATCTGTTTTACCTTCTGATTCAGCTGTATCAAACTGGCTGTGAATCTGTGCCATATCCATCCCTGCAGGTAGATGACAAGGAAACCCTTCCCCTCTGCAGTGGAGATTGCTATCAGCTATTTGTAAAAAGATGTTTCTCCTCTGGAAGGGGATTGAGCTGTCGTCTTGAGTTAAAGGGGGTAAAAGGTGAACAGTGAACCAGAGGCAGGATTTATGACTATTAGCAGACGGTAAATAAGAGCAAAGAGTTTGTCTTGTTGAAATGTGAGGAGTGATGTCATTCAGACAACTCCCCTGACACCGAAAGTGAGAGGGGGATCAGGGGTAGACACCGATAGGTGAGCTCTCAGCCCTTTGTGTGACACCCACCCTTAGCCCCAAGGGTCCTGTCCTCGCCATGAAGTGTTATATACACACACACACACTCACACACACACACACACACACACATATTCAGGCCTGTCTGCGCTTGAAGTGGTAATGATTCCAAGAGACCTGTGGACAATACACAGTCGAAAGGGAGACATTATTTAAGTAAATGTAGAGCCATTCATCTTGGCCTAGTGAAGGTAGTGCAAGTGTGACATGTGCTATGCAAATCTACATTTCATCTGAAGTGTAGGATACCGATTGCACTTGAAATGACATTGTTTTATTCCTAATGCAATCAGCATCCTAAATGAGATGAAATGTAGCCCAACAGCACATGGCACAATAACACTACCTCCTGTAGGCTAAGACGTCAACATGTATATGCTGTTTCTGAATGCTCTTAATGTCTATTATGTTTTGATGTGTATTATATTATGCACTGATGTCTATTTTGTATCCCAAGCGAGGCCACAGACAGTTCTCCAGCTCTATCCTATTCTGTCCTATTCCAAAAAGGAAATGTCTATAAACTTGTGGCGATAAACCTGTCAGAACTTCCCTATAGGTCCACTTTATCATTTTACACACGTACGGTAATATGTCTTCTTTTCCCATCCATAACCATCAGAGTATGCTCCAGAAGATTATAGACAGGCCATTTTTATCCCAGCAGCTCCTCTGCACTTTGTTCTTCAACTGTTCATCAATTCCGCTACGCCCTCAGACACTTGTCTCAAGTGGCTGAGGGGTTCACATGCAGTGACAACTCCCTTTACCTGACACACCGTCTCTATAGTCTTCTTTGAGGCATACCTGGCAGGCAGGTAGACTGGACCACACAGAACTCCCCCCTTTGATTTCATGCCAAAGACACCGGTGTACACCCTCCCAGTATCCTGTAACAGGTTGATGTAGCGGTAAAGCAGAATTTTCTCCTCCGGATTTGAAATCATACAATATTCCTCTTTAGCTTTTCTGCATGGCAATCATCGACTGTAGTCATAAGCATTTGAAATTTGTCAAAGGCAACACATCTGTTTCATAGCCTAGTTTCAGGGCCTAGTTTCAGTGGCAGTAGTTTTCAGTTGGTCAACCTGCAGATAATACTTCTTGCTATCTAAATTTTAATATGTGGATTATAATCTGTAGTTATTCTAGTTCTGACAGTGTTTGAATGTGATGCATCTCCAGTATTGTTCTGTGTGTGGCGCCACCACAAAGATGGAGGGATTTGTTCTTAGTGACATTAAATTAGTTAATTACTCATTATCAACTGTTGCGTTAGGCTATAATTTCTGAGACTCATTTCTTTCACCATTTCTTTGTGTTGATATACAAGCCCGTCTGTCCACTAGCTGTCATGAAGCAATTTTTTCCATGCAAGTCTCAAATTAATAGACACTCACTCATTCTGAAGTGTCTGATGCTGTTGTAATACAAGCCACGTGGCATTCGGCCAAAGCTGCAATATAAGACACAATTGTTTTGTTTTTTTGTCTTTCTCCCTGTTTTAAAGCGCAGTAATAAGTAAAGTAAATGGCAGAAGGATGTGTCTGAAATTGCGGAAGCCTTTGTTGCAGATAATTAGGTTAGCAGGAAGAGTGTGCAGGTGTTGGGGGGGGGGGGGGGGGGTGCTGTGCGCTCGCGTTGTGTTATAAACTTGCTCATATTCGTAGGCCCTCCGGGGTGTTGCACTTCCCATCAGCCCCGAAGCTCACCAACCTCTTCACTATTAAAATGATCACGTTCAATAGCAGACAAAGGGAAGAGGGAACAAATCTAGTGCAGGGTATTTTCCCCACCTCTAATGCTTATCTGCCTTTTGATGTCGGCGTAATAAAAGGCCTATTGGGCATCCACAATGACCCGCAAAATGGACAAGGGCCGATATACTGGGCTCTGACTGTCGCTACCATTAACTAAAAGGCCCAGACATTATGGAGAGCCAGAGATGAAAGAACATGAAAAAAATAATAATTGAAAAATTGCCTAATGCTAAAGTGAAAGAAAATGGAACTGTGAAAAGGCACTGTAATATTCTGTTAGCCCCTGTAAATGCAGCCAAACAAGAGATGCAGTGAGGCATTCTTTTTGAAATGGATGTGGTTCAATTACCTGCATGTCTAAATCTAGTTAAGGCTTCCATTGTCAGTCTCAAACATAATAGGCAGTTTTGATGGAGTGTTAAAGTGTATTATGCCCTACAACCTATAGAAAATAAGTATGAGTCCCTTCAAGATCTAGAGGGGAATTAAAAAGCTCACAGCGAGAACAAGGTTAATTTAATATTTATTCTGTCACAGGGTGCCATTTGGATCACTGTTCCAAAAGACTTGGATAATATTATAGCAGGATTAGGGAAATTTTGCCTTTTTTTTTTTTTTTTTTTTCAAAGCCATTTCACTGGCTGACCTAACTGGTTGCAAAGGAGGATCCTCTTGCAAGTATCACGAACTGTCATAAGGATCACATAAAAAAAAAAAGAGAATTGCTTTGTTATAAATGTAGTAATTACTAATGTATTTGTAAATGCTTGGCCACATATAAAACTACAGATTTGTTGAAACTGGAATGTATTTGGTACCTCAGGTTTGACAGAAATGTTTAGCTTACCCATCAACAGATCCAGTGACAGTTCCAACAGGCCAGAATCAATAAGTGTGCACCGCTTCTCCAGTCTACAGGGCCAGAGAGGAAGCGACAGCTTGTAAACGCAGAGGTCAAAGGTGAAGGCCATGAGTATCTGCTGAGGTCTAGACAGAGGTCAGGAGGTCTCAGTCAGGGTCATGACCCCAGCGAAAGTGCTGAAAAGCCAAGAACAGAACCTCGCTTTTAGCCACTGGATGAATTCTTACATTCAGAAATGATCTGAGCGTAATCCGTATTTCCTGATCTGTCCCGCCACTTCCCCCCTTCCCCCTCTGCAGGTAACGGTTAAAATGTTCAAGCGTGGCGCTCACGGCTGGCTGGGCAAGTCCCTGAGTGCCACCACCACCATCCCCTCCAACACCCATGTGATCTTCAGGATCAGTGGGGAGGAAGCAGATGCCAAAATCCCAGCAAACACCATCCACAGCATCACCCTCAGCATATGACGGCCTGTATCAATGGAGAAAGTGACACTTACACAAGTGTGCAGTGTCAAAATGGTCTAATAAAACAAACTCTTTATTTGGCTCAAACCTGACGAGAGCATATTTAAAATATGCCTGCCGTATCACATTTTTAATATGAGTGCCTTTTACTAAAGTGTTACTAAACTAAAGTTTTGTTTGTTCTACTGTACTTTGATATGAGTTAACCTGGCAACATCATTTGTCACCATCTTATCCAAGTCTGAACATCTTTATCAGAGCGTTTGCTGTGGAAAAATTCCCTTCACCAATTTCCTGTGATTCTCCAATGGCCCACAATGCTCGATGGCAATATTATGTTAATGAAGATGGTTCAGACAATTAGCCTGATTAACTTTCTCTAGTTTTGAATTACTAGGGCTGGCCCACACTTTACACTAGCCATTAATTATCCATTACGTCGGCTGATTGTGTCAAATCAGTTCAGGTTTGAAGTGTGTAATGTGTTAATTGTGGCGGGTAAAAACTGGTGGCCTCTAGCATGATGAGGGCTGGGCAAGTTGCTGCCTCTATTGGTTTAATGGGCCGTGATTTACGGTCTGTTTAGATGGTGTAACTGTAAGGTGCTTTATTAATATGCTCCACTGCAGAGAGGGGATGATAACATATTCAAGAGCGCACAGGCTCAGCCACCAGCACCATTCATAGCTGTGTCTGTGAGTCACTTTCCATCAGTTACCCAGCTCATACAGCTGCGCTAACAGCTAGCAATTGTATTTACTGTGCCTGGCAGTGGGCAAAATGAAGTTATTTCCATCAAGATATCAGTGCCTTTAGCTAATTTGATAGAAAAAGCTCTCTGTTTTGATGGTATCTCCTTGCATGGCATCTCTCTACCTGAAACATCATTACACTGTATTCAAGCTCCTCACTTTTTCAAATGTCTGTTTACAAATGTACCTGAGATGCAAATCACTGACAGCTGCAAAAACACTTTGTATCATCTGCACACAGAAGCTGTTTAGACTTTGGTTGTTTTGAGATCTTTGTTCTTGGTAGACCGTTTTCAAGCAGTTGTTGACATGTTTAAACCCATGTTTGGTGAATGATGTGTATTTGACTGATCTGTATGACTCATACAATTGTAGCATGTCTGTCAATCTAAGTGTATTATTGAACTTGATGAATTTAATGTCCTGATGTATTTATCCTCCTCAGTACTAAAGTGTTCTCAGGAAATGACAAACAATATTGACAATATTGGATGGTCTGGGATTCAGTCATCAGAACCTCTAAACAATAATTTTGATAAGTGCTGGGTGCATGCAGGTTTTACTGTAGCTTCGTTATACTCTGATATGATTCTTTGTTAACGTGTTAAATACTTCAAGCACTTTCAGTATCAAGGCAACTACAGAAGCATGATTTTTAACCATACTCTTCACTTCAGACATTGGTTTAAGCATGTTTGTTTTATTCATTGATGTGTTTTTATAGCCATGATGTAATCAAGTATTTATCTGTTAACATATATTTGTACTACGTGGTGTTAAAATAAAATGATTTGATGGGATACTGTGTGCGGCATACTTCTTAAAATGATTTACACAGAGATTATGGAATTGGGCGGTCTGTCCCGAGTTTCAGATTGTCAATCTCTGTTTAGTCGTACTTAATGGTACAATGTGCACTCTTCATATGTAATTTATCACTAGTGGGCCACAAGGTTTCTCCAAAGCCCTATTGGGGAGACAGAGGGCGTCCATCAGCGGCTCCCCCTGCTCTTTGAAAGCACGCACCATGTCTCGAGCGTGGTCAAGGGCTAGGGATTAGGGACGGATGGCTGGCCACGGGGACAAAGGGGACTCTGTCGGGGAGGGCGGTGGCGATCGGGAGGGGATGCTGAGCGGAAACGGACACGGAGATCAGACCAGAACACAGTGCGACAAGGTAACAAGGTAAACCGATCCAGCCCGCGATTCCTCCGGAAACTGAATCAATGAGGGTTCTGTTAAAATGGAAATCTTCCCGGATATTGAGTTTCAGCGAATCCATAGTACGGTACAGCGCAATCATTTCTAAACATAGTTGTTTTCCTTTGTAATAAACATGTACATGCATCGACATCTAGTGAAACCTACAGGTAATGGGTTTCACTCATAAGGTGTTTTGAGGTCAGCTGTGAACACTGAACATAGGGAAGAAGGACTTGGTGACCTGGTTTGTCACGGAAGCGAAGAAGCAAAGGTCTTGACCCTGTGGTACGACCAGGTGTCCAACTCTGACCTCTGGCCATGGAGATGGTCACTCAGCACCGGTCCCCAGGGTCACCAGGCCAGGTGAATGGTTTGCCCTTTCCTTTGGGTAGGACACTTGGAAGTGTAGAGCAGCCTGGACATAAAGGACAGACCCTCTGAGCCGACATATGTGAAATGGCAAACTCTCTCTCTTAGTTACAGAAGTACTCTCGGAAATCCCCCACCACAATGACAATGCTGTATGTATATGGGTCAACGCATGAGAATTTGACTCTTTTTCTTCTCAAAAATGTTTGGAAAACTTCCTTGCATCTGCTTGAATACAGTTGCAGGTTTCTCAGCCAAATTCAGCTTTGAACAAACTCAATAAACAGAGCAATTTGACCCCATTATGTTAATCCCCATCTTCTGTTTTCCTGCTTCAGCTCGGCTAGCTCAAAGGTCCTGACCAGGGAGAGGTCAACACGCTCTTTTTAACTGTAATGTTTTCTGAGATGCACGCCCGTTCCATCTGTAAAGGGCCCTAGAGATGAGATTGTGCTGTTCTGAGAGTGTAACCCCGCGGGAAACGCTGCGTTTAAGTGGGGAAACGCGTTGTACTCTGAACGAGCAGAGGTAGGACGTCTGCTCTGATTGTGCTCCCGCATAAACACAATGTGCCCACCGAACAGCACCCAAACTGTCAGCGCGTTCATTTTCACTACTTGACTGTGCTTATTAACTCAGGGAAATCTCACATTTGCATCTCACACATGCTTTGCTCGCTACCTGTAATCAACAGTTACCTAGGTTTCAAATTCATCAGGTTTACAAAGCCATTTTGCCTGTAAAAACTTGCAGATCACACACCATTACTGCAACTTAATAAATTGCAATCAACATATAAATACTTAGCAATACAGGATCCGTGGAATAAATTTGAGGAATATAGCAAGTGATGCTGCAAAATACATAACCGGATTACACCTGACCTGCATGAGCGAACGGGAATCGTTCCCCCAATGGCTTTCTTAGCAGCAATATTCACACAAAATGGACATATCAGAGGGTTAAGGGTGCTTATGAGAAAGTAATGCATTGATGTAATATTTTTTCCCAAAGTGAAGAATCTTTTGATGCATTTCACACCGTGATAAAGTGTAATTGTGGTGAAAATATAATAATTGGCAGCTCCATTTTGCAGGCTTTTATACCTCTACTACAATGTGATGATGAAAGGGGACAGGTCGTCCCTCTAATGCCCACCAACCGCTCGTCTGTGACCAGCATTTTACTGAACTGCAACAAAGCTTTCAGAGTGGGAAAGCTGCAGGATCCATAAGACACTAAAATGTTTTTTTTCCCCCACCACTTACAAATGTTCTAAATGAAGTAGGGTACTCAAAAGTCTCATCAAGAAACTATTAAATGATTAGTTATTAGCAGGCTCCAGGGTGTACATTAAGACGGAGAAAGACTTGCTTAATTCTGTATTTCAAAAAAGAAGTAAATGGGCACAACAACAGGCTGGGGTCTGCAGAGAATGGCCAGTTCTTAAACACCTCTCAACAGCACCGCACTTGTGAAAACCCACAGGACAACAAAAGACGGCACATAAGTGAATGAAATGAAGCTTCCTTTGCCAATTACTGTAGCGAACGTGACCGCGGCGGGGCTTTTTGTGCCTCACACAAGCAGTCTTTTCTCTCCTTGTGCCCGGCTATTGAGAGGGATACATTAGCCAGCCAGGATGGAGATGAGGGGAGCGCTCACAGTCACACAGCTCACTTCACGCCTGGTGTTAGAGACCTCTCTTATGACTTCACTCACAGTGCTTACAAAAAAAAAAAAATGTCATTTTCTATCTCATTTCTAAGACTTTGTAGCACACAAATCCATAGGCTACGTGTATAATATCTCAGTTATTATCATTAGATGCTGAATTTACAAGGATATTTCACTTGTTTATGTTCATTTTGCTAGAATGTAGTAGATAAAATGCATATATTTCATAAGTTCTCATTGAAATATATTTTCTGACCTTTTGCCAGGTCTAAAATAGACGCAAGACTTTTGTTAAATAGGTTGGAACTTGTTTTCAAAGGCTCTGTTGAGTCTCTTCTTGCTTCAAACAGCCATACTGCTCTTTTCATCACCCTCAAACAATCCATTGAAAAGACATTTGTTGCCAAACCAATTTTCAGATGTGTAATTTTTCCAGAAGCACCCAGCAACACTGATGTGATGCTTTATTGTTGCTTTTTTGCCACATACCATGCCTCTGGACCACCTGAAAACAACTGCTAAAATGAATACTCAGGGCTTTATTTTTATGGTAACGCCAACAGTGACATTAGCAGACAGAGGGCTCTGCTGGGTCACCGGTATGTGTGGGTAAATGTGCTTCCTCTGACAGCTATTTGCAAGGTTAATACCACGGATAACAACATCCATCTTTCAAACAGTTTCATTAGCCCTGTCCTCTGACCTATTCCACATAATGTTGTCAAATGTGACAGGCGCCAGATTACCGGGAGGTATGATGATCAATAGATAAACAAGAGAGCTGCGCACACCGCTCCTGGCGTGGCTGCAGAATAAACCTCCATCCAGCATTCTGCCGCCTGTCACAAATCTGAAAAACAAATGGACTGGCCCAAGGCAAGAGCCATCAATAATAATATAATGTGTGGACGCTGATGAATTAGCCCCAGACTTTGGAGTGCGCTGGAGTCTCAGTGCATTGCCAGTCTAGATACAGAAGCATCACTGGATGAATACATCGATTGCTGTGTTCACATTAGTTTGCTTAATCTGCATTTGAATCAATGGGGCAACACTATTTCACTCCACTGAATTCAGAAAAGTTAATAATGGCCAATAATCAAAAGCTGTTTATGAAAGCACCTCTTTTTGCGTCATTGATTTTACTCTGTCCGGCCAAGTAATGCACTGATCACTCAGACAAAATGCACTTTGTAAATGGTAAATGTATTTTGGATTCAATAACATAGATTTTCCCCTGCCTAGCCACAGGTTGGAGTTTAAACACGGGGGCAACATTTCTATTTCCACATCCATAATAAATAAAGTCATTAACCCTACTTTTGAAATTGACCAAGGAACCATTATGTTAGTAATGGGCGTTGCTGTGTTATCACACAAACAAGAGCAACATTGAACATCCTCACATCATCTAAAGGGATTACATTCACTTGCTCCATGAAAGTCACACAGTTCACCACGAAACCTACATATTTGCTATAGTTCTCGAACAATGCTGCAGTCAACCTACATAAACTTCCATGGGTTCGATCTATGTCATATTACACAACACAGAGAAAGCTAATCGGGGAGAACAGCTCCAAGGTGCTTCATTTTAGCGGCAGTGTCACTTAAGACCCATGAGATCCCTTCGGCCCACAGCTGTTTCCACAATAGCGCTGGTGTAAGTGTTCCTGCGCCGCTGGAAAAGTACCATGAGATCACTGGTGCCTTGACCTAAATGTCGCAAGAGCGAGCCGGACATACACGGAAAAGAATGACAACACGGGAGATTAGCATTTCTTTTACGATGCGGCAATGTGAGCGAGGAGAAATGAATAAAAAAATAGATTGACGGAGGAGCGGAAATGGCCCCTATTGATCTGTGATGTGAAAATGGGGGCCACAGGGGACGCTGCTCTGCCTGCCACTTATGATTCAGACTCTTGTGCCAATACTCTTGTACTTACATAACCTGCAGCCATACATACACCTACATGGAGCATTCACAACTTTATTTTTTTTTTTCCTGCAGAGCAACAATGTGACACCGACACTTAACTGGCTGATAATGGTTTACTTTAAATGGTATTCTTCAGGGGATTTTGCCAATAACGCCTTATAAAGCAGGTTGAAATGGATACGAGGAGTCAGTTAGATCTGGCCTGCGGTCACTCCGAGGCGCACAGGGAACCTGAGCCTCAAAGATGCGGTGCATTAGTTCTGCTAAGCTAACCGTGAATGCTAATTGCAGGAAGGACAAACTGTAACCCTTGCCCCGTGGCCATGAACCCATTAAATAGCACAGAGGGTTTCATAGACATGGACGGCACACAAAGAGGCTGCGCTGAAAAGGCCTGCAATCTGATTTTCGGTTTAAATGGGGATAACAAGCAACTGTTTTCCAGAGTCTCCCGCGGGACTCGCCCCCCCACCCCTTTTTTGACATTGGATGACAGTATGAAGAAAACTGCCTGTCACTCCGAAGCCGACCGCAAATCGTTGATACAATGCAACAGGTTCTATGTTTTCAATTGGAATTCGCTGTGTGCGAGCCACAGGACCTGCCCCTCGGTTCTCACAGAGCCTGACAGATGGCTCTCTATAGAACATGTATCAGTTATGGCTCAAGTACTTGTGGTTCACCCCTAGAGGAAATATAACGAACCCGTCATGGTGTGATATGACATGCTATTCATGGGAAAGGTGTCCGTGATGAGGAAGGACCACCAAGTATTGCCACTCGATGTTCTGTATAGCTCTAAAACACTTACGAATCAGTTGCTCTTCTTAAAACATTTCTCTGTAACATTCTGAGTTTTGGGGCTGAGCTATTGTCTTACCTTGGTGAGCAAAGGTCAAAAGTGAGAGCTCACTATTTTGTGTCTTTGCACCTTTAATCTCTGCATCTTCTGCTTCCCCCCTGGCCATAAAACATTCAAACATGACCCCGATGCACTGACTGCCCCGGTCTTATTTATACATACATCCATCAATTTGGCAGATGACATGAAGGTGCTGCATTTTCCGTTTAAGCGTGATTTCAACAATTTACTTCTGAAGTGAATTTTTTTACTGAAACAGGTTGATGCTGGACTTTCAGTGAAGAATTGAATTTTGTATTTTCATTTTTATTTTCATCATTTACATCCCTAATCCGAGCGCTACCATGCAGAATTGGCTCGTCATTCTCAATCACAAATAAAAGTACACCATAGTTAATTTAATTCTAAAAGACCTATGGCACATATTTCAGGACCTAATGATTAATTTGCCCCAAACTATGTGACCCTCCTGTCCTGCCCAGAGATGTTTGATTTACCAGCCCGGGTCCCAGGTGAGCTTCCCTCCACAGCCCCGTCCCGTGCCGCCCGCTTGCCTGCACCGCCTGTACAGAGATGGATGGCTGCGAGTGTGAAACTTAGCAGTGGGATACATGGCCTTAAGCCTCGCCGTCTAATTAGGCTCTAATGTAACTACAATGCTCTGGAGGAGATGTTGTCTCGCCCGCCAAATCTCTTTAAAAGCATCCCGGGGGCAGGGAGGGCTGGGAGTGAGACGCTGTGGCAGGCCGCAGCCACGTCCGAGGGAGAGAGCTCAGGTTTCACTCCCCAGCCGGGACGCCAGGACCCCATCCTGCAGGACCCATCTGCATTTAGGCCCGGTATAGTGGCTGCGCTGAACTAGACCTGCTTGCATAGGTTTTCAGCTCTAAAGATCAGTACGGCCAATTTGTGTGAAACAGCAACATGATAAAGTCAACCGATTAGTTTTTAAATACCAGGGAAATCCCATTGTCCAATCCTCAGATGTGCTACTCTACTGAAAAAGACTTCATTAAAACAAATCTTGCACACCAATCTCTTTTTGTGCATGTTACTGTAGGGAGTGCTTTCCATAAGACAGCTTTATTGAAAAACCACTTCCTCACTGAGGCCACCTACCCCATGAGACAAGATCATTATCACAAAGAGCTGGTAAACTGCACCATCAATGGAAATCAATTTCTCAACACCATCTTTGTGAAAGCGCTGGTCCCCAGTTAGTTGCAAAGACTCACAACGAAACAACTCATTTTTAAAGTATGTTATAGATGTGGAAACTGAATACATGTTCTGTGATAAAATGAAGCTTGTGGTGTTTACTCAAAAATTCTAAATAACTTAATCAAAGGAACATGAAATTGCATCAGAGCTAGGTGACACTGCTATTGGATCGCTATAGCATACAGTATGGGGTAATGTATTGTTCTGTTTTGGTTAGAATAAAGAATAAATTGATATTTTTTTGTATCACAGCATCTTCCTTTATTTCCATGGTTTGAGTGCGAGAACTTTGATTTTTATGGCAATGAAACAAAAGACAGATCATAATATAGAACGCTGTCAATATTTTCCTGATGCATCATGTGATTTCCCCATTTCTACACAGCTCACGAAGGATAGTATCATCGGCTTGATATAATATTAGAAACCGGTCTTGAGAGATAAGGTGTCTGGTTGAAGGTCATCTGTGCCCTCTTGAGTGAACATAAGAGCCTTTTGTGGTTGGGTTAAATGCACCTGACAGGCTGTAGGAGCACAATCACCCATTTTAATTGTCATGTAATGGTTTCATGTAGAGCCAAACTGTCTGCAACACTTCAGTGGTTGGAAACCAGAGCCTGGCCACACAACCACAGATGTGGTTAACTTGGCCTTTGAAAAAGGGAAAAAAAACCATAAGCTGGAGAACAGCTGGGAAGACGTGCTTCAAGGAAGATGCTGATAGATACAGTGGATTCATCTGCTGTAGTTCACTGAATTACAGACCTACGCTCTTAATAAATCCTTTATACTGCTGAATGAATGACGACTACAATAGTCACTCCTTATTTCCAATAACTAATTTAAAACATAGTGCAAATTGTGTGTTCCAATCATATGTTACTATTCTTCTAGGTTAGGTTAAAAAGAAAACCATCCTAATTGTTTTCATGCATCTGACAAATGGGTTACTAAATTACTTTTTCCTCCAAAATAGCTATCCAGTGCCAGAGAAGAAAACCTTAACGGTTCTAATGCGCACTCAAGGAACTCAATTTTCCAATTTAGTGGAAGCCAAAGATGACAGGAAACAAGGTAATTTACTGTAGCCCCCCACAACAAACCCCAGCCCTCGTCTGTCTGCTTTATGAGCAGTAATTACCTTCCAAAATGAATGCCATTTCATATTAAGCTGCAGTCATAATCCAACGTCAAAGACTGACTCATTATCAACAATCATGGGAATTAGTTACATCATTTAACCAAACGAACAAATCATTTCCAGGATACCGCAGAAGCAGATAGACCCATTACAAAAATTGTAGCTCTTAAATAGAATAATTGACATCTCTATCTTCTCTGCTACTTTTGCTGAAGGGCCTCAGAAATTGCATTAGTCGCCATTGAAAATCTGAACTGAGAAAAAAGGCACCACTTAGACTTTTGCAGGGCACTGTCCTGTGTTCACTGCTCCCATTCATATAATGCAGACTGCACTAAAAGGGTCTGCGTTTTGTCTGACTCTGTCACCAAGGTAACAACAACTCACAAAGCACTGCCAGATAAATTTGGCGATAATGATGAAAAAAGTATTATCCACCCCAATAGTGTGTATACTGGTTAAAGCTTAATAATTGTTTGAGTAGGCCAGTCTGCACACTGAGGAGGACCATTAGTGCTGCAACATCCCCGTTGTTGTCCTTTATATTCTGCATTGCTAAAATAATTAAGTACAGATTCTGTACGGTCCCCTTGTGTATTGGTGGCGATGACATATAGTTCTTACGAAGAGGATTGTTGGAGATGTGAAATTTTCAATATTACATTTTCAGAATGTAAGAATTTTTGCTTCCTTTCATTAATTTGATTTCTCTCAAAAACAGGCATGATTTGTAGAAAAGGATTTTGTGCTGTAAACCATGGTGCAGTTAGATAGCTCCCAGGTATAGAGGAGTTAAGTGCTTCTGCCCTGACTGACAGACATGAATTTACCTCCAGATGACCATGGTGCCATGCGATAGCGCCCTAGTAAAACCAGAAATCTGGAAATTAAGTAAGCCTCATGATTGCTTTATTTTAGTGGCCCATTTTTCTTCTTTGAGAGTATAGCAGTCTTCCAGATGCAGTCAGGTCATCCGGTTTGGTGCTTTTCTCCCAGTTTCCCCCAGTAATAAAGCAGGATCTGCTTTAGGCCGTAGCCCTCTGATGTCTATCAGCACAGGTCACTGTCTGGGGGCAAGTGGAGCCCTCGGCAAGACTGGTGGATCATCGCTTTCCCTCAACACATCAACAGAACAACCTCTCCTGCCCTGACAAATTCCTAGCATTTCATAGGTTTTCTTTTGGAGGGCATATATGCACAAAATGTATGAATTGAATTGATGCAGGTCAAAATTTGAATTTTCAGGGTTTTTTTATTCTAAAAGTATTAGATTCAAATGTCAGTGCCAAGCAAAGAGTAATGCAAGGAAAGAATCAGTGTCATCATGGTCATTCAAAAGTAACGCCAACATCTTTTAATTCAACAACAATTATAAAAAGAGATTCATAAACTACATGTAACATTTGCTGAATCATACAATCGGCAACGATTCATGTTTGTGGAATCTTGTCTTTATCAAAATGATGGAAAGAGGAAAAAATGTTACAGATATAAAGAACAGCTTCAGCGAAAGAAAAAAAAAAAGCTGGTTGTCAGCACTACAAGACACAAAGCAATACGCAACACAGACCACTGAAAAGGAAATTTTAACAAACATTAATTACAAGTAAGAAAACATAGGTACTGTTGTATTGAAAGGGAAGACAATGACAGGAGACAATATGTTAATGGTACACTGGATGCCAGCAGATATTCCAAATGTGATAAAGGCTTCAATAGGCCACATTTTAGGGGGACATATGCAGAGGAAACTATTCCAAGGTGGACTTAGGTTGACCTGTGGACCAAAAACATGATTTCAACTCATGAGCAATAGCTGAACCTATGCCGTGGAGACAAGTGATACCCCATTAATGGACTACAGTTTCATAGTGGTATTCCTGTCTGAGGTCAAACAATCTGGGCAAAACCACCCATCCTCATGACAAAAATCTATGAGGTAGGGTCAAATTGACTAATATGGGGCAAATTACCCTTAATTGACCGTTTACCATTGATGAAAAACACACTACAGAAAACCTTGCTTATGAGCTCATTTCAACTGTTTAATGTAGGAATGAGGGCCAAAACCTTGTTAACGCCAAGTGTAGTTTATGCAGGTCCAGAGAGTTGACTGTATGTTTTACAACTTCCTCAGAAAAAATATCTGAAGTGAAGCCATAGCTTTGTATATTGTGCAAGTTACCTGGATTACATACTAAACATCTTTGACAGTATGAGGGTGAAAAAAAAACACCTGCTAAAAGAGGCTCTTTATTACTACACCTGGATCAACTATTGGAAGAAGCATTACTACATCAAACAGGGTTTGGTGTGACATTGGTGGGGGTAAGTCTATAATGGTATAAACAAAAAATCAAACCTCACTGGTCTTTAATAAATAAAAACTGCATATATCTGTACAAAATCAAATGAATCATTGATGAATTTTACCTTTTAAATACCAGCATGTCGCTCAACACTGAACCTAAAAATCGAACATGTTTCATATAGGGCTTTAGAGGTTAAACTATGCTTTATATTTACCACAACAGCATAGATATACAAACTGATGGGAAGATTTTCTCATCTGTCTATCTGTCAACTGTCGGATATTGAAAAAGTGGACAGACAGAGATACAGATCAGCATATGCCGCAGCTGTGCGTGCTCCTTGTAAATGCAGCGGGCAGCAAACCGTGGTGCTACGCAACTCGGGGGACCGCAGGGCGGAGGAAGACTCACTTGGGCTTGGTCTCGGCATCTGTGACTTGGCGGATGAAGATGGCGTCCTCCGGGTGGCCGATGTCTCCCTGCTCCTGCATGTAGGAGGAGGCGATGGCGAGCATGGTGCCGTCATTGCTGAAGGCCAGCGAGGCGATGCTGGTCGGGTAGCGGTGGAACTGACACAGGCGCTTCTTGTTGAACGGGTCCCAGATGTTCACGAAGCCATCTGAGCCACCTGGGAGAAGGAGAGGCTCAAGGTCAACTTCAAAAGATTTAGGCAGTGTTATTGCTGAGATTAGGATCTATAATAACTGTGTTCCTCATGCACCCCTGACAGATCTAGTCCTATAGGTCACAGGGCAATAAACCATAAACATGGTCATAGCTTGAATGCTGAGGGAGAAAGGCAATGGACTTTATGGAAAACAAGTTGACCAATAACTGAAACACAGAAAGAGAAATATAGGAAGAAATAAATAATTGATTTAGTCAATTTTCCAGAGACTTACATTGAAAAGCATTTACCAGTCAATAGTCATACCTGTAGCGAAGGTGTTATGAACACTGTGAAATGAGATGGCATTGACAGGGTAAACATGCTCAATTCCATTCTCCTTCAGCCTGTGGCACTTGAAGGCATACTTCTTCTTCTGAACCTCCTGGCTGGGGTCCAGGTACTCCACCGCCACACGGCCCTCGATTGAACTCAAGACGTAGCCCTGGAGCAAAGACACAGAATATGATGTTACCGTTCTTCACATTAACAGAGGAATTTGTATTGATAGCGTGATACTCTTATTAGGTGTAAATTATCTGTCTGGTTTTAAATGTTGCCTGTATGTTTCATTAGATCTGTGTGCATGAAGGTGCATTAATAGACAATTCTGATTCAAAGTGTACCTGTTTGTTGGGGAAGGCTCTGATGCAGCGAGTCTGATACTTGAGGCTGGACTCTCTTCTCTGCTGTACATAGCCCATGTTCCTCAGATCCCATACCAGTACTCTCCTTCCAGCTGTGCCTACGATGAGCCGATCCCCAGCCACAGAGAGGGTGTACACCTTTCACAGAGAGCACAAATATGAGACAAGCATGAGACATAGGCCATGCCAAAGCTTTACTTGATACCTCCACAAACAAATATAATGGCTGAATTTAATGCTATGTGCCCTTAGGTTTAGGAAGGAAGCCTTGTGCAAAAATGTACTGGGAAACCCTGTAAGTTGTCAATATGTTTATAATATGTAATAATGTTAATACATATCTGCACCAATATCAACATGACAAAATCCTGCACATATACAGTACTTGGTGATTAATGTGATTTTCACTTGTTGAATTTAACATTTCTTTCTTTAAAAATAAAATTTTGATCAAAATGGTGCCCATCAACACATGTACTCACGATACTTGGCATTTGTGGTTACTCAAAATTAAGTACTCATAGCTGATGAGCAATAACAGTATTGATGCATCTCTATTAACATTTACTCTACCTTTTCAGGCTGAGTAAAGGTGCCAGCGTTGCAGGGTGTCCTTGGGTCCCACAGCCGAACCGACCTGTCCCAGCTACCAGTTACCATGACGTTGACCTCTGGGCAGTATTCCACGCAGCGAATGGGGGCGTCATGTGTTCCAACTATTGTATCTGTTTAGAGAGAATATAAAACAACCACATCCAGTGACTTCAACCCCTCGGTTTTGGGAACTTGACAGACATACACCTTGTCACAACATACTGTTCTGGCAGACTTACCTTGGTCCGTGTTCAAATCATGAGTTTTTAACTGCGCATCTAAACCTCCACTCCAAGAATGTGTCGGATCCTGCAAGTAAAAGGTTATATTATCCATGTGTAGCAGGCTAGTGAGCTATGCCATAATAATAAGGAACCTAAACAAGAATAGACATCGTTTGCGACATACATAAAAAGCACAGTCAAGAACTGCAGCTGAGTGCTGGTACTTCATTCTCATGGAGTTGCCTCCAACGTCAAAGAGGCGGACGGTGCAGTCCCAGGAGGAAACCAGCAGGAACTGGGCTGTGCTGGGGCTGAACTTCACAGCAGAGATGCTGTCCTCTGGGCCCTGGTTCAGCTTGTACTCGTTTGAGCCCGTCATCTGAAGAAAAGCAAAACACCACAAAGTTTAAGATTGGGGCTATCTTTGTAATAGAGTTACTGACCCACCAAATAGACTTTAAAATTAATGAAACCTAGTTGATGTTTATTTACTGGGCCCAAAGAATGACATATTAAAGCAGGAGTGTAATCATAATTCAGCTCATGGTACAAACCAATATATACTGATACAATGTTTTCAAGCTAGATAAGCTGAAATCAAACAATAGTTGCCAATGATTTGCAGACCGAACTGGTTGACAAACTACAAGGTTCTGGACTACTAAAGATGAAGGATGGATGAATCAAGATGGCAGTCAGACTGTTAGGTGGGCATGAAACCATAATATTGATTTGTGATTTGTTTGCCTTACAGCTAACATTAGCTAAACGCCCACCCTTTCCTAGCAGTGATCCCACCATTGCATTGAAACCATCATCAAATGCAATGAATGTGCGCAACACTTTGTAAATACATTTTGGTGATCAATTTGTAAAATTCCCTGATAGATAGATAGATGTTATTCATGTGTCGTGCACCACATGGTGCCCAGCCCGTATAGGCTTACAAGACACAGAGACATTGAGTTCCACCAAACAAACAAGAACCAGAAACAAATAATAATCAAAACATACAAATTAAAGTCATACATTCAAATAAACAGCTTCTCCAGTCTCGGTTTCCATGCTTTCCCAATGAAACTGGCCACACTAAAAACTTCCTCCCTGAATAACCATTCCAACTTAAACTCATCTCCTAAACTGAACAACTCAGGCTTCTTCTTCTTGCATTTTCTCAAATAAAAGCAGTCTTAGTTCCTCATATAACGTACAATGAAACAAAAAATGAAATTAATCTTCAACAACATTTTCCTGATATTCCCTAACTTCCCCTGTCTGAAATAACGTTACACCTCTCAAAATACAGTAATGTGACAGAAAATCCATGATTAGTATTAGCTATTAGCTGGTGGGTCAGTGCCATTGGTATTGCATGTTGAACAAGCTGAGACGTAACTTAATGAGCGTTATAGAACCCCGTTAGTTTGCTTACTTTAAACAACATCGCTTTGTGTTGCGAGAAACAAGGTGGAGCAACGAGTATTTTAGATTGTAACTGTACTTTTGCTTTTGCTATTTTTTCTTTAATTCAGACCGGGAGGACAATTTGCTCTGTTTATTCCAGCAAATAGACCAAGCCCATTTTGACTCCCGCCGGTGTTTGCTAACGTTAGCATGCTAGTATTGTGAAGCTACCGTAAGCTACAAACCCCGCTGTTACCTGCTTCAATACTCACCGTTAGTTTTGTGTAGTAAAGACGCAATTCTTTAGTGCCTTAAAAAAGAATTATTGTTGTCCCTTGGCTTTGTTTGATATAAAATGGGATATAACTAGCAAGCTAAAAGGCTGCGTGGTGATAGCCTTTTCCTTGCGTTCAACTGCTACAATGTTTCAGAAGATCCTGATTGGTTGAGACGAATGTTCCAACTTCCCGCCTTCGTTGTGATTCGTTGGATTTTACAGTATGAGAAGACTTCCGTTGTCGCAATACAGGTCACGTGACACAGGCGCTTTCTCATTTTCCTCCTCCCTTTCCCTCTCTCTCTGTGTTTTTATACACACACCTTGGTCCAGTCCAAAGGCCTATATGTAATGAAATCATAGTTTTCAGTTCATATTTGGACGTTTAGCCCAACTGTTCACTCCAGTGGTTCTCAACCTTTTTCATATCAAAGACCCTACACATTAGGGACACGGACCCCCATTTAATGAAATTTTGTCTCTCAGACCTAAATCGGAGAATATTTTTATTGTTAGATATGATTTTGTCCAGAATTCCATGAGTATCTGTATTGTAGGTGGAGAGATAACAGTGAAACTATGATCAAAATAGTCATTCTTCTACATTCTCTACTTGTGTTAACTTTCTGTAGGCTAAATGAATAATGGTGAAGTTTATCATGGGGACCCCCTGGAACCCCCTCAAGGACCCCTGGTGGTCCCCGGACCCCACGTTGAGAACCGCTGCTCTACTCCTCATAACAGACTACAATGTTGTAGGTCCGATAAACCTGAGTATTACAGGATATGCATATTCTCAGCCAGTTATTCTGTATGAACAGTTACTTATCTGCCGTTAGGAAAAATGAATTATTGTAATCCAATAATACATTTTAGAAGGATACTATGCAGGTATCATAGCAAAACTATAAGGCCCTGTAGTAATATTATAGCATAATCATAGTGATATCAGATCAAAATACCGTAAAGTACAATACAGTCACTGTTTACTACACTGTAGCACTCTACAGTGTACCACAGACACAGCTATGTACCTGTAGGAATATTCTAAATATATTATAGTGATTTTTCATCATCATCATCATCATCACCATAACTGGCCCTGGAAGGGTTTATCTTTCTTTTTGTAGCTTGATGAGTAGTTTGGCAAATAATTTTCTTCTTCACAGACAATAAAGTCTCTTATCAACAGGCCAGTAGCCTACTATCGGCCACTATAGGAAACCCCTCCGCCAAAAGAAAAATTAGCCGGTCTACTAAAAACCATCATAATATCATTATGTTTAACTTTATTAAAATGAGCCCATGACCGGCTCCTAGAAAGCTCGCCCACTTTGTCTTCTGCTTTGCCTTCTCATTTCCACGTATGAAAATCCAATTTGTATAATAGGCCATCAAGCTGCTATGGCTGTCGCGGTTTTTACTGTGCATGTAGGCTATTGTTTTTAGGCTAATATATCATTATTTGTTTTTTATTATTATTAGAGTTATTTAAGACATTTATCTCAAATAATAACAGGGAAACCATATCTTGTGCGCCCTTAAAGTTGTGACATAAAAAAAAAACTGAACATTCTTTAAGGTTATAAATATGATACACTTTATACAGTATAGACCCTATGTCTGGCAATAGTTTATATTAGGCTATGTGATGTTTTAAATTCTGTGTTGGTCAAAATAGTATAGGACAAAAAAAAGTTGCAGGGAAAATACAGAAGGAGAGGATGCTGTTGGAAATTGCAGACATCATCGGTCAAAATATGTGCGAATAATCAGATTGGACAAACTGTCTGTAGCTGAGTTAAAACTATTTGGTTGAATTCGGCTGTATAGGCTCGTTTTTAATACAATAGAACTACGCATAGCCTAATTTCAATGTTTTTATTTTGAGGAGTAGCACAAATAAAATATCGGTTTGCATGTTTACAATGAATGGTTTCATTCCAAAACGGCACAGGCCCTAAAATGCTGCCCCCAACTTTATCAGTCAATATTTAAAAATAGAGATCTTTCCATCCTCAAAAATGTTATTTAGAAAGCAAAGATCTTCAGCTCATGACTCAAAGGAATTAGTCTACTTTCATTCCATCAATCTTTTTAAGGACAGGCTAAATCTCATTCTAGAGTGAAATCTTTACATACTGAGTGCAGGACCATATTTCATGATATACAGAATTTCAATAACAATATCAGAATAAAAACATACACAAACAGAGGCTGTTCAGGCCTTTCCATGGCTTTAAAATTATACTGGCAAAACATTACGGGCGAAAAAATAAGTTGCCTATTACCTGCAGCTTGTCGGGGAGATATTTTAAAGGAACACATGATTGTCCTCACTGTTACAGAGAAATGATCTGGTTTGTGTGTGAGGTGGACGATGAGCGACAAAGGCTGGTAGCCAAATGTGAAGCCAACAGTATTGCACAATATTGGAAAATATCAAAATATTAAATTCCCACATTCTTAGCTATACAAACACTGACACGTCTCTGTAAAATACATATGGACAGTCAACCCTGTTCAAAACAAGACGCTCGTTTTTTTTCTTTTTTTTTTTAAATTTGGATACATAAGATTTTAGTGGCCCAGTTTTGAGCGTTTAACAAAATCATATCACAAATAATAATAATAATAATAATAGTACAATTCGATTGACCCCCCCTTCAGCGCCGTTACAGCTGGTATAGGATTCAGTGTCTTGCTCAAGGACACTTCAGCAGGCGGATAATAATAATAATAATAATAATAATAATAATAATAATGATAATAATAATAATAATAATAGTGACCTAACATTGAGTCCATTGAATCTACAAAATATACAAAACTTTGAACTTTCCAATGCAAGTCGCTCTGAATTAAAAAAAATATATACACGGTGGATTCAAACACAAAGCAGAGTCTTAAACGGGCCTCAGCAGCGGAACCGGGT
Organism: Centroberyx gerrardi; assembly: GCF_048128805.1. NCBI lineage: Eukaryota > Metazoa > Chordata > Actinopteri > Beryciformes > Berycidae > Centroberyx > Centroberyx gerrardi. The sequence continues at coordinate 8,186,263 of NC_136016.1, read as the reverse complement.
GGGAATAGTACATGGGGTGCGGGAATGACAGGAGGGACTGGCCGCCCGGCGAGCCTCCCGCGGGGCCCCCGGCACTCTCCGGGGCTCCGCTCTCGTGGTACAGTATGGGAACCCGCACAATCCTCTGCGCCGCCGCATGGCTCAGATTGGCCGCCTCCAGCTCGGCGGCCAGCTGCCTTTTCCACTTATTCCTCCGGTTCTGGAACCAGATCTTCACCTGCGTCTCGGTCAGGTGCAGCGACGCCGCCAGGCCCGCGCGCTCCGAGCTGCTCAGGTAGCGCTTGATGTCGAAGGTGGACTCCAGCTGGAACACCTGGCTCCGGGAGAACACCGTGCGCGTCTTCTTCTTCCGACACGGCTTCTTGTCCTCGTCCTCGTCCGATTTCCTCCTCCAGTCGTCCTCCTGCTCCTCTTTCTTTGCCTCCTCCGCGTCGCTCTCCTCCAGCGCTATGTCGTCGTCGGCGCTCTCCTCTTTGGCATCTGGGTCGCTCTTCTGCAGCTCCGGGGAGCGTCTCTCCCGCACCGGTGATGCGTCTCTCAGGCTGGCCTTCTCTGATGCTGCAGGAATAAAATGACGATTCAAATAAAATGCACTTCTCAGCACATTAGACTTTAGACAAAATCGCCTATAGTGCAGTATAGCCAAGCATGAAATTCGTAATCAATCTTCTATATACCATTATGTAGCCTACTGGTATTATTTGTTCATAATTTATATAGAATAATTAATGGTAGGCCTGTATATTTTCAACCAGATAATGCATTATGTTCCTCTTGGTATCCCTATAATATTCATATAGGAACTTTTAGTGTGTCTAGTGAGTTTACGGAACTCATTGTACTTCGCATTTTGTTTTTGTTTTTTATTCTCACTAGGCTATAATACTCATATGATATTCCCATAGTATGTTATATATAGTTCTTAGTCTTGCTTTGATATAGGCGTAATTCTAATATTTAATATAGGATTACTATATAGTTATTTTTCGTTAGGTAAACTTTCTTCAGAGATTAGGCTAAACGTTTTTCCAGACCAAAGCACTATAGAAATTGTCCTTTTAAATGATATATAGACAAATGACTTGTGTTTTGTTTGTTTTTTTCCCCCCACACGTTTGTAGTTATTTCTTTATCTACAAAATGAAGTAAAAGCAGCTTGTATCTACCTCCAGTCCTCAGATGGGTCCCAAGTGTGTATGGGTACCACCAGGCAGACGCTCTTTCCAAATACTGCGCCGATAGTCCAATTCTCTGGCTCGGCAACTCAAACCGAGGGAAAGATAAGTCACCGATCCGAGAGAAGAAGCTGCCTTCAAATACTCCTTTGGACGAGGCGAGGAAGCTTTTGGGCTTCGCGGGCTTGTCGTCGATGTTCAGCAGGTTCTTTATGGAGAACGGTGAGTCTTTTGCGGGTTGGCGAGTCTCTTGCGCATCAGAGTCTGCCATTACCGTTTACTGTCCAATGTGAATCACCATGAAAAACTTAAGGGGAAAAAAAGACACCTGAAAAAAGCGCTTCTTGTTTTATATGTTGAAATGATGCGGGAGAGAGAGAGAAAAAACACAGAAACTCTCCCGAAGCCGCATCCAGCTCTTGAGGATGATCGGAGCGAGAGCGCAGTGATCAATGCGTCAAACTTGCGCTGGATTGTAATGATGAAATAAAAATGCCATCCGAGTTAAAATGCGCTCAGTCTCTGCTATTGGGCAGGTACAATGGCAAATGGGATTTGAGATGAAACAGGGAGGGGATGTGACGAGAATAGACTCCCAAAGAAAAGGCCGTATGCGCGTTTTGGCTTCAGGCTCAATAGTGCGCACCCACTTATCATCCAATTAGATTAAAGAGGAAAACGTCTCAAGGTTTTTGGGCGTGCGCGCTCCGCAATCACCTGCCGGTAAAGTGACTAAATGCTCCAGAGATATTTAGGATAACGACACCTCCACACACAGCTAAATAGCCGGGCCTTGGCACAACATTACGCAAATTACGCACACATTTTACGCACGGCTATTAAGCCATCGAACACACACACAAAGAGTGAAGGAGAGAGAGAGAGAGAGAGAGAGAGAGAGAGAGAGAGAGAGAGAGAGAGAGAGAGAGAGAGAGAGAGACACGGGCGAACTTGTTGGCTTGACAAATGAAGGGAATGAAGACAAATTCCTTGTGCAACCAGTATTATAGCCTATATGAATAGCACTATTATTATCATTATTATTATTATTTCTTCCAGCTCAATAAAGATTGATATTATTATAGGATAGCCCATAGGATTATTCTTGACTGACTCTTTGTGTTTAACTTCAGTGATTGCCTGTGACATATTGTGAGCTGCGGAGGATCAACCTGTCATTCATCATTCATTCACAGTGTTTCAATTTTCCTCAGTTCCAACTGTGTGGTTGGTTCGTGGAAAACAGATGAGTAATACGGACTGTACGTCGCACTCGGACTGGAGCTCATTCACGTGAATGTAATTTGATTAGTCAGGAAGTGCCACGGGCGGACATCAAATTGAGTGCTTAGCATTGTCACAAACAACAGTTTGTGATAAAGGCCTATCACATCAGCTTTGTACAAAAGCCTCCAAACGCACAAGGGCAGCAGGTGGTCCGATTCATGAGGATGCAATGAGTCCTGTTGCTGTCAAATAGCCTATTAAAATAATATTGAGTTCGAACACAACAGATTATATTTTTTTGTGTTAAGAGATATTCACATGGTAAAGTGTGATCAGATTACATGATAATTAGCAAGTAATTACTCAAAATGAGCAGGAGGGAGATGGTTCACTGTTATGAGTCATGATGCCTTCTAGTTCAGATATAAGGAAGAGTTACAGATTTATATTTCATAAATATATTCTGGATTCTTGAATCAAAACAGCTGGTTTCTCCATGCTTTGCTCTGAGGCATGATGAATGTGTCATATTAAAATAATAACAGTTATGTCTGTCAGTCTGCGCCAGCGATGAAAAGGGACTTCAACTTATTTTACACATCTTGTTTGTCTCTGGGATATAGATGTTTTGCATGTACTTATGAGGAAAACGATGGCCTTATTGGTGCCTATGGTAAGATATGTAGAACATATGTACAAAAAGACACAAATGGCTTCAGTTTGTTCAAGATTTGTCACTTAGATATTCAGGCATATGCACAGAACTAATCAAATAAATTGAATTTGCTCAACCTACAAATATGCAATCTGTCCTCTGAGCTCATGGATCTCGCTCCAGTTCTCAAGGACAACACTGTGTTTTGTGAAAAGCTACTTGAATCCCTGCATAATTAGAGGTCTCATTGCTGTGTTAAAGATGGGGGCGGAGCAGGGGGCCAGTTGAGCTGTGTTTGCCAATGCAAAGTGTAATCTGTGTTTTCATCACAGCCAGAAATGATGCTCATTAGACAAGGCCTGGTACAATGGCTGGGACAAGTCAGCGGTTCAGAAGGGAAAACACAGCATAGTCATTCTGTGTTGCAAATGTAGGCCCACTTTTCCCCTTTTGCTTGTTTTTTATTAAACTGGAATCTCTGGGCTTACACAGACCATCTTGATTTTTAAACCCATTATATTCACCACAAAGTGCATTAATGCACCAACATTGGTTGTAAAAACTTGAAACAGGTCCAGGACAGGATTTTAGGTAGAGTCAGAGGTGTAAATGTAATGGCATCACACTTACAGAACTAGATAGTACTAGACTACTCTCTACTCATTCCAGATTTTTATTCTCATTGATGTAGACACAAGCCTAAATTACAGATCTATCCTCCAACAGCTCTACAAAGTAACACCAAAATACAGTTAGGGGTTTGTTGCTATAGCTACTTTCCAACAAATGACCAATAGTGGGGAAATTAATATAACCTTTGATTGGGCTTTAAGAAGTCATTCTTAATTATTTTGTGTCGTACAAGGTCAAACATACAAATAAATTACTTTAGACATTTAGACATACAAACTTTTTATGAGAACAAGAGATATTTGAGCTGGTTTTAATTTCAGACACTTTTGTGGAGAAGATCTTATACATACAGTGAAGGATTGCTACACTACACATTTATCATTATTGTATGTCAGTCCTTATTTTTGATCAGTGAGGCTCAATAAGTTGCACTGTCTTAAGTCAGGGGTAATGGACATTTACTGTAGAAGTCTGGAGTGAAGTGAATGGTGTATTTAATCAGCCAACAGGGAACCTGTGAGGAAAACTTGTGTGTTCACTCTGGTTCTATCAGATTTGACACACTGACATTTTGTTCTCAGTGCCATGAACTGTCACATGGGCATTTTACCCCAAAGATATATCGTACAAAGTGTAAGGCATCAGCCATAGGTGTGATCCATATGCCATTTGGAATTTAACAATGTGTTTCTGACCACAGTTGCTGGTCCAGAGAGAGAAACCGTTTGTCTGTTCTCCAGCACAGGCATCAATAAATCCAAACAGAATCTGAGCAAGCCAATTATGGTAAGTTCTACATTGAAGGTTCAATATGTTGAGGAATTATTTCAATTGCACTGTTATAATAGTTTAATGCTATGGTCAATACACAGATGAAGTTAGACTATCAATAAGACCACCATTCACAAATATGAAAAATAGTATTGATATGTTGATGAGCTATTTTATTGCTTGCAGTAATGCTTCATTGAGATCACAACTAATAGACATAATCTTGTATTGTTAAACTATATATTATGCATGTATTATGTATTGACTTAACATAACATACCTATTCAGTGTTTGACTGGATCATCTCTTGGCATCCCACATCTTCACTATTATTTATCAGCTTGTTCATCACTGCCAGTCTCTTGGCCAGTCACACTACCTGCTCCACTTAAGAATCCCACATTTTTCCATCCCCATTGTCGGGTGTTGTGAAGTAATGTCAGTGATTAATGGTTTTCTCTTTGTTGAACAGGTATCCTTGCCATGCACACATTAATTTTTACAAGAGGTAATGTGGTAATAGCTATTAGGTATCTGTATACTTGGCCGCAGTTTATGTCTAAGTAAAACAATAGACCTTGTTTAACACAGGCAGCACATGTAGGCAATGGAAATCTAATCAATCTTATCTCACAGACAAATTACCACTCTGAGACAATTATCTGAGGCAGGTTCCTTCCATCTGAAACGCCGGCATAATTAAATTGATATAAAATAACATTAGTGGTGACAGGCTATTAGAAGATGTGGTAATTGACTGCTCTTTCTACGAGTAGCTGCCACAACTTTCAGTGCTGACGTCCATCAAGAAAATGCTGCCATCTAGTGAGAAAACTTGGTCAAAGCTTATGATGCCTCAATCACACTGAGGAAAGAAACTGCTGTATGCACTTATGCTTGACATTTATTGATATTGTCAAATTATTGATAGATCATTCTGAACACAATTTCAATTTTACAATCTCTTTAGTGGGGATGTGAAATCGTTCCTCCATATACATTTCTAACAAGATACTATACATTATTTATAGTGCACACTTAAGGAGCGCTCTGTTAAGATGAGATATTGGCCTACTGTGATTTAAGCAAACTATGCTACCAGGGAAAAGCACACCATCAGGCTAGTCCACAAAACGCTTACCAACCATGAAGTCTTGTGGATCCTCCTAACTCAGTCTTAAAACACACATTGTGAAGGCACTGACTTGTTCAACTCAAATCCCTGTCGACATATTCTAAAACTTCATTATTACACTGAAATATGTGGTCTGGATCAAAACAGTAGCATTATTCGGGCCTGCGTGCTCGTTTCTGTTTTAGTTTATGTATGTTGCAAAATTCAAAATAAAAACATTTGAACTAAAACAGTAACATTATGATTTGTTTTTCCTGGAATAATTCCTCACAAAGCTAAATCAGATGAAGGAAGAGATTAGGGACAGAAAGGCAGAACGGCAAAACAGGTATAAATCTACATCAGACATACACTGTTTCTGTGTTATTCACAGACCTATAGAAAAACGTGGGAGAAAAGAAACTGGACAAACACTAACATCACATCAGAATAACGTTAAACCCCAATGGTGGGTAAATGTAACCGCTAGTCCATAAGAAGTGGGAAGGAACAACATACTTTACAGGAGAATGGACACAACATGGTGACATTCAGGACCAAGATCAGAAACAGCGGCAAAACTATTTGAATACGTAAGCAGGTCTACAGCAATGCCTGTCACACCCTGAATCCCACTATAGGCATTAAATAAAAACCAAGGAGTGTAAATCCATCAGGCTCCAGCCAGGTCAGTTCAGTAGTCGTACTCCTTATCGATGAACTTTGCTATGGTGGACAGCTGGACGTTTGTTGTGCCCTCATAAATGGTACCTGCATACAAAAACAGGTATAAGAAATTAAGAATACATCCCTGGTGTAGAAAGCAACAGATAACAAGGACAATTTCTTCAAATTCCACTGGGCAGCACATGAATATGCAGCTTTCACTATCAGGAGAAGAGGGAACAACTAGCTTATTATGCAACTCAATCTGCCGTCTCTCCAGCCCCCCCAAAAAATGCAGCGCCAAAATGGAAGTGATGAAAGGAAAAGTGACATTGTGGCCTGACAGCTTCCTTGGGCGTGTGTTAGTTTAATGACACTCAGCACACCAAGGTCAGACAGGGGAATTCCTGCAGAGTCAGATTACTTGGCCTCCTGGGCAGCACAGCCACTACTATCAGCCCTGCTCTCCTCCCCACTTTGGTCCAATCACCAACAACTACAGCTGACCTTCCTACACCTCTCATGAGTTGTTCTCTTTTCACGCTGCAAGGAACAGCACTGTAGCTTTAGTAGCGGTCATTTAAACCATGCATAATCTAACTAACAGCGTGCATGCAGAAGTCAATATTTGTCCAGCCATGCTCACCAATTTTACAGTCTCTGTAGTATTTCTCTATGGGGTAGTCTTTGGTGAAGCCTACTCCTCCCATCCATTCTATGCATTTAGACGTGGTTAGAGTTGCAACCTGAGTAAGACAGAACAGAACACAAAATATTTATATACCAACAAGTCCAGAGCAAAACCATCTTTCTAGGGCTGCACAATTAATGTAATCATATATTGTGATTTTATGTTTCCACAATGTAATTTGGCAATATTGAAGTGTTGCTTATATTTTGCCCTGAAAAGTTTTGGTGTGGTATATGAAGCACTTCCATTACATGTGACCGATCACAACCTTTGAATACGCAAGGTGCATCCATGTGACCAAATCGAAAGTTAGAATGGAAAAGCTGGCAGCTCCAGTGGGAAAGAAACAGAGAAACCTTACATAGACCATCTGAAAATGTTGTTTTAGTTCCTAAAAGTGGATCATTGTCATTTGGAGATACTCTGATTTTAAACCAGATGACGACAAACGAGTACAGATTCTGTGCAAAGTTGCTGTAGGATTGTAGCTACGCCCCAAAGTAATTAAGTAGTAATTATTTAATATTTGAACACTGTAAATAAGGATCACAGTAAGAGTAAGACATTAAGAGGGAAAACAAGACTATGTAGCTATGCTGCTTTGAGATATACTGCACTGGAAAAAGTGAAAATATAAGGTGCAAAAATGTGATAAACTAATTTCGTTTCCTGAAACCGAGACAAATAATTACAATATTTTGCAAAATAATCAGGATTATCATATTTGCCATAATCATGCAGCCCTATATCCTTGTGTTGAACTGCAGTCAACGGATCAGGAAGCTCACCTCTGCAGCAAAGTATTTCGCCATGCAGGCCTCCTTAATGAAAGGTCTCCCGGCCTCCTTCAGACGGGCGGCGTTGTAGGTCAGCAGCCTGGCAGCTTCAATCTGTGTGGCTACATGGGCTATTTGGTGCTGCATGCCCTGAAACACATACCATAAAAAACATAAGAACTAATTGCTTAACACACCGGTCACTGAAATGACGTGAAACATATCAAGTTCTCCAAGTAGATGAACTCTTATTTTGAAACTTTACCTGGAAGTCAAAGATGCGTTTTCCAAACTGCACCCTCTGTCTGGTGTAAGGAACAGTGTGGTCAAAACAGCCCTGTGCCAGCCCCAGCATCTGAGACACAGAGAGCAGGTTAGTGTGCCTGAAACCTTACTGCTACACTTGTTTAGATCTTGAATAGAACCCCTTTAGCTTGAAGTGCATACTTTAGGTAACAGAGAACAGTTTTAGGATACGATGTCTCATTGGCTTACCTGAGCAGCAATTCCAATCCTGCCCTCATTCAACATTCCGATGGCATACTTGTACCCTTGGCCAGCTTTTCCCAAAATGTTCTTCTCTGGGACCTACAACAGAGAGCATCGAGTCAGTAAGGGTCACATTATCTATGAGTTTTATATTGGTGCAGTACATTACAAGGTATCTGACTGCACCTTGACATTGTCGAAGTTGAGCGGGCAGGTGGAGGAGGCGCGCAGGCCCAGCTTGTTCTCCTTCTTGCAAATCTCAAGACCCTCCGTGTCCCTGTCCACCATGAAGCAGGTGATGCCTCTGTATCCCTGTCAATCAAAGGTGCGTAACGTGCGTTAGCCTTTAACTTGGAATGATAGAGGCACACATGACACTTTTCCACAGTCAGCTTGAAAAGGACCAAAAACATCAGTCTCTATATGTTTATTTGAAACTATAATCCAGTGAACAAATTATCATTGTTTGAAACAGCATGCAAAAAGGATCATGAGTATTTTGTCTAAAGCTTTACTGAGCAACTTTGCACAATGGTGGCTCTTAATGAAAATAAAAAGCATTCTTAGTTTACTTGCCTGTTTAAATAAATGTAAATAAACATAAATAAATAAACAAATTACAGTGAGATGTAACCATTTGAAAAATGTGAACTTCAGTAAATGGATGTATTTTTTACATTAAATCTTGCCTAGCGAAGCTTTAAAGGGAAAATACATGAAATGAATGATGAAGCCATGGCTGACCCTGTATGTTTTTGTAGTTGAAAACAGGCAGGGAGAATGGAAAGACAACCTATTACTCACAGCAGAGGGGTCGACATTGGCCATCACCAGGAAAACCCCAGCATTCTCTGCATTACTGATCCACATCTTAGATCCATTGATAATGTAGTAGTCCTTCTGTTTCTCAGCGCGTGTCTTCAAAGCAAACGCGTCACTCCCCGACTCTGCCTCAGACAGGCAGAAGCTACCGACCTGTGTGACATGAGATCAGTATGTAAAGGCAATGGGTAAAAAAAACATTCCAATACTGACAGATTACAAATGAGTCATAAGTCATAGCTGTCTCCATTTTCAGATTAAAATGAAGAAAGCAACGTTTTAATTCACAATGAACATTATGTATCTTTTTATTCCATAGATGAATTTTCATTCAGGCCTGGGAGAGGCAGAACGTAATATTACTCACCATGTCAGTGGTCAGTCGGCTGAGGTACTGTTCTTTCTGTTCTGGGGTGCCCAGGTTGGCCACCAGTGTGTTGATCAGAGTGTTCTGGATGTCACATAGCACCGCCACAGAGGGGTCCACCTTTGCCAGCTCTTCAATGACCAGAATGGAGGTGAAGAACGTGGAGCCAGTGCCGCCGTATTCTGGGTCAATCTCAATGCCCATAAGCTGTGAAGGTTCAAATGAAAGTGATGTCAGAGTCATTGGATAAAATGAAAACACTGACAGGCATCTAAACTATTTCTGTTTTGGCACATCTGCTAATCTACTACAGATTAAAAAAAAACATACCCCTTGTTCAAAAAGGGATTTGATCACTTCCTCATCCATGGCAGAATTCTCGTCCATCTTTGACACAAACGGGGCGATGCGCTCTTGTGCATACTTTTTCACTGTTCAAAAACAGGACAGATGAAGTTTAGTGTTTTAGGAATTTTTATCCCTGGCAGCAGTGCTACATTTATCACAGCTCACCTGCGTCCCTCATCATGCCCTCCTCCTCTGAATAGGTCTGTAGGGGAGGGAAGGAAAGCCCCATCTCAGCAGCCTGCTCTGAGGCCTCTGGGGCAGATCTGGTGGACCTGCCCCGCAGCCCGACCTGGCATGCACCCCATGGCCGAGAGATCTGTCTGCCAACCTGAAAAGATGACAGACAACAGTGTCAGTCAGTGTAACTAGCTGTTGGTCTTTGCTAGCATAACGCTGGTTAGAGCTAGTGGCAGGTTGAATGTCAGTTTGAGTGCAAGTCAACCATGTTAGCTATATCACAGCGAAAATGTCATATATTCAACGTTATTTTTCGGAGTGTCATTCGTTAGAGAAGAAACACACTAATTTGTGTGCAGCCGGTCTCAAGGCATTATTTTTGCTAAGCTAATGCTAGCGTTAGCCATCTATTAGCTAGTAACGTTACGTGATAGCACGGACGGGGTTGCGTAACAGAGTTATATAAAAGTACTGATGGCATGGAAAAACGCTTCATGTATATTTTAGGAAACAAAACAATGCGGAAAACCAGCAGTATACTTAAATCGACAATTGTAGAAAGTCTGTCAAACAGTACATGATTTAATTTCCCCCATACAATTTCCTCTCACCTTTGAGAAAACCCTGACCAACGGGGCAGCCATGTTTCCTATTGTTTACATGCGTGAGTGTTGCTGCCTTCAAATGCCCCTCGTACGAGTGGCCTCTGGTTTATGTTTTTAATTAAAGGTGCATTAAATTATTTTTCTGTCGCATAGCACGAAATGGCCATCATGTATCTGCGGGGGTTGATAGGGTTGCTGACAAATACCAAATGACTCAATGATTATTTCGCTACATGCTCAGATTTCTGTCTTTCAAAAACTCACTTTCCGCCAGTACTCTCTGTTTTGGAAATAACCCCCTTGCATTTTCAAATAGGACTTCGATTGGCGACTGTGCTAAAAGCAAGCAACTGACATCACACACATTTTGCCAAAAAAGCAAACGACAAAACTGTATTATTTTGCATCGACATATTTCCTCTTCATTGAACATTTCCATTGGATCTCTGTTCTCAGAAAATATGACTTTTGCATTTCATCCTTGGTCGCCAATAGAGCTCGATAATAGTCCTAAAATGTACTTAATGCTCCTTTAATGTATTAGCCAAACGCTATCATATATGTTATTTTTATCATCAGTTGGGACTTCCATGCTAGTTAGAGGGGGCTTCTTGGGAGTCGTTCGTGTTTGCTCCAATCGTAATTATATTTTTTCGACAGTACCTGAAGGCAGCAAGTACTCGTTTTGAGTGAACCGGAAAACAAAACGGAAGCAGTTGGGCTTTCAGCTGGGAATGCATTAGCCGGCTAGCCAATCTTACTCATTTAGCTACCAGGGCCAATTTTTACACATCTCTCCGCAAAAGAATCATGTTTCGCAGAGGCTGAATGGTAAGATATGACTATAGACTGGGGCGAGGATTTTATTTGGCAGCTGGCTAACGGTAGCGTGGTTGTTAATCTAGTTTCATAGGCAGCTAACATTAGCTAAGCCTCCCATCAACTGCCAAGAGAGTGATGCAAAACATGAAAGCAAAGATTTGTCTTGCGTCCGGCTGGCTAACCGTTTTTCTCACTCTGTCTTTATACAGGTACAGGTTGACAAAGTAAGATTCAGCACTGAAAATAGAAAAATGGAAGATATAAAGACTGAACCTGTGGATTTTGTGAAGGAATTCCAAGAATACCTGACACAGCAAACCCAGCATGTCAACATGATCTCAGGCTCTGTCTGTGGAGAAAAGGAACCAGGAGAATCGTTTCAAGCCGGTGAGAAGGGGGCAATTTCAAACAGCACCATCTCTCTGATTATCCTACAGTCAGTCTCACAATCATGGTGTGTTGGTGTGTTTTCAGTTGCCGGAAAGAGTGAGCAGAATGGCCTGGACCCTCCGTCTGTGGAGGTAAGCCTGTCGCTGGAGGATGGATCAGAGTTACAGATGGATGGCTTGGAGAGGACTTGCGATGGAAAGTACAAGTGTAGCTACTGCAGTTATGCCAACAAGGGCATGGCTCGTCTAATAGAGCACATCCGTATCCACACAGGTAATCCAAACACACTTTGGACTAAGTGGGATCCAGGGACCACCAGGGGTCCTTATGATATAGTATATTTAGTATGTATATGTATAGGATGTAGTATGGTATATAGAAATGTAGTATGGATTATGATATGGCAGGTAAAGCCCCTTGATACATGCTTGTAATAAAGGGCTATATAAAGTTGACTTGACTTGAGGAGGTTCCAGGCGGTCCCCGACAAAATGAAATGAGAAATTGTTTAATTTCACTATAATGTAATTCACTAGAAGTTATCCAAATTAGAGGTTATATAATAATAACTGTTAATTATAGGTTTCAATCTCCCCACATAGTGTAGACAGTTCTACATTTCAATACTAGACAGAAGTCTTCCCATATTGAGATCTATGGGACAGAATCTTATCAAATGTGGGTCCCTATTAGCCTGGTAAGACCATCCTGATCACGTGACCTCACATTCTGTTTCGCTCCACGGATCAGTCTGGACTTCTAGCCGCCCACATCGATTTCCTGAAATTACAATGTAACCGGGCCAATCAGGGACTGCGTCGTAGTTGATGACGTGGAATACAGGCCACCGCTGGCAAAACAGTAATGCCATCTCCCGAAGCAACGAGCGGTAACGTTAACGGTAGTAGAGTAAACACAGCCATAAGTGCAGTTATTGCAGAAATAGACTCAATAACAACAGTTAAACAAGAACAAGAGTATGCACTAGCGGAGTTTCTCGGCGGAAAATACGTTTTTGCCGTTATTCCGTGTGGATTTGAATTTGGATTCGCTGATTGGCTGAAGGAGTTTGTCTGTCAAGGCAAGTACTTATTGCTATATTACATCTTGCAGCTCTTTGCACTAACCTTGTTTTATTCCCCCTCTGGTTGTCACCTAGGAGAAAAGCCTCACCGCTGCCAACTGTGCCCGTTTGCCTCAGCTTACGAGCGCCACTTGGAAGCCCACATGCGCTCCCACACAGGAGAGAAGCCGTACAAGTGCGACCTCTGTGCCTTCCGCTGCAGTGACCGCAGCAACCTGTCGCATCACCGCCGCCGCCGCCACAAGCTGCTGCCCGCGAGGGGCGTGCGCTCTCCCTTCGCCAACAAGAGGATGTTGAGCGTCCTGCAGAAGAGGACGGGCTCCCTGGGCTTCGGCAGACGGCTGCTCATCAACTTCAGCCCTCCCTCGATGGCGGTGCCCAAGTCAGATTACCTGAATGACTTGTCTCGCGAGCTCCAGCAGCATTTGAATGGCACCGAGTATAAGAACCTGACCAAGGTGCATGAGGGGGATGGTAGCGACAGGGGCGCTAATGGTTTGACGTTCGATAACCCGCTGGACCAACTGTCTACACTTGCTGGCCAGTTGGCCGACCTACCCCCCGAGTCTCAGACTCCCGCGTCCCCAGACACGGAGTCCTTTAAAGATGAGAAGCCCATCCTCATACATCAGGTCTCAGGTGCACCAGTTGCCGTGTCTACAAATGGGGTGCAGACATCACCTCCTACTAAGGAATCTCCCGGCTCAGGCCACAGGAGTTACAGTCCCGTGCCGGGCCTCGGCTTCGAGCACAGCGTGCATACACTCTCTGCAAGCATCGGCAACAGCCAGCCCAGTACGCCTGCCCCTGCCCTGACCACGCAGGACCTGCAGCTATTACACAAATGCCTCCACTGTGATATTCACTTTTCAGATAATATCCTCTACACCATTCACATGGGCTGTCATGGTTATGAACATCCATTCCAATGCAACATCTGTGGTTGCATATGCATAGACAAATATGATTTTGCATGCCATTTTGCCCGTGGACAACATAAAAAGTGATTTCCCTGTAACATAGAGGCATATGGAGACTTTTGGATCCCCTTGTATTTACTTTTCAATGGTTATATATATCTATATATATATCTATATATATATATATATATATAGATATATATACACACTCATGGAGCAGTTTATTAGGAACACCTACACCTGCTTATTCATGCAATTATCCATTCAGCCAATCATGTGGCAGCAGTGCAATGCATAAGATCATGCAGATACAGGTCAGCAGCTTCAGTTAACGTTCACATCAAACATCAGAATGGGGAAAGTGTGATCTCAGTGACTCTGACCGTGGCGTGGCTGTTGGTGCCGGACGGGCTGGTTTGAGTATTTCTGAAACTGCTGATCTCCTGGGATTTTCACGCACAACAGTCTCTAGAGGTTACACAGAACGGTGTAAAAAACAAAAAACATCCAGTGAGCGGCAGTTCTGCGGACGGAAACGCCTTGTTGATGAGAGAGGTCAGAGGGGAATGGCAGAAAGGCGACAGTAACTCAGATAACTTCTTTACAACTGTGGAGAGCAGAACAGCATCTCGGAATGGTGGATGTCACATGTTGATACTGAGCTGAAAGCTGATACCTACCCAGTATTAGTAAGGTGTTCCTAATAAAGTGCTCGGTGAGTGTGTGTGTGTGTGTGTATATATACATATATATATATATATATATATATATATATATATATATATATATATATATATATATATATATATATAAACTTGATAACATTGTTTCTCATTTTATACGTATTTAATTCATGCATATGCTGTTCTTTTTTTTTTTTAACACTTACAAATTGGACTGTTAAGTTGCCTTATTATTCTATGTAGCCCAATACTTTGAGCTTTTCAGTTTGGTTTTGGATGGACACAGACAATGCGTGGTTTGTTGAACTAATTAAGTACCAAAGTTTCCATCTCAGTCAGGACACACATGTTCTGAGAAATCCTCAGAGAAACTTAGCAGCATTTTTAGTCAGGGACAACTTGATTGGATCCTTTTCTGTTCAGAACACTGTAGTTTGTGTCCAGCCTGACTTATTGTAATCCTGCTTGCTGTTTTGATATTATTCATTCACACCTCATGGTACAGTGACTGCAAAGGGTATGAGCCAAATCATTCAGTAATTTTTCAGATAGATTTCATTATTAAAACTCATTTTTTTTTCTGGCCAAAGTAGTACCAATCCATTAACTTTAAAAATAATATAACTGGTCTCTTTAGGAGAGTTGATGTGTATTTGTTGTGGTGCATACCCATCTCTAAGCATTGAATTTTTTTTTTGGTAGCGATTCATATTTGTATTGTAGCCGATATTTTGAGGCACTGAAAAGATCCAGGGGAACCCTAGCATAGCAAGAAGTGATGTGACGTAATGTGACTGGTTGTTTCAAATAGTAGCTCAGTGTTTTTCTGTTTTTTTTGTTTGTTTGTTTTTTTACCCTTGGTCTAAAGTAAAGCCCTGATCAATTGATCGTTTGCACATGTTTGTATGTGATGACTGTATTGTGGACAAAAAAAGGGAAATTTTATTTTAATGAATCAGTAAATTATTTGAATACTAACAAAAGACTAAAATGTTATCTGATCAACATTAGTCTTAATTACAGAAACCTTATCAATGATTGTTTGAAATTAGCTTTGAGAAAATGTTTAACCGTTTGAAATGTTTTATTTATTTTATTATTTCTTTAGAAATTAATGGTATGCAAATTAAACAAAAAAAAATGAAATGGATAAATGAGACATACATTTTCAAGTCTTCTTTTCACTCAGTGCCACAGTGGACAAACACAACTGAAAACTATGACTAGAAAACATCAAGCTGTTTTTTGTACTAAATATAAATACATAAAGTATTGTACATTCATTCATGTCTTCTTAATGTGATAAAATCTACATTTGTGCAAATTCAACAAAATATTCACAGCTGTTGTTAAATAAACAGAAGAACAAGTAATTATATTTCTTCCTTCAAGCATGGTCATTTATGAAGACTCTTAAAATGTTCTTTTTGTTTTGGTCAAAAACGTCCACAGCTGTTTTCACCACATGTTCCACATCAATATCCTCTTCTTTGGCGATGGGCACTTCTTGAAGACTTCTTGCTTATGCAGGTTGTGAAGAAATCTTGTTTTGGATTCATTCAATTAATTCAACTTCAACAGTGCAGAAGAGATCAACTCCATCAACCTCTGGCTGAAGGCGAGCCATGTAGGCAAAGAGATAGACACAGAGGCAACAAATTAATGCTTATTGCACTGCTTTACATGTCCCCCTTCAGCAAATTATCTGTGCTGTTAAGTGAGTTGGAGTGAATATTAGTTTAGGCTGAATTAGGTCACACATGCACACACACACACTTTAAGCAAGAGTGCCTTTCAGTAGTAGGGACACTTCCTGAGAAGGCACTTTTTCATTTTTTCTTTGCTAGTTTTGTCACTAGTCATAGGGCCGGCCTCGCCTATGACTTAATATACTCCATAAAAACAACACAAAGATGAATGTGTTTCTCTGCACTGCATCAGTGAATAGTATGACTAATCAAATCAAAACTTGGATACCAACTCATATAATAACATTAAGGTTTTATTTATGATTTTGAACTCACACTGAAATAAATTGTCATCAAGAATAAGACAATGGTGTTTACCATTTATTTAGAAAACAATCTACAGGTTTGATTTTGGGGAAAAAAATGAAAAAATAGGTGAAAATGGTCTCAGAAAATGTATTCTACTTTCCTGTATCAGATTGGATTCACAGCAAAATCCTCCTGACTGTTTTTGAAAATGTTCATGACCTCTGTGGTCAATACACATAGATACAGTATATTATTGATAGCTAGCTAATGAGAAATTATAGGGCTATAGCTACTAGATAGATGGTACTTATATGCCACAGTAACATTAACTTCAACTCCATCTAAATGCCTCATTTACACCTCAAAGCTACCTATAAATAGCTTACCAAAATCACCAATAAAATACTAGATTGATTGTCTGCAACATGCCCCTGTGGGTCCTGTGTGGGCTTTTTGTGGCTGGGCTAGGGCCAACCCACACCGATCCCAAACGGGCCCGGTGTGGGTTTGCCCAGGCGAGGCCCACAGCAGCATTTTCCCTTTGGGCGCCCTGTGGGCTTGCCCCTGCAGTTTTCACCCCTTTTAAAAGTCAACATTTCGTAAAAATCTAATATTTAGTCTTCAATCTCTCAATCTTTTAAATCTAATATTTAATTAAAGACTATGTAAAATATCTGCTCTTTCTGCATTTAGATAGCATAGTTGCATTTGGATTGGTACACCCCCTTTCCAACCCAAGTGGTATAGTCCAACCCGTTAAAATAGTCTGCACTACAAACCACAGCCGATGGGACGATGTGATCGTGAATGGAGTAACGGCAGCGTAATTGTCTGAACTAGTATGAAACAACAGCTAACATTGCACAATTTATGGGCAAAGAAAAGTTAAAAAAGAAAAAAACAGCACAGGTGTGTTTCTCTTTACCTTGACTGTGTAACCACCAGAGGTGAAAGGCAGAAATTTATGTGACCTACATTTATCTAGCTAGCTAACTGTTGTTTTTTGTGAGTAAGCTTAGGTTTGCTAACGCTCCATTTCGTGCTCTGTGTGCCGAAGGTCTCTCTCTGTCTCTCTGAAGCTATCTAGCAAAGCTAAAGTTAGATGTTTTCAACAGATTATTGAAGCTGATAGCCTACTGTTAGCAGTGTCAGCGCAGCAGAGCAACAGCAACAGGATGCCAAAGCAAAAGGATAGTGTTAGAGAAAAAAAAGAACTATGATATTCAAAATGATTTAATAATATTTTCATGTAACTGGCTTATTTGTCATTTTGTGCAGTATGCCTGTGAATTATGTTAGTTTCCAAAAAATAAATGAAGCCTTTGCAGACACCTCTCCTGTGTTTATAGCATCTCTTTAAATGAATTGGGTTTTGTAATGTAGCATTGAGAATCAAGCATCACAGTATACAAACCAAATGTATAAAAATATACATGTAAAATTGCAGGAAATGGCGTATTTATTAAAAAAAAAAAAACCCGCCCTGTTCAGATTTTGCCCCCACACATTTACACAAAGTTAGGCGTCCATGCCAATGATTGATAGATAATTTAGTTCTGTCTTTCCAGTTAATAATAATCTTTTAGCTATGGTAAATGTTATGAAATGACAACACATTTCACTACTGTGTTTATTTAGCCTATATAAATTTGAGGACAGGACAGACATGCTGTAAATTGTAAATTGACCATATTATCAATGAATGTACTTTACTGTTGCATATTAATTGTGGTGAATTTTTTATGGGATTCCCTACAGTGTTTGGTTCAATGCATCCTATTGCATTCATATTCCATTACCACAGCCCTGAAGAACATGACACCTACTTTTAGTCCAAAATAAACTCTGATATAATGTACAGAATAGATTTTTGGCTTACCAACAAATGTAACATTACAATAATCATCTGTGTTGGACATGTCCCCTGAACTTTTTGAAAGTGCTTTTTTCTGGTTTCTGCAAGTTAATGTAGAAAGACTGTGTTTGGTTCTTTTGTTTAGACACACCAGGAGAGAGAGAGAGGCAACAGAAGAGAGACACACACAATGGGAGAGAGAGACACACCAGGAGAGAGAGACACAACAGGAGAGAGACACAGAATACCAGAGAGTGAGACAACAGGAGAAAGAGACACAAGAGAGAGAGAGAGAGACAACAGGAGAGAGACAGAGACAACTCCTGAGGTAGTTGTCCAATAAATAGCACAGAGCCAGCAAATCCGGAGGTTTGTCTTGAATACCTCAATGCTCTCAAGTCATATACAGCAATGCTTCGACACAAAAAAGCTATCCACATGTCCAAGCAATTAACTGAAATCGAAAATGTTAATCAAAATAAATTCTGGGATCTCTGGAAAAAAAAATAAAAAACAGCCCCACAAGAACAAAAGACAGTTTTGTCATAAACCGTGGAAACATTTGGAAATCTTATTTTGAAATGTTGTATGAAGGGCACTAGAGTCTGGCACTAGAGTCTGGGCTATTTTGTCCCCACAGATGTGAGCATCATTTTGGTCAGCTGTGTACTCAAACCTGACATCAAAAGTATCTATTTATAAGGTTTTCCTTTTTTTTAATCATAGAATGGGGCAGACTAGGAGGGAAGAGAAGGGGTGAGGCAGGAGGAGGTGAAACAAGTTTCTATTCATGTGGTTGTCTGCTTCTGTCTGCTAAGGCGAAGCTTGATGGAGTTCTTCACCACGGAAATGAGGTTGATAGGGAAGAGCGGCACGTCAGACAGGTCAGCAGTGGACAATCTCTTAATTTGTGCCCTGTTCTTCACTTCACTTGATGAAGTGAAGAATGATGATGAAGGCATCTTCTCAGTCACCTCTGCCTCCATTGTCATGCTCTCATCCTCCTGTGTTGGCTTAGTGAATCGATCTGATCCTTACCAGCTTTGAACTTCTTGACTGGCATCTCTGACTGGCGAGAGCCTGGCCTCTTTGTGGCTGGTGGGTTGTGGCTGGTGGGTTGTGGCTGGTGGGTTCTTGCTGGAAGGGGGAGGTCTTAATGAGCCGCAGACCCCTGGTGGACCCTTCAATGTTGTCAGAAAGCCACGTTTCTGTAAAGATACCTCTACCTGCTACCTGCTACACAGAGGGCATCAATATCAACACCTTCTGCGTCTACCCCCATACGATAGGAACCAAATGTGAAGATCTTCTATTAATGATGCAGGTAAATTCTTCTGTTCACTGATCTCTTTAATGCACTCCTTAACCAGTGTGTTTAATTTACCCAACACCATTGCTCTGTGCCGCAGCACAGACAGTGTCAGCGAAAGACTGGACCAAAGGTCAGGTCTATGTTCCCGTTTTCAGACCCCTCCAACTTCTTAAAGGCAAGGGTTAGGGTTGCCTTCCTTGGGGCCAGAAGGACTGTGGATTGACATGGGCCAGAGTAATGTACTCATTGTTCTCTAGATTTCCCACCAGGATTCAACTCTACTAGGCCAACCCACTTGAGATGCTGCTTCTCTGTCGGTGTGCTTACTAGCAACACAATATAATGCTTGTATTTCTGAAAGATGTTTGGTGCTTCAAATAGTTTGGACTACTCTGCTTTGTTCTGCAATATTTCGGTAGTGATGGTACGCTGCCATGACCGCTCGGGGGGAGGCAGACACGTTGTAGGCAGAGTTCTGCTGGAGGTATGCTGGGGTGATGATTGGCATCAGGTGGTAATGGTCACTTGAAGTAACCCTGGTGTCCCAAACTGGAAGGTTGAGGCTGCAGTCCTCTGGATGCTTTAGCAGAATTGGGATTGGCCATTCCCACATGGAGAAAACTTTGAAGAATTTGTGCACCAGAGTTGAGGCTACAGCATTAGGGTAGATCTGGCAAATTCTGGCTACCAGCATGGCCATGATATTCCACCCAGGAAGCCCAGGGTGTTAGAATAAATGTTGTGACATTTAGCCCACAGCTTGATGGTTCTTAAAGTGCGCCTGAAGTTCTCTATATTGGGCACGAGGTGAAGAGTCTCATCTGTAACTCAGTGAGACTCCTTATGCAGTGGATGTTCATGTTCCTCAGCAGTCCATCATCCTGAAGATCCAAATTTTTGGGAATGATTGGCAATGCTAACCAGGCAAACGGTACGTCAATCTCAATTCCATCAAAGGATAGTTTGATGACGGGGACAAATGCCTCTTCCACAGCCAACAGGTCTTTAACCTCCACTTGCTGTTTCAGCTTCTCATAGAAGTGACAAAATCAGTTCTCTCTACATACTGCGGTGCTACACAGAGGGCATCAATATCAGCACCTTTTGCCTGTACCCCTATACAATAGGAGCCAAATGTTAAGATCTTGCCTCCAACATCTTCTATTAATGATGCAGGTAAATTCTTCTGTTCACTGATCTCTTTAATCCACTCCTTAAGCAGTGTATTTAATTTACCCAACACCATCGCTCTGTGCCACAGCTCCATCTCTTCCTCAAACACGCCGTATGGTTTTACGGTTTCAGTCAGTTTCTGGGTCAGGATCAGGTCAGCCTCCTTGGGCAGATCCAAGCTGATGGGAGAAGTGATCCCATACTGCTTGGGGATCTGCTGGGCTGCTGGAGCCTGCCTGGTGAATCAAAAAGGCATTGCGGCAAGAATCAACCGCTCTGTTTGCTCTGTATCATCCTGGTCATCTTTTCTCTTATCAAAATATAGCTTAAGCATGTAATACACACTCAAGCGAAGTCTGTACCTTTGTGTGTAGTAAAGACAGTGTGTGTGTATTTCATACAGTGCCAACTCTGTCACAGAGGGCTTCCATTCCTCAAGGGTTTGTTTTTCTTTTTTTTCTTTTTTATTATTTAACCAGCAAGTCCATTGAGATCCAATTCTCATTTGAAATTATGGACTGATAACCAGATGCCAGTTCTATGGAAGCCCTGAGCGTCAAGGGGGAAAAATAGTTTTTTTTTTTACACGTTGCCTTTCAGGGGCGACTTATTTTGGAGTAGGATTTCCATAGCCTAAACTAAATTAATGACAGTCGTGGCTTTATTTGGCAAAAGAATACTTAATTGGGCTATGCCTTTCATAACATATACATAGTATTCTGTTACATCACCACACGGCCATCTTGGTAACAGGTGAATAAATAACAGGTGATTGTAATCAAATGACAAACACAGCCAATGAGCTGTGTTTGTCAGTAGACACGTTTACATGCACATTAACAATACGATTTGAATGTGGTTACGGTAATAATACCAGTACGGAGAGTCTGTACTGGGTTAAATTAAGGGCTTACCAATATCATCCACAACTTGTAGAATGTATGAGGACCTTCCCTTTCAGTTGATTAAATCCCTACAGCCATCTGAAGGCAGCAGGACAGGTATGTGCGTTCCACCTGTAGCCTCTAATTTTAAGGTGTTGCGCATATTCAAAGCGCTGGGCAATTACGCACGCCTCAGCCAATGTGGGTATTTTGATTAAATATTGTGTAACCAGCACCAGGCTCTTACAAAAAAGGTACACGACCCTCTGTGCTTTTGTGCACACCAAGCTGGCAGTAACTGGCTATAACTGAAAAAAACAAACTCTGAAAACACAGAAAGCCATTAAGACTCTGGCTATTTACAATGCCTTAAATATATTTAGTTTATTTTTTTGTAAACTCTGCTCCATTTAGCCTACCTTATTTCTCATTTTTTACTTTTTTTTTTTTGTGTTTTATTTTTTCCTCTTTTTTATGCAGTCATTGATGTATTGTTGACAGACTGATGTGTTCTTATGACATTGTTATGTGGTATGTATGTATGATAAATAAACTGGGAAAAAAAAGACCCTCCTGTCGTCAATTCCCATCCATTGACACAGTCCTCCATTGTTCCTGTATATCAGGGCAGGCGGTGGCAGACACCCAGACAGAAATCCTGCATGCGGAATTCAGGGCCTTGGTTGCCATCTGCTGGCTTCATCGGAGCACTGACATCAATGTACTAATCACCAATCGATTCTATTGGCTGAGAGCTTTAAGAGGAGGGGTCACATGTTATTGTAGGCCTTGCCCACAGAATTTGAATGGATTGAATGGATCCATTCAATTCCATTCCATTCTTTGTTGTTTATAACATGGCTAAAAGTTATTTTTTAGCTTTTCTATGATAGACTAAAAGTTTTGTACTTCTTGCATTTAAAATACTCCATTTTGAGGTAAAATTATACAATATTGCTAGTGTTATTGATTTTATAATATAATATAATCATGGAACACGATGCATGAGAAAAATCTGTTGGCTAATGGGTGTATTGTATTCAGATAGTCTCCAGTAATGGAAATAAATAGCATTTTGAAATAAAATTCCCAGCAGACAGGCAGAAAACCCATTTGGCACACTTTGGGCACTTTGGATATCCAAATGGATAAAACATGGACGCCGCCTCAATATACCTTTATAAATTGTATTATAAATTGCTGTAATTTATTGTATTTTCATCAAATTTACAGTTTCAGTTGTAGTCATGGAGTAGGAGAACAGATTCAATTGCATTATTATCCACGGGATCTTGGTTGCCTTTGGAATACAAGGCGAGGATGAAAATATTATTTTTTCCTTTGTTTCATCTCCATTTACTCTGGAAAAGTAATAGTTATAGGCTTACTGACAATGGATTCATATTCCCTAGCTTCTCACCTATCAGAGGCCTGCAGAACCATAGGCCTTATAGTTGAGGAGCTGATTCATTTGGGGGTATGTTATTTTAGGCATTTTTTCCAGATGTTTGGCCTGGGTTCAAGTGGCTAATTCCACTAATGTTACTCAAATACCACAAGGTAATAATGTTACCTACCGTTGAAGGTTCTGGGGTAGCAGAAGACGAGTTATCAAGTTGCTGTTTACAAATCCCGTTACTAAAGCCAAGTCATTGGCTCAGACTATAACATCTTGTAGCTAACAGATAAACAAGGTGCTCCCTGGTTTCTCCTATTGACCATGACTTGTGGTTTCCACTCAGTTACTTGCATGTCATCCTCCAGAAAAGTGAAAATGAGACAAATGTTAGTTTTACAGACCCTATCATCAACAATGGAATTAATCTTAAATGTCCTAAATGAAGAAGACATCACTGATCATGGCGCTTCAGTGTAATTTATTCAGTGTTGATTTAAAATGATGTGAAACAAAACCATCGTTGTCTTCTTCCTAATCCATTCCAGCTTGTTGTGCTTGGCTTGCTGCCTTGTCACCTAGTCGTTATGTAACAAGCACTATCTTGTTACCTGTCTAGGCTAATGTGAGCTAGTTTACAAGTTTAAAAACACACTTTATAATGTAGCTTTAACATTACTTATTCAAAGCAATGGGCTGACAGGTTTAATGCTGGTCAAATGTCTCATTTCCCTCCAGTGATATAAAAAGGAAATTCATGAAACAAGTATAGTCTTATAAATAAGTACAGGCCTATCAGCCTTTTCCACCACCATGCTGCTTATTGCAGAAAAAAAAAAAAGTGCTGGCAACAAGTTATAGTGTACCCATTATTATCACAGGATTTTACAAATATGTCATTTTATACAGTGGATGAAACTGCAAATATGTAGTGAAAAAACAGCAGTATAGGAACCACACAGAACTCATCACTGTGGTGCTTGCTTGGGTGGGATTGGTCTTGGGATCCCAGGGCCCTGCTGGGGAACTGGTAGATGTGTAGTGGCAGTGCTTGTGTCCATAAGCTGATGAAGAAAAGTTCAAAAGAGTTTGAAATGTTTTATTTATTTATATATATATATATATATATATATATATATATATATATATATATATAATATATATATATACACACAGTATATATATATTTTTTATTTAATATTTAATTAACAGTATGCTAATTAAGCATAAAACATGGATAAATTAGGCAGAGAAATTTTCAAGTTTTCGTTTTACTCCGTGCCACAATGGGCAAATCCAACTGAAAACTATGACTAGAAAACAGTTGTGTTTTTTGTACATTTAAACTAAATATAAATACCTATGTATTGTTTATTCATTCATGTCTTCTTAATGTGATATAAAATCTACACTTGTGCAAATTCAACAAAATATTCACAGCTGTTGTTAAATAAACAGAAGAACAAGTAATTATATTTCTTCCTTCAAGCATGGTCATTTATGAAGACTCTTAAAATGTTCTTTTTCTCTTGGTCAAAAACGTCCACAGCTGTTTTCACCACATGTTCCACATCAATGTCGACTTCTTTGGCGCTGAGCACTTCCTGAAGGAATTGCTTCCGCAGGTTGTGAAGAAATCTTGTTTTGGATTCATTCAACTCAGCTGCCAGAGACCTCATCTGTTCAGGGGGCACTTTGTTTTCTAAACCCAGGGTGACAAAGAAGGATGCAATTTGTTTGTATTTTAATCATTTATTTTATCATTTTAATGACACTCACTTATGACATAATGTTAGCAAAATGTCAAATCTGTAATATTAACGTAGCTCATGACTGACCTCTGGCATTCTTCATGGCTTCAGAGACCAAGCGTCGACAGGCCTGGTCAGCCTGGTGAACCACACTAGTGGCACATTTCAGGCGGTCAGCCTCCTGCAGAGTACAGGACAACAGAACAGATAAATGTACCACTTCTAAAGTTGCGTATTTATATTCCACTAGCATGTTTGAACAGGTTTGAGGAAAGCAACATTGACATGCCTTTTGTTCCACGTTGTCATCGACTGGACTCAGTGGGTTGCTCAGTGCAGAAGAGATCAACTCCATCAACCTCTGGCTAAAGGCGAGCCATGTAGGCAAACAGATAGACACAGAGGCAACAAATGAATATCTGGTTTAAGCAGTCATGACTACTTCACCAGTAAGTGTTAATAATTGCTTATTGCACTGCCTTACATGTCCCCCTTCGGCAAATTATCTGTGCTGTTAAGTGCAATGCTGCTCTCCTCCCACGAGTTCTTCTGTGGATTTGGAGACTCCAAGCGCTTTCCCATCTCCAGTATCACCTCGGTGGGTAAGGGCTGGGACCTGCTCTGGTTTCTGCTGATGCACGACTCCACAGCACAGTGCAGATACACCTGGCAGAACCCCAGCGAACCTGCAGTGAACAGTCCACAAACAAATCAGTTCAACCAAGGGAACGCCACCTGAGAGCGCTCCAATAAGTAGCCTATCCTGCACACAGACAGAGCAGAGTGCTTACACTTTCTTGCAAGTTGGTACACTTCGTATCTCATGCTTGGATAGTAGAAGTTGTCATCCAGTAGAATGAGAAGTGGGGACGGGTCCAGACTCTTAGGTTCCAGCAGAGCTCGGACGCAGCGTCCCCAGGCAGCAGCATTGATGTGGCAGCTGGTCGGTGGCTCTGCCAACACTTGAGGTTTCCTCAAGAACTGCTCGATGCACTGTAACACTGCTTGTCTGTGCAACTTCCATTCAGTTTGCTAGAAAGGAAAATATGTTTTAGTCAATAAGATCTGGTCAATAAGAACATTTAGTACATAACATGGGAACCCTAACAAAGAAAAATCACTAGAATATTCAAATATTATTTCCATTGTGACACTTGTGTTTGTGGCACACAGTATTAAGTTTAGTGACCTTATTGTACTTGATGTTATTTTTATCTCCTATGGTATCAACGTTCACATTACAGGCCATATTGCTCAATTACTATTTTTTGCTCAGATGCGACATCAGTGTGAACAGACCTCTGCCCTTAAAGGTTTTCTTTCTTCTTTGCAATACCATAGACACACAAATTTCACACACCTTTACGCTTTCAATACAGTGAACAAAAGTAAGCTTGTGTTGCTAAGCCAAACTAAAGTCTTAACCTCTTCAATAGTCCTTCAGTTCCAAATGTCATGTGACCAAGCAACCAAATGAATGAAAGAAAAAAAAAGAATTGTATATCACATTTGTTTTGTAATACAAAGGACATCATTAATGCCCCATTCAAAAATTGATTTTCTAAAAGCTCTCGTGTTATATTCCATGCAAAAGTATTCTTAGGACAAGAAGTTACTGTACAATGGATGTATACTTGGAAGATCATGAATCGGTCAACCCTACTATCTAATTCCCATTCTTCTGCCAGCACTCAGCAACCATTTGACATAATCAAAGCATTTATGATAATTCCTGTTGATGAGGAACTTGTAATAGGCCAGGTGCATCAAAGATGGCTGCTGCCTGGTTGATATTACTAATCTGATGTAGGGCTGAAACGATTCCTCGAGAAACTCGAGTAACTCGATTACTAAAAATCATCGATGCAAATTCTTTGCATCGAAGCTTCGTTTAATCCATATAACTATATACACACTCAGTGATTCGCACGGATGATTATTACTGTTGCACAACGCGCTGGAGAAAGAGAGAGAAAATAGCGAGGGGCGAAGAGAAGAGACAGGCCAGAGAAAACGACAGAAAGTGTCCAAAGTTTCGGATCCAGTGTTGCCAACTTGGCGACTTTGTCGCTAGACTTAGCGACTTTTCAGACCCTCCTGGCGACTTTATTTCTCAAAAGCGACTAGCGACAAATCTGCCGACTTTTTCTGACCATGGGAAGCAATGTTAATGTGTTGAATCCCAAAGCATTTGGCAATAAATTGGTTCGGCTGATGCCGGTTTTCTCTACTTGCTTGTCTAATCCAGAGAGGTCTGACGGTCACAGCGCTTCCCACACAGCGTAGCTCCTTCCCTCCGCTGAGAGCAGGGACTGTAGGATAGGGTCCACTTGTAATTGCTACCGGCGTACGCCGAAACTGGCCGGGTGGGCGGAGTCAGCACTTAATATTAAAACGGGATGAGATGAAGGCTAGTAAAGAATGCACGTTAATTATGGCTATATGTAATGGCTAGTTAAGAACGTAAATCAATATGGTGGCTAGTTATGATGTCCCTAAATTAGCTAAGTTTTGCTCAAGAAAATAACCACAGAAAATAAAATGCTGCAGTCAATTTGTGAAAGCCTGAGCTTCATTCATGTTATTATTATGACAGTCACACACATACACACACACACACACACACACACACACACACTCACACACACACACACACACACACACACACACACACTCCCCTCACAGTGATGCATAAAATACCCCAGAAAGCAAAATATTAGGTGGTGTAAGTAGCAATTGGAGCCTAAAATGCACCAGTCCAATACAGCAGGTATATTCAGTTTAGTTTGATTGCAGTGAGTAGGGTCAGCAGGTGTAGGGCAACCCTTCAACATAGTAAATAAATGTACATTAGCCAGTCTTATGAACTTGTATGATATTTAGGCCTAGTAATAAATATCAATAATAATTATTATTTCACCTCGTTTTCAGTAAATCACAGTGTCGTATGGACAGCTTCGTGCGGACAGCTTTTCTCTTTTGTATATTTACTATTGCTCTTTATTAAAGCAAAAGTATTTCTTATCCGATTACTCGATTAATCGATGGGATAATCTGTAGAATACTCGATTACTAAAATAATCGATAGCTGCAGCCCTAATCTGATGCCCCTTTCACTACTGTGCATGATGGGATTAGCTCACTGGTTCGTTAGATTACTGAGTGTCAAAAATGTTGTATTTGGCGGAAAAAAAAAGTAATGAAGCCAATAATAGGGTAGAAGGGTAGAAATCTACTCAAAACCAAGTGAAAATATCAAACTATAGCTTGAAGATGCTTGACGTTGGCAAGATATTTCACAACTACATATAAAGCAACCTTGCTTGCTTGCTAAATAGTCATCTACCTTCCTCTTATGATGCTATTCAACACTGTGGTACAGATCTGGAGGACTGTATGATGTAAAATTAGACAGTACAGATACTTTAATGCACAAGGTCCACCTTGCTGTCTGTCACTAAAGTCTGGGCTATTTTGTCCCCACAGATGTGAGCACCATTTTGGTCAGCTGTGTACTAAAACATGAGCTAGTTCCACTAATGATGTTAGACTGTGTGAATTTTGGTGCACCAAAATCTTGGCTATACTCACTACTGTCCCCTTCTTCCAAAAAAACATCATTGTGCAACACCACATCATTGTAAAACATTATCTTCCAGTTACAGCGCTTTCAGTAAAGTTACCCCACAACAGCAACAAAAGTATGTCTGTAAAATCATTAAGATTTTTATTTTTTTTTAACATAAAATGGGGGGAGACGAGGGAAGGAGGCAGGGGGAGGTGAAACTAATTTCTATACACGTGATGGTCTACTTCTGCCTGTTAAGGCGAAGCCTGATGGAGTTCTTCACCACGCGAATGGGGTTGACAGGGAGGACAGGCACATCTGACAGGTCGGCAATGGGCAATCTCTTAGATGATGCGTCATCATCCTTACCAGCTTTGATCCTCTTGGCTGGCATCTCTGACTGCGGAGAACCTGGCCTCTTTGTGGCTGGTGGGTTCATGCTGGGAGGGGGGGTCTTGCTGAGCGGGAGACCCTTGGTGGACCCGTCAATGCATTTACCGTTTGTCTCTGAAGCTGACATTTTATCAACTTTGAACGTCTTGGCTGGCATCTCTGTTTGGGGAAAGCCTGGCCTCTTGGTGGCTGGTGTCCTCATGCTGGGAGGGGAGGTCTTGCTGAGTGGGAGACCTCTGGTGGACCCTTCAGTGCATGCGCCGTTTGTCTCTGAAGCTGACTCTTTATCAGCTTTGAACTTCTTGGCTGGTGACTGGAGAAAGCCTCGTCTCTTTGTGGCTGGTGGGCCCATGGTGGGAGGGGGGGTCCGGCTAGGTGGCACTGTGGCAGTGATGGAGCGCTGGCGGCTCACTGTGGGCTTTGCTCCCTCTGCTTCTCCTGTGGCCTCTGTGTGAGGGACAGTGGCAGGTCCAGAACTGGCCCCAGTAGAGCTGCAAGTGGGATACAGTGTGGCACCCTTATTTGGGGTGGAAGAGGGCATGGTCGTAGGGGAGGAGATCTGTGAGATTCTGTGTTTGAGATCAGGTAGCAGGTGGTGAAGCTGTTTCCTCTTCACGTGCATGGTTGATATTTTCATCTCCTGCTCAAACATATTACTGCTGACTGCCTGGCTGTAGACAGTGTCAGCGAAAGACCCCAAGTCAAAACTCAGGTCTATGTTCATGTTTTCAGACCTCTCCAACTTCTTGAAGGCAATTCCAATGAACCACATTGTGCTAAACTCTTTGACATTCCCTTCCTTGGGGCCAGGGAAGGACTGTGGGCTGACATGGGCCAGAGTAATGTACTCATTGTTCTCTAGGTGTCCGACCAGGATTCTGATCTTTGACTCTACCAGGCCAACCCATTCGAGGTGCTGCTTCTTTGTTGGTGCACTTGCTAGCAACACAATGTAGTTCTTGTATTTCGCAAAGAAGTCTGGTGCTTCAAACAGTCTGGACCACTCTGCTTTGTTCTCCGATATGTTGGTAGTGATGGAAAGACCCTGTTTGAACTCGTCTGCCATGACCGCTCGGGTGGAGGCAGACACATTGTAGGAGGAGTTCTGCTGGGGGTATGCCGGGGTGATGATCGGCATCAGGTGGGAACGGTCACTTAGATTAACCCTGGGGTCCCAAACTGGAAGATTTAGCCTGCAGTCCTGAGCCTGCTTTAGCAGTATTGGGATTGGCCATTCCCACATGGAGAAAACTTTAAAGAATTTCTGTACCAGAGTGGAGGCAACAGCGTTGGGGTAGAGCTGGCAAATCCTTGCTACCAGTATGGCCCATGATACCCCGCCCAGGAAGCCCAGGGTGTTAGAATAAATGTTGTGGTGTTTAGCCCACAACTTGATGGTTCTCAAAGCGAGCCTGAAGTGCTCTACATTGGGTACCAGGTTAAGAATCTCCTGTGCAACTCTGTAGCCATTGATACTCCTTCTGCAGTGGATATTCATGCCCTTCAGCAGCCCATCATCCTGAAGATCCAGATGTTTGGGAACGATTGGCAATGCTATCTGGGCAAACAGCATGTCGATGTCAATTCCATCAAAGCATAGTTTGATGACCGGGACGAATGCCTCTTCCACAGACCGCAGGTCTTTAACCTCCTCTTGGTTTTTCAGCTTCTCAAAGAAAGAACTGAAGAAGTCAGTTCTCTCTACATGTTGAGGTGCTAAACAGAGGGCATCAATATCAGCTCCTTTTGTGTGCACACCCATACAATAGGAGCCAAATGGTAAGATCTTGCCTCCAACATCTTCTATTAACGATGTAGGTAAATCTTTCTGTTGACCCATTTCTTTAATCCACTCATTAAACAGTGACTTTAATTTATCTAGCACCATTGTTCTGTGCTTCAGCTCCAACTCTTCTTCAAACCCACCATATTGTTGCAGGGTTTCAACCAACTTCTGGGTCAAACCCAGGTCAGCCTCGTTGGGCAGATCCAAGCTGATGGGAGATGTGACCCCATGCAGCTTGGGGATCTGCAGGGCTGCTGGAAGCTGGCTGGTGAATTGAAACGGCATAGCGGCCAATCAACCGCGCCGTTCTCCACGTATTATCCTTGTCGTCTATCCTCTCCGAACTATCCTTGTCGTCTTTTCTCTCAAATTGTAGCTTAGGCTAAGTCTTGCACTCTCAAGCAAAGTCTGTACCCACATGTCCACTAAATGAAGCCGCTTGTATTTTATCCTGTGCCAACGTTCGATTGCCCTCTGTGATGCCACGCGCGTGACGCCACAGAGGGCTTCCATACTTCCATTCTCTTTTCATGCGCGTGACGCCACAGAGGGCTTCCATTCCTCAAGGTTTGTTTTTCTCTTTTTTTAAGTCAACCGTCTGTCAACCGCTGTTGACAGATGTTGACAGTGATCTGCGCCTGCGCAATGGAGTGTAACGTAAAAACAAATAAATTCCGATGTGAAAGTTCTTACTGCGCTTGTATGGCCACTGATCGGATCAGTCTCAGGACCACATATGAAAGTGGACAGAATCTGATTTGAAAAGATCAAATTTTTGTGTTCACACTGCTGAGAAAAAAAATCTGATCTTACATATGAGCAAAAATTACATTTTTATCCCCATGCTGTCACTGCAATATTCCTATTATATTATAAAAATTAATTTTGCTGTGATATTTGTAGCCTATAGTAAATAGGATTACTGTTCTTTTTCGTAAGGGGAATATTCATGCAAACTCACCACTAGACCAAGACATGCACATTCATCTTAACGTCGCCGTAAAGGAGTTAACTTTCTTTACCGTTTGCTGCAGCCCGCCATCATCCTCCAACACTTTGAGCTGAAAAGCATGATCGGGGATCAGGTCGTCGTAAGGCACTACAGTGGATCTCCATCCCTGCTGCGCAGCGAGCTTGCTGACTGTCCGGGCCAGCGTCGACTTCCCTGCAGCAGGTAAACCACAGAGGACACACAGACAGGCTGGTGGACGGCGAAGACTCGCGGCATCGTCTGCGTCCATTTATTGCCAGTGAGGTGTTTACAAATCCAGCTTTCCACGTTGTAGCAGCTTAGAAAGCTCGCGAGGACTTCCGCATCTTCCGCGTCAAACCATAAACAAACAGCACTTCCGGTTAGCAACTTTCAAAATAAAAGCCCAATAACATGTTTTGTTGCCACGGATACAAAGCACGAAAGTGGAAAAATAAAGATTCAAGTAGAATCTGTAGTAGGGGAAAATACGACTGTTCGATTGTTTTTTTCAATGTCCTTTTCATAGTATATATTCACAGCCATATATCCATACCTATATAGGACATTAAGGTCTACACAAACACCCACAAAACCAGATAACTTGGATGGATGTCTATTATCTAGGAAGTCAGTTTTAACCTTAACCATAGCAGTGGCATAACTGTTCCTAAATGCTGTAATGTACCTCATCTCACATACACTGATTATCTTCTATATATCCATTATATTGGACGTCAACATCTCTGACATCATTAACCTTAATGTCACATTCATCTTAGATACATATATCACACCCATACTTGTAAATGGAAAAGAAATAGACCTATCTGTGAATGAATCCTGTATATGTCTAAAATACTAAAATGAATGATACATGACAGAAAACGCCGAAAAATGTACATGTTCATATCCCAATTATTGCATTTCTGTCACATCTATAGCTTTCATGCAACTGCCTTGTAGTTGCACTTTTAGCCTTGTTTTGTATATTGTACTTCCTCTTTACTGCC